>NC_136906.1:39685719-39854137 GCF_949606895.1 Notothenia rossii | reverse complement strand
CGAAACCCGCAAAATAAAGCAAAAGTCGAGACAACTTGAAAGGATATGGCGTTCCACTAAACTTGAAGAATCTCGTTTAATTTGGCATATTACTCTCAATGAATATAAGAAAGCACTGCGTAAAGCGAGAGCAGCCTACTACTCTTCATTAATAGATGAGAATAAGAATAATGCAAGATTTCTTTTCAGCACTGTAGCCAGGCTGACAGAGAGCCACAGCTCGACCTATTTTGTTCACACTGTATATGCTTCCGTGAGGCAATATTATAAGGAATCATTCTGTAAACTTTCATTGTTATGCGGATGATACTCAACTATATTTATCAATCAAGCCTGATGAAATTAATCATCTAAATAAAATTCAAGACTGCCTGAAGGACTTAAAAACGTGGATGACCTTAAATCTTTTGATGTTAAACACGACCAAAACTGAAGTTATTGTACTTGGCCCGAAGAATCTACGAAAAAAATTATCTAAAGATATATTAACTATGGATGGCATTAATTTGGCCTCCAGTGAGACTGTAAGGAATCTTGGTGTTATATTTGATCAGGATTTATCCTTTAACACCCACATAAAATCAATTTCAAGGACCGCCTACTTCCATCTACGTAACATTGCAAAAATCAGGCATATCTTGCCTCATAACGATGCAGAGAAACTAGTCCATGCATTTGTTACTTCAAGGCTGGATTATTGTAACTCCTTATTATCAGGGTGTACCAAGAAGTCAGTCAAGTCGCTTCAGCTGATTCAAAATGCTGCAGCTCGTGTACTAACCAGAGTTAGGAAAAGGGACCACATTACTCCTGTTCTGGCTGCCTTACACTGGCTCCCTATAGAACACAGGATAGAATTTAAAATTCTTCTTCTCGCCTACAAAGCCCTTAATGGGCAGGCGCCATCTTACCTTAAAGAACTCATTATACCCTATTGTCCTACTAGGGCATTGCGTTCCAAGAATGCAGGGTTGTTGGTTGTTCCTAGAGTCTCTAAAAGTACAATGGGAGCCAGAGCCTTTTCTTATCAAGCTCCACTTTTGTGGAATCAGCTTCCAGTTTGTGTTCGGACGGCAGACACCCTATCCGTTTTTAAGAGTGCGCTTAAGACCTTCCTTTTTGATAAAGCTTATAGTTAGGGCTGATTAGATTCAGCCCCTAGTTTTGCTGATATAGGCTTAGTTTGTCGGGGGACATCTTACTTCTTCCTTCTCTCTGTCTATACCTGTGTACTCTCATGTTCCGATTAACCCAGCTTCCCCAAATTTCTTTCTTTTTGGTGTCTATATACGCCGGGATCCGGAGTCATGGATGATCCTGCGGTCCTGTGTCATAGATCGCGAGTCCTGGATCTTGAGTCGAGGCTGTGGTCCTGGATCATAAGTCCTGGATGGATATCCTCGTGGATTCATCTTCCTATTATACACACACATGCATTTCCAAACATTTGGACTACCTATGTTGCAAATGTATTATCTTTTCAATTTACACACGGCATCTATTGCACGTCTGTCCGTCCTGGGAGAGGGATCCCTCCTCTGTTGCTCTCCCTGAGGTTTCTCCCATTTTTCCCTTTAAACTTTGGGTTTTCTCTGGAAGTTTTTCCTTGTACGATGTGAGGGTCTAAGGACGGAGGGTGTCGTATTGTCATACTGATATTCTTTACAAACTGTGAATTCCACTGAGACAAATGTAACATTTGTGATATTGGGCTATATAAATAAACATTGATTGATTGATTGATTGATTGACCTTTAAGGTAGGTAAACAGAACAAACAGGAAAATATGAGCACTGTGCTGATTGGTTGGAACTTACGTGTCGATCCACTGCTGCAGTGTGTCCCGCAGCTGCTCTCTCTGGATTGGCTGAGCCAGGGTGCGCAGGGCAGGCTGGAACTCAGTGATGGAGGGGGGCAGATACCGGAACCAGCTGCCGGGGCTCGTCTCCTCCTGCAACACCCGGCGCTTCTTAGCTGAGGACAGAGAGGGGGTTTAATACTCCAACATTTTCTCTCAAAACACATCTATTAGCAGCCACATGTATATAAACCCTATTCATACAATATTCTTTTAGTGGTCTTCAGTCCAATCAGAACACACAGATGTTAGTACACATAGCGCTGAGCACGGCTGAGTCTCTCTACAGATACTAATACATCTGTTTAGAAATGTTGATACCACATTAACATTACCTTTCCAATTTGTTCAAAAAGTATTAACAATGCAAACAGGAACTGCTGGTAACTAGTGTGGCATTGCTTTTCATGGTATAGATTCAGAAAATTGAACTGCCTGTTTTTTTTGTTAGCGCTCTGTAAGGACATCACTAACAGTATCCAAGCTGTTTACCTGCATATGTGGTAGAGGTGACATTCTCCAGGGTGGAGAAGAGCATGCCACAGCTCAGAGCTCCCTCTGAAGGCCGGGGCTGTCCCTCTGGGGGCAGGTAGAAGACCGCGTAGGCCTGGAACAGGGTGGTGACCAGCAGCTCCACCAGGCTGCACACCTGAGCCTTAATCCCTGCACCTGCACCACACACAGCTTTATGTCAACTGACGGCGCATCTCTGTTCAAAAGAACATTCACAGTAAAAGCCTTCCAGCAGAACATGCTGCACTATTGGTTCAGAACTCCTATGTACAAAATATGCTTTTGCACACTGAAACTAAAAAGCATGACTGGACTGCTGGCAGGTACCGTGCTGTGGTTGGTTGAGCAGCTGATGGATGGAGGCCTTCCGGGCCAGCAGGAAGTCAGCCAGGGCCTGGCGGGGGGAGCTGCCCTCCAGCAGCATGGTGGTCACCAGGGCCTCAGCGATGGCCTGGTCCGACACGGCCCGGCCCCGCAGCAGAGACCTGCTGTCCAGCAGGATGGTGGACCTGCAGGAGGACAGACGGTCACTGCACTGGAGGGATCCATCACTATCATCCTCAGCTCTGAGGCCTGGAGATTCTCTGGCACAATCACTAACATCAAAGCAGGACTTGTACTTGATGCAAGTGGGCCTCATGCAGAAAGCAATAAACACATGTCCTTTTACTTTTAGAGTGTTAGTAGCCATCCATGGAGCTGCTACCTCCGTGACCCGACCACGGATAAGCGGGAGAAGATGGATGGATAGTAGCCATCCATTTCTGGAGTTCATGTTGTTGTATTTTAAGAGACGTGGCCAGAGCCCTCTAACCCAGGGGTTCCCAACCTTTTTCACCCAGGGCCCCCCCAAATGACTCCTGTTGGAATTTGCGACCCCCCAAAACTTTGAAACTTGAATTATCGCTGTTGCCGATCTGCCCCCCTGCCCGTTCTGTACTGTGCATGTGCGAGATGGTCTGCCATACTGGACAACTCCGTACGGCAACCCAACTAGGACACTTGACACAGTGGCGTTCGGCAAAGCACAAAAAGAAAATGGATATAACTTCTGTTTGGCAGTTATCATACTGAATAAATATTTACTGTGAATGTATGCAAAAATGTATGGCATATAGCTGTCTAACAGAAGTTAAATCTATGTCTCACTTATTCTGACAATGTACTTAACCCCAAATAAAAGAACCCAATAAAAAGAGTTGTTAAATAATAGTGAAGTCACGTTGTCATAACAATAACTCATCTCTCCCGTTTTTTTTGTGTTCTTTTTCTGCTTTGCCAAACGCCACTGTGTGAAGTGTCCTATTACAGTTGCCGTATATGTAGTTGTCCAGTATGGCGGACCATCTCGCACATGCGCAGTACAGATCGGGCAGGGGGGCAATCGGGTAGTGACAGCCGTGCCTGGTAACAGCGGTTGGTTGGTCTTGGTCTCACACACACACACACACACACACACACACACACACACACACACACACACACACACACACACACACACACACACACACACACACACACACACACACACACACACACACACACACACACACACACACACACACACACACACACACACACACACACACACACACACACACACAAGTAATTAAAGTTTAAAAGTCTCAAAAATGCTACAACTACTGTCACAAACTGGATGAATGTGAAGTATTTCATTAAAGGAGGATGAAAGCATAATTAAGGAGCACTATTGGAGTGACTTTGTTGGTTATTGGACTCAGGATTAATGAATTTGGATGCCCGCTGTATCAAGAAATTAAAGGACGGCGCAAGTGGAAACAATTCACAAAGGGATTCATCTGTTTAAAACACATGCTCAAAGTAAGCCGGATTTTAGCGATGTGTTTATGTGGATTAAAAAATCGTAAATAATCTACAAAATGGAGGAGACCGATCTGATCGGAGCAACTGTGACAAATAATCCAACTGAAACCGACACTTTACGCGCAGAAGAAACATTTATATTAAAGAAAAAATGATACATTTCTGTCTTTGTATGCTTTTATTAGCTACTTAACTTGCAAATGTATGCATCATATTTATTTCAAATCTCGAAGAACAGGACACTTCAAAAGAATATACTATGTCTAATAAATAAATGGTAATATGGTTGCATAGGCCTGTATAAAACAAAAATTAAAAACTGGCATATTAAGCAGGTAAATCAAATGCTTGTCTGCCATGGAACAGGTAGCAGAGAGAAGACGAGGTTCAAGTAGGTTCATTAATGTGAACCTTGGGCTTGCACGCCCGCAGCCAGGGATGGAATGTCCGGTGTAATGTGAGTGACAGCCAGTCTAAAGTTGTTGTGAACGTCCAGTGTGTTACGTGCTTTTGCTTTGATGGCAACAAGTGCGCTGAAGGCTGTTTCTGATAGATATGTCGTACTGAATGGGAGTATAATCCTGGTCGTGGCATGCAGTGTGATCTTTGGAGCAAGGCTTGGTCCTTTGAGAATCCAAAACTTTTAAAATCCTTTTTCCTGGAAGTATTTATTTGACAGCGAGTCAGCTTGGATGTCGGTGAGCTCATATTCGCAATCCAGGTATTCCACATCCTCAACTTTGGCAATAAAGGGATCTAAAACCCACAATTCCTTGGAGACATACTCGTCTATGTCAGCGAACCGTGATTGCATTTCCGTTTGCAGTGCGTTCATATGGCGGATGAACTCGCGACGTACAGACACAGGCACCGTTTCAGGATTGTTTCAGCAGTTGTGGAAACTGTTGCAGCTCCCCCCTCTCCATTTTCCCGACCCTGTACTCCAGTTTGCGCACAAATGCATCATTGGAGAATGTTGGACTCCAAGCCTTGCAGACGCTTGTTTGTTTCATTGTAGAGACTGAAGATGTCGGCCAGGTATGCTGTTTTAATCCAGAATGACTCAGTCACTTGCTCTGACAGTGCGCGGTTACGAGTTTGTAGAAACTCTTCAATTTTTTCCTTCAGTTCTACAAAGCGTGCCAGCACTCGGACGCGTGAGAGCCAGCGCACCTCGGTGTGCAGGAGGAGGGTTTGGTGCGCTTCATCCTCGCACAAGTCTGCGAATAGACGCTTGTTGGTGGGGCGACCTTTGATGAAATTGAGTATTTTAATAACAGTTGAGAGTGTTTCGCTGAGGTCTTCTGACAGTTTCTTGCTGGCCAGGGCCTGGCGATGTATCACACAGTGAAGTATTGTGCAGTGTGGGGCCTTTTCTTTCAAGCGACTGTTAAATCCCTTGTTTTTCCCCATCATTGAGGCAGCTCCGTCTGTGCAACATGCAACTAAATTCTCATAGGAAAGCTTGTGGGATGAGAGGTAAGAATCCACCGCAGTAAAAATGTCCTCACCCCGGGTGGTAGTGGTAAGGTTGACTGACATAAGAATGTCCTGCTTCAAATCTTCCCCATCGATATATTGCACATAAACGATCAGCACAGCCTCGTCTGCTACAGTTGTGGTTTCATCAAGTTGTATGGCAAATGGCCCCTTTCCAAGCTTTTCGAGCAGCTGCAGCTCGCAGTTACTTGCTATCTTCTCAATTCTGTCTTTCACCGTATTGTTTGACAGTGGTACAGTTTTTAGCTTCTCCGCGACCTGCGGGCCGCACAGTTTCTCAGCCATCTTAATGCAAGCTGGCTTAATGAGCTGCTCGCCAATGTTGTGCGGTTTCTTTGCCTTTGCTATTAAAAGTGCACATTCAAAAGAGGCCTCGCTGCCAGCCCTAACAAACGCTGTTCTAATATCCATTGGCTTCTTTGACTTTGCAAGGTGTTGTTTCTTTATGAAAAAGTCCCGATCACGCCCGACTGTTTCTGGGTGCATGGTCTGTTGGTGTCTCTTCATTTTGCTGGGTTTCATGCTTTCGTTGGCTAGCTTCTCTCTGCATATCACACACTCTGGGCGTGTGATCCCTCCATGAAACCGAAGTTAAGATAGCTCTCTAGGTAGGTCCTCATTTTCTTTTTGATTGCAGATGAGCTGTCATCTCCTTTATGTTTTTCAGACATTTTTAGACAAAAATATTCACCTTATGAAGTCGGTCGCTAGCTAGCAAGCGCAGCAAACTGTTATTATTATGAAAGCTGACACAGTAACGTCAATGTTGGCGCCAATCGGAGGAGTATCAGATGAATTTTTTGAATTTTTATTTTAGTTAATCAATTAATTTCTATATTTTATTGTAATGTAGACAAGGCTTTTAGCGCCAATCATGTATTGCGTTACAATATGTAAAAAAAAAAAAAATTATTCTAAATATGATATTAGGCCTCAAATCATCTGAAGTCTGGCGCCCCCCCTGCGATCTTTGGCGACCCCCCAAGGGGGTCGCGACCCCCAGGTTGGGAACCAATGCTCTAACCAACCCTAATTAAGTACACTAGGGCTCTACAATTAATCCAACAATACTCAAATAGCAGGAAACAGAATATATGTTAACGGTAATGTTTTAAATACCATTCTGAATGAAGTATAAGACACATGTTCGATAATGCTGCTGCATGAGACCCCCTATGTCCTGCAAAAGACACAGCAGTAAGACCTCCCTACCTGACGTGCCCGGTGGTGGCCACCTGCCTGACCAGGATGGGGAAGCGGGCCAGGACGGGGCTGTAGTGCCCCCCCGCGGCGGCCTCCAGCTGCAGCGTGCTGTGCAGGTGGCAGCCCAGCAGGTAGAGCTGCGTGGCCTGCAGGAAGCGGCACGCCTCCATGGAGCTCCAGATGCGCTCTGGGATCTCCAGCAGGAGCTTGATCTGAGAGGCCATGATGTAGAACTTGTCCTGCCACTGCCTCTGGTTCTAGCACAGCAGAACACACACACACACAAACGAGTGAGACAGGCAATCATATAAGGAGCAGAAAAGAATGCAATGATCCCCTGTTTGCCACCAATAGTACACACCTATCAGAACACATGTTCTGCAAAACAAGGTTACACATGGGAACAAATAAACAACCTGTGCAGTTAAAGTCTGCATGGTCTTCAGGTAAACCTGGTAAACAAGTGACCCAGCAGCAGCACTCTAGGAGTCTGACTCAGGCAGGTGGCCTCTGTGAGTTATGGCTGTACAACTCTAGAGGTTAGGTTGTATTACCAGATACAATCTATGCCGAAATCAAAAGAGTTGTTATTATATGGGGGGGGGGGGGGGGTTATGCATGTGACTCATGAGGTAATTAAACACCCCTTTCTTTTAATAAAGATTCCAAATGACAGGGTTACATAGTGAGATGTACCTCCAGCCTGCAGCTGCCCCCCCCGGCCTTGCCTTGCTTCAGGCTGTGGCAGTAATGGTGCATGTCCCGGATGGACAGCACCACACTCTCCGAGCACTGCTTCATCTCTCCGATGGTGTCTGCGGCGTCGATCAGGTCCCGGTACCGCTCCCCCACCATCTGTCGCAGCTCTTCCTTCTTCTGCTCGATCTCCCCGCGGACGTTGCACTCGATGCGGCGAATCTCCGCGGTGTTGTACCGCTCGAACAGAGCCGCCGGGTCCTTGATCTCCGAGACCCGGAGAGACAGAGCGGGGTCCTCAGCCATCGCAGCGCAAAACAACACCAGCTGCTCCGGAAGAAGTGCACTTCCTGCTTCCACGTCAGCAAAATGTGACGAAGGCTGAGCATGGTATGTTGATTGGTCACCACAACTGTCTGTCAGGGAACATTTTCGGGTAGGTAGAGAACCGCCTACTCTCACCACTTGAACCAATCAAATCGTCGCAAAGAAGAATTACATTACGTTTGGAAAAATAATTCCACTACTAGTTTACTCAGTATTGGTAAGTATTTAAATACTTTCACCTACGTATTAATTTTTAGTTACTTGTGATTTACTTGAGTATTTCCATTTTATTTTTACCTATTACAAGTTACCGGTACTCAACAATACAGAGGTAAATATCAAACGTTTGACTGTACAAGTTTCCTGTGTTTGATATTTGGTTCTTAGTTACTATACAGATTCATAATTAACACAACACATTATTAACAAATACACGATTTATCCAAATTAATTATTATATTATTGAGTAGGCTTGTTTGAGGAACTGAGGAAAACAAAAATAAACCCCGTGAACTTTGGAAATTACTCAATAACCAGCTTGGCTGCAGTAAAAAACTCAAAACGAGATTTTCGAACTTAAACATAAAGACAGATAACAGGCTCATCACAGACAAACTGGACGTGGCCAAGTACTTGAACATTTTTTTCACAAACATAGCCACAACTCTTGTAAATAAATTACCCTCCCACTCAGGGCTTTTTGGAGTAGATCACATCATGACTTACTACAAAAACCTAGTGGTACGCAAAGATGATTTCAGTCTAGCAAGGGTAATATCAGCAGAGGTACTCAGTAAACTGAGCGCCCTCCAACCTAACAAGGCCGCTGGCCACAACAATATCCCCTCCAAATTCCTCAGAGACACAGCAACCGCCATCTCACCAGTCATAGCTCACATAATTAACCTCTCCATAAAACAGGGAAAAGTACCCAAAGACTTCAAAATTGCAAGAGTAACCCCCCCGCACAAAAAGGGCAGCAAATTGGACCCAGGCAACTACCGCCCTGTTTCTATACTTACCTCCATCTCGAAAGTCATGGAAAAAATAGTATATGAACAGGTCGAAAAGTACCTCGCGGACAAGAAACTAATCTATGAATTTCAATCTGGCTTTAGAACATCCCACTCCACTGACACATGCCTTCTTTATTTGAGCGACCACATCAAACAAGAGGTGGACGAGGGCAAATACTGCGGCATGGTGATGCTGGACCTGCAAAAGGCTTTCGACACTGTCAATCACCCCATTCTGATTGACAAGCTAAAAGCAATTGGTTTTGATAAACTATCGGTGAGCTGGATGCAATCCTACCTGGAGGGGAGAGAACAGATGGTGGAGGTAAACGGTACTCTGTCCCCCCCCCCTCCCAGTGAGCTGTGGTGTTCCACAAGGAAGCATATTAGGTCCGTTACTGTTCCTAATTTATGCAAATGACATGTCATCAGCATGTGACTGCAACTTGTTCCTGTTCGCGGACGACTCAGCCCTGCTGGTCTCTGACAGGAGCAGATTGCAGGTTGAAAAAACCCTCAGCTCCGAGCTCGGCAGAATCTGCACCTGGCTCGCCGATAATAAATTATCATTACACCTGGGTAAAACAGAGTCCATTCTCTTCGGTTCGAAACATAATCTCAGCAAATCCGACGACTTCTCAGTTGCAGTGGGTGACATTATTGTCACAAGTAAGAAGGAAATTACATACCTAGGATCTATTCTTGAGGCAAACCTCTCCTGTGACAAAATGGCATCCAATGTAATAAAAAAAGTCAATCAAAGAACTAGATTCCTATACCGGATCTCCTCTGTGCGTCTGTGGTAAACAAAAATACCCTGAAAACTCTGGCAGGAGCACTCATTCAAGGGTACTATGACTATGCTTGCACGTCATGGTACCATAGCACCTCCAAGGCGCTAAAAATAAAACTTCAAACATCCCAAAATAAACTGGTCAGACTACTGCTTGACCTTTCATCTAGAACCCACCTCACCTCTGCCCACTTTGACAACCTAGGATGGCTTAGAGTAGACGACAGAGTACAGCTACTTGCAATGGGCCTGGTCTACAAGATACAATACACCTCTATGGTACCCATGTACATGTCAAAATTCTTCCCAAAGGTCAAGGAATATCATGATCATAACACCAGAGGGAGCTCCACAAATCGTGTAAAACCCAGATTTTGTACAAAAAAGGGGGAATACACGTTTCGCAATTATGCCACATCAAGGTGGAACGCTCTTCCCACTACTGTAAAGGAAAGTAAAACTATACTTACCTTCAAAACCTCTCTTAAAGAGCACCTTCGGCGGAGAGCATTGCAAAACTGGCTCCGGTAATGGTACTCTCAACCTGTCGTACAATGGACAGCTTCCCCCCCATCTATGTATATACTCGCATTTTAGACTGTTACTAACTGTATATCTGTAGACTTGGTATGTCTTAAATGTCCGGTTAGGATGTATTAGAACGAAATCTAAAATGAAAATTGTAAATAAGCCATCTGTATGTAAAAAAACACCTGTATGTAAATTGTAAATAAGCCATCTGTATGTCAAATATGTCTTATATGTCTTAAATGATATGATGAATTGGAAATGGGGGACCCTGATGTAAACAAGACGAAAGTCTTTCTCTGGTCTGCATCCCCTTAACAATTGTATGTTTTGAGCTGTACTGTACTGTACCCAATATAGACAAGTTTACGCGCCAAACCACGGGTAGCGCCATAACCCTACACAAATGCACTTCATTTCCGCCGGAAGTCTTTTGCACAGCGTCTGTCGGTGTAAACCGGTGTAAACAGTCAGACGGGCACTGGTGTAAACACAGCGATTTCGATGCTAACAGTGATGCTAGCTTGGGAACACGATTCTACTTCTTTGACTGGAGATGGCGTTACTCTCCCCCACCCGAATTCAGTGCAAAACTGGGAGGATAACATGACGACGTGGCCCAGCATAAAACCAAAATAAACTGCCTTATTTAGGTCATGCCCACAGGAGCCAACAGTTGTCTGTTGTTTACATAATGCACAATTTACATGATCTCTTTATGCTGTGCAATATATCATATGTGCCTGTACTGTTTGAGTGAAAATAAAGTTTGATGTAATTTAATTTCATTATTGCACTGTTATTGCATTATTGCATTTCATATGTTCCTTAGAGTGCTACAATTTCTTTTAACACAGTTCATCATTCATATTAAGCTCATACTGTACATAAATAACACTGAATTAATTAATTGTTGAGAGGAAACTAAAGAAATGGCTTCAACAAGAAAGATCACATGTTTAATCCTAACAGGTATTACAAATTAAAATATAAAAGCAGCCCACACAATTACATCACTATGAAAATATTCATATATAATATTAAAAAATACAATGCATGCAGTATTTGTTGTGTTTATCTGTATTTAATGAACAACATGGCTGGGTGCTGGGTGCTGGTTTGTGGTCGTAGCACTCTCTATCTAACCACTCGTTCAGGTGCTTTCTCGAGTGATTGCAACCAACTACCGCACACGTAGTTCCCGAACCACTTTTCTTCATGTTGTAATTGTTATATCCTCTTTGTCTCTGCGATATCAGTGCTTTGTCGGCACAACGGAGCTAGCTAGCAAAACAAACCCAGTCCGCCAAAACGGAAGTGCATTGCATCGAAGGGAGGAGTTCAGGATGTAGAGCGGAAACGGCTCAATAACTTGTGTATACAAGCTGTTAATAAACTTTTCAATCAATCAATCAATCAATGAGACCTGCGCAGACCTGCGCAATTTCGATCAAAGTCTTGCTAGTGCGTTGCATGATGGTTAGTCAGTAGGCTTGTTTGAGACGTGTTGTGGGTTGCGGCTCGGTTATGGCTAGAAAGGATCCGTCTAGTGTAAAACCCTCGCGAGAGTTTGCAAGTCACGTGGCTGAATGTTTACGTTTGGCAGGCAGCCTTTCAGTTACGATCGTTAACATCAGTGGGCCACAAATGATCGTGAGAAGCTAAACTATCTATTAATTATGTCAATGACAGGGAGTGTGATTGTTGAAATAGGGTGTTAGCGGTCTTGCTGTTCAAAGAAGAATGACAACACTGTAGATCACCAACACTATGGTTTATTTTTTATTCAGTCAACTTTGTCTCAGTAAAAGTCCCAACTAAGATAGCTCCTGGTGCAATAAAATGTCCCTTTCAGTGTTTTACTATTATCCTGCTGCATTAATGTGTATGTTGCATGTTACTGCTGTAGATGTGTTTCCGAGCCACTCCAACGAGAGTTACAACGAGAACGTGACGTCATATTTACACAAGACGGATCCTTTCTAGCCATAAACCGAGACCTGCGCAGACCTGCGCAATTTCGATCAACGTCTTGCTAGTGCGTTGCATGATGGTTAGTCATTTTGTCCGACTTGCTCTGGAGGCTCGCCTACATGAGACGTTGAAATCGCGCGGGACAAAGACGCCCCCAGCCTTGAGAGCGAGGCGCGGCGAGGCGGCGCAGTTCCTCTCCATGGGCTGTGGAAGCGAAATGCTTGATGGGAAATGACTCGCTGGTATCTCGAGCTGAGCGCTCATTGGTGGTTTTTACCACGTGCTAGTGATGAAACTCTCCAATTGGCAAAAGTGTGTTGTTGTTTTGTGTCAGTTTTACGGTTATGGCTAGAAAGGATCCGTCTAGTGTAAATATGACTTCACGTTCTCGTTGTAACTCTCGTTGTAATCGGAGCGGCTCGGAAACACATCTACAGCAGTAACATGATGCAACATACAGTGTTGAAAGTGTGCCGGTCCTACCCGGTCCTTAGTACCGGTAAGAGATTTCCAGGCGGTCCGGAGGACCGGTGTTACAGTATAAGTTGAGTCATGACAACTGGCGACATTCTATTATTTTCGTCATAGGAATCCGGGGCGTGTACATTGAGGACCCATTGTTGACTTACCAGGAAAGAAACATCGTTTGTCGTTTACGTTCATCTTTTGCTATATCTGCCTTCCTAAGATCACTTTGCTGCACATTCAGTACTCGTATGTGAGGTTGTGGGTGAGAGTCCGATATCGTGACGCTTACAGGGAGGTATCGAACATTACAAAGTAGGTGACTGTGTGGATGCCTGTTCAAAACATTGCAAACTTCAATAAATCATTTAAATTATATATTTGTGTCCGACTTTCATTTGTTCATCGTTCTTAATGTGATGTATAGTAGCTTTGATAGCTGTCCATACCTTCAGACAGCCTAAAAGTAAAACACAAGTTGTTTATTCACAGCCCGAACGCTCATCGAGATGACTGGATCAGTCATGACAACTTGTGATCAGCTCCGATTAAATTGTGATATCAATTCTGTAGCTAACCTCCAGGGAGCACGTTTATTTTATGAAATAAACGTTAAACGTATAGGCTTAAAGGCATAATAGAACTACCGTATTATATGTATTCAACTTGTGCCCCGCTGGACTTACTTTTCTGTGGTTTACCGTTACTGTGACATATCAGTATAGCCACGGAAGATAGTTTGTGTGTTTAATTCCCATGCATCAAGGTTATTTTCATGTATGTAATTGTTTTTCCTGCACAGTGTAGAGTCTTGTTGTGATGAGAGGGATACAGGTATTTCATAAAATAAACGTGCTCCCTGGAGGTTAGCTACAGAATTGATATCACAATTTAATCGGAGCTGATCACAAGTTGTCATGACTGATCCAGTCATCTCGATGAGCGTTCGGGCTGTGAATAAACAACTTGTGTTTTACTTTTAGGCTGTCTGAAGGTATGGACAGCTATCAAAGCTACTATACATCACATTAAGAACGATGAACAAATGAAAGTCGGACACAAATATATAATTTAAATGATTTATTGAAGTTTGCAATGTTTTGAACAGGCATCCACACAGTCACCTACTTTGTAATGTTCGATACCTCCCTGTAAGCGTCACGATATCGGACTCTCACCCACAACCTCACATACGAGTACTGAATGTGCAGCAAAGTGATCTTAGAAAGGCAGATATAGCAAAAGATGAACGTAAACGACAAACGATGTTTCTTTCCTGGTAAGTCAACAATGGGTCCTCAATGTACACGCCCCGGATTCCTATGACGAAAATAATAGAATGTCGCCAGTTGTCATGACTCAACTTATACTGTAACACCGGGAAAAATTGATAGCTCCACCCGTGGAATTTATACTACGAAGGGCAGATATTTTGGTTTGGATTACTGGTCTGGGGGAAGCTCGCGAGTGTGTGTGTGTGTGTGTGTATTTGTATACGTGTGTGTGTATGTGTATTTTTGCGTTTGTGCGTATTGTGTTTGTGTCCCGGGGAAAACACTAACGAGAAACACCGGCTGCTGTTATGCCTGCTGTGACCTCAAGTTACTCCGTTCTCCGCTTGTAATTATGCCGTTACAAGCTTCTAAGTTGTATTTATCATCCCAATTTGCCGAAACAAGTTTCATATTCTGAAAGCCAAGACTTTGTTTATTTAAAATCAAACAAAACACCCGAACCCCGAAAAACTATTTTTTTACGCAAATCCACGTTTATTTTGAAATGAGCCGTTGCGACTTCCGACTGATTTCGATAGAGCGGGTCACATATTTGCTTTTTCCCACTTGATCAGAATAGCGGGAGGAGAAAAGAATGGAGTGACTGAATGACAGCTAGAAAATTAGGCTACGTGGTAATTAAAGCAAAAATGCAAACGACGACTCTTCAGATGTTTAAGAGAAAGGAGAGAGATGAAGAAATTCAGAATGTGCTTAAAATTTGAAAAACAACGCCCACAGATGACACAGGTGATGATGCTTATTTAGCCCAGAGAATGGACATGAACATGGCCATGATGAATATAATAAGTTAGCTAACTAGCAAACTGTATATCTCTATATGAGGTGCCCAACCAGTCGATCCCCAGTCGATCTCGAGATGTCTAAAAGTAGAACAACAATATTCTGTTTTATCGTTAATGTCCTACAACAGGGGTGGCCAAACTTTTTGGTTCAGGGGCCACAATGATGTATCAATGTGACAGCCGGGCCGGGGGGCATTGTTTGGTTCCGTCTTGATTCATGTCGGGCTGAGGGTTGTTTTAATCTCATTCTCCCACGCGCGGGGTGACGTCCACGCGCAGCTGCGACGACCAGGGAGGAAGGGACTTTTCGCGGCGCGCGCGGCGTGTGGACAGTGGGGGATAACATAAATAAAAATTGGATCGTTGTATTTTAGACTTTAAGGCTTTTTAAGATCAGCGCGGGAACCCTGGCTCATTTATACCAATATTGGACGGGCCACATTAAACACATCAACGGGGCGCATGTGGCCCGCGGGCCGTAGTTTGGCCACCTCCAGGCCCGGTTCTACGGGGGTGCATAAGGGTCCCAGTTGAATGTTAAGCACCCTCACTTGAAAAAGAGAAGGGAGTGAAAAATATTACATATACAATAACAATAATAATAATAATAATAGTAGTAGTAGTAATATGAAGAAGAAGAAGAAGAAGAATATAGTTGAAAATAAAATAAACTGTAATTGTGTTCAAATATTGTGGTCAAATAACTATAGTTAATAACCCCCCCCCCCCCCCCCCCCGTCAACGATCGCCAGAGCCTCGAGGTCTCTCCCCGAGGTCTCTCCCCGCCAGAGGACTGGACCTCGGAGAGCAGCGGCGCTTATTCTTATTTTGCCTTGCCTTATGTTTGTTTTTTGGCCACATTACGTTTTGCCAAATAAATACCTTTTTATATACATATTCTTGTCCTTCCCACGCTTTTTGTTATGGCCAAGAGCCAGGCCATGACAGATGGGGGCTCGTCCACTTCTTTTATCTGTGATACAGCAACGGATAGGTAAGATTTGTGTTGGGAGTTGGTGCGCGTGTATAAAGTTTGTTGGGAAGCGCGTGTGCAGGGCAGCCGGTTTCTTTGTTTCGGCTCATTGTGGGAAGGACATTAGATTTCAGATCGTTGTTTGGGGATTGATTAGATCACTTTGTGAGGCTTTCATTTGTTTTGCATTATATTTCAGGACAGGGTTTGCCAGTTGTTCTTAGCCGTGATCAGCTGTTTGCTTTGTTTTTCCTTTCTCTCTCGTTGACACGGGTGCGTTGTATGTGGAGCAGTGCGGAGCGGTGCGGAGTTTTCCCTGGCAGGTTAAGCGGCGGTTCCCTTGGGATTGTTGAGCGGGTGTGTAGTGTTGCGGAGAAAGTGGTTGAAGCTTCGGCTTGGGAGCATGGCCGTGGTGATTAGTCAGTGGGATGTTAACAGTTAGCAGTTAGCGGGGAAACTCCAATCAATAAGTTAGTGTTGTACGCATAGCAAACGTTGTGGTGTTGATCCGGTTTGTTTTTGTTTTTTTGTTTTTTTTTCTTCTCTCGGCGTAAAAGGTTCGGTGTTGTATTCCGGTGAGGGCCCGGTCTAAATTAATATGGCTGACGTAGAGGCATTTATTGAAGCTCCGTCTCAGGAGTCTCTTGGCACTTTTTCAAGAGACCAACTGCTATTGATTGCTGAGCATTTCTCGGTGACTATTGTCGGTGATAGGAGGATGAAGGGGAACATCAAAGACTCTATAGTGTCGACATTGAGTGAGACAGGAGTGTTTGCTGCAAAGGAAGAGGGGGTTTTGTCAAAACCTCTTTTTCAGGCTAGTGCACTTTCTTTTGAGCAGCAGAAGGAATTGTTGTTGTTGTTGTTGCAGCTGGAACATGACAGAGTAAAGTATGCGTTGGGAATTGAAAAAGAAATCACAGTGGAGCGTATACTGCAAGAATCTGAGAAAGCCAAGATAGAGTTGGAGGGACATCGCCTGTCTATTCTCAGAGATGGTGAGGGGCAGGGTGAACAGGTGCCCAGGTCTCATCGTTTTGACATTAATAACCTGCGCTTGCTGCCGCACTTTAATGAAAGTGATCCTGACACGTTTTTGTTGTTTGAACGTGTAGCTAGGGCTAGAGATTGGCCTGATGCAGACTGCGCACTGATGCTTCAGTGTGTTCTCACAGGGAAAGCACAGTCTGCATATTCCTCCCTATGTTTTGAGGATAGCTCTAGCTATAGTAAGATAAAATCGGCGGTACTTAGGGCATATGAACTGGTGCCAGAGGCCTATCGACAGCGTTTTAGGTCCTTTGAGCAGAAACATGGTCAAACCTATGTGGAGATGGCAAGGGATTTGTCGGTTCATTTTAATCGTTGATTAATTGCTCTTGAAATCGCTTCTTTTGACGATTTGTGTGAACTCATGATTTTGGAACAGTTCACAAATATTCTTCCTGACAGGATTGCTACTTACATAACAGAACACAAGGTAACTTCCGCGGCTGGAGCTGCAGTGGCAGCTGATGAGTTTGTGTTGCTTCATAAGAGCAGGTTCGGAGGGCGCTCTGGGGCACTAACTGTTTGTGAAGGAAATAGGAAGGATGTTGGGATGGATCCAAAGAAATCGAGTTTGATCAAATCTAATGTGGTTAATAACGATGATTGCCACTACTGTCGTGAAAGAGGCCATTGGAAGGAAGAATGTCCTGCGCTTAGAGCAAAATCTGAGGGAGGAAGATATTTTGTTGGGCCTGTTGCGTTGGCTGCTCCTGTGAAAAGCTGCTGTGGTGCCGATGTGCTTAAATCCCACTTATGTGGATCTGAGGTTTTGGCATCTTATACTCCATTTATACGAGACGGCTTGGTGTCATTGGTAGGTAGTAATGTCAGAGTTCCAATCAAAATCTTGCGGGACACAGGGGCTTTTGACTCCTATATTGTTGACTCTGTTTTGCCGTTGTCGGATGAAAGTGACACAGGTGACACAGTTCTGAGTTGGGGAATGGGATTAAAAGTTCTTCCTATGCCTGTTCATAGGGTGTATATTGAATGTGACCTTGTTAAAGGTGAAATAGCTGTTGGTGTACGTCCAGCTTTGCCAATCGAGGGGATACATTTTATTCTGGGCAACGGTTTGGCACGTAGCAGAGTTTGGGCTGATGTTCTTTCGGCATTTTTAGTGAATGGTGGGCTGATTGAGTCTGGGTTTGAGGAGAGCTCTACAGTGGTGCCAGAGGTCACGTCCTCCTGCGTGATCTAGCGGGCTATGGACAAAACTGTTGCGTAGAAACCGGAAGGCCAAGCATTGCTCCACTGGTCAAAGTGGTCGTGGTGGTGGTGGTGGCGGCGGCTTTGATGGCGGTCATGGCGGCGGCGGCAGCGGCAGCAGGGGTCGAGGACGTGGCAAGGAAATGTTCTGTTATCGGTGTGGAGATCAAGGACATATGGCTAGGGACTGTGACCAAACGGAGGACGTGTGCTACAACTGCAACAAACCAGGCCACATGGCTCGTGACTGTGGGCGTGCCAACGACCGGAGGTGCTACTCCTGCGGTGGGCTTGGTCACATCCAGAGACGTTGTAATAAGGTGGTATATTACAATTAGGGTTCGCTAAGAGAGGGTGCTATATATTTGTTGTGTTCTGTGACTTTTTGTTTTTGTTTGGGATAGGGTTCATGCGTTATGCCGGTGGTCCTGGGGACACCGACTTTAAGGGGGGGGGTGTGACGACCCCTGCTTGGAGGTCTCCTGTGGTGCGTAGGGCCCTTTAATGATCCTCCTCTGCTTGTGCCCACACTGATTGAGGACACCTGACGCACTGATTGAGGACACCTCACGGCTCGCACCGGAGGATTAAAAGGCCTAAGCCAGAGCCTCGAGGTCTCTCCCCGCCAGAGGACTGGACCTCGGAGAGCAGCGGCGCTTATTCTTATTTTGCCTTGCCTTATGTTTGTTTTTTGGCCACATTACGTTTTGCCAAATAAATACCTTTTTATATACATATTCTTGTCCTTCCCACGCTTTTTGTTATGGCCAAGAGCCAGGCCATGACATATACTATACTTGCACTGCTTACCGTTTTCATACTTTATATATCTTAGCATATTCATACACACTGTTCATACTGCTCACAGTCTGCTGTGTATATTCATACCCCTCACTGTTTATTCATCATTCAATTCATTCTATATTTTATTCTATAGATTGTGTACATTACTTTTCACTTTACTGCTTGTTGCACTCCTGGTTGGAAGCTAAACTGCATTTCGTTGTCTCAGTAGGCTACCTGTAATATGTGCAATAACAATAAAGTTGAATCTAATCTTGAGCAGGAACAAATGTATTTACTTAGTACATATCTTCTTTTAATTTTTTTATAAATGTTTTATTGAACATTTTTAAAACATACAAAAGCTCGGTGAGGATATCATCAACTTATCAACATAAGTGCAAGACATTCATTCACAATAAGACAAAAAAACATAAATAATACATCCAATAAGAGCCAGGGGGAGAGAAAAAAGCATAAAGGCACAAAAACATTTAAGAGGCATTGAGCTTACTTAAAATAATAACCATTTGGAAATGTCAATGGAAATCTTTATAGACATGTTACAAGATTGTATTTTCTTAAGGGACATAAAAAAGGACTTGAACTCATTTATGAAACAGGGAAAGGAGGGCTTGCCTCCTCTCCATTTACCACAATGTAAATGGTATTTACCCAAAATAATAATTATATTTACCAAAAACATTATTATTTAGAGTCATTGCAACACCTCCAGCACACTTCCACTTCCACACAGTCGTTTAGGATTTGCGTTTCTACACGGACCACTATTGCGGTATGCATGTTGTAACTTCCGGTTGTTGTCATCTCCGGGTATCCCGTGTGCCTGTTCTGTTGCTGATAGCTTATTATCTTAACTTAATCGATCGTTTTAAAACTCTTGATCACGGCAACTGCCTGACGTTGTAATCACACGTTACTACAGCTTAAGCACTCACAACCTCTCCTTCTCTTAGCGACTAACTCCACAGTTGCCTACACTCTTTTCGGGTTTGCTAACGGTAGCTACTTTAGCTTGATAGCTAGCCATGGCTCTTTCCCCACCCTCGGATGCTATTTCCTGCTCTAACTGTCTCATGTTTGGTTACTCCCCTACCTCCTTTACTGGTACCGATACATGTGTTAAATGTAGTATAGTTGTTAGGTTGGAGGCGGGAATCATAGCAATAGAAGCCCGGCTCCGCATCTTAGAAAATAACTCAGCTACAGTAAAGCCCATGTTAGCCGGTGCGGACCGGCAAAAGGTAGCTCCTCTTAGCCGTCCCCCGGCAACTCCCGAGCAGCAGGGAGAATGGGTGACTGTTCAGAAGGGGCATAACGCGAAACCCGCAGGTCCCCACCAACCCGTTCACGTATCTAACAGATATTCCCCACTCAGCGAGACACCCGCTGAGAAGCCAACTCTGGTTATTGGTAGCTCTATTATGAGACACGTGAATTTAGAGACCGAAGCGTCCACAGTCACATGCATTCCGGGGGCCAGAGCGGGCGACGTTGAGGCGCATCTTAGACTGCTGGCTAAAAATAAACGTAAATACAGTAGGATTGTTATTCACGTCGGTGGTAATGATGTTCGTTTACGCCAATCAGAATGCACCAAACTTAATGTGGCGTCGGTGTGTAGTTATGCTAAAACAATGTCGGACACCGTAATTTTCTCTGGTCCCCTCCCCAATCTTATCAATGATGACATGTATAGCCGCATGTCATCATTTCAGCGCTGGTTGTCTTGGTGGTGCCCAGCAAACAATGTGGGCTTCGTGAATAATTGGACAGCCTTCTGGGGAAAACCTGGTCTGATTAAGAGAGACGGCATTCATCCTACTTTGGAAGGTGCACATCTCATTTCGGCAAACATTTCAGGGCTCTGTGGACTTAATCCATGACAAACTGGAGTTGAGACCAGGAGGCAGAGTCGCAGTCTTACACGCTTCTCTGCGCTCTCTCCTAGGCAGTCATCCATAGGAATCCCGAACCCAATAAAATACCCAATATTAACGGAGTGTGTTTCTGCCCAAGGACAATTTAAGGTAAACCCTAATAGAGGTGTCATACATAATAACCTAATAAAAGTTAATGTAACAACTACTACAGTGCAACAAAACAGGAAGATTAAATGTGGTCTCTTAAACATAAGATCTCTAGCATCTAAAGCAATACTGGTAAATGATTTAATATCAGATTATAATATTGATATATGCTGTCTCACTGAAACTTGGTTGAGACATGAAGAATATGTCAGCATAAATGAGGCCACTCCACCCAGCCATATCAATACTCATATTGCCTGAGGCACGGGCCGAGGAGGTGGAGTTGCAGCAATCTTTGACTCAAGTTTACTTATCAATACTAAACAAAAATTTAATTATACCTCCTTTGAAAGCCTCATTTTCAGTCTTACGCATCCGACCTGGAAAACTTTGCAGCCAATCTTATTTGTTACAGTGTACCGTGCACCAGGTCCTTATTCAGAATTCTTATCAGAATTCTCTGAGTTTTTATCAGCTTTGGTACTTAAAACAGATAAAGTAATTATCGTAGGTGACTTTAATATTCATGTTGACGATGATAAAAATAGCCTTACTGTTGCATTTAACTCTATATTAGATTCTGTTGGTTTCTGTCAGAGTGTAAATAAACCAACCCACTGCTATAATCACACTCTTGACCTTGTTCTGATTTATGGTATTGAAATTGAGCAACTATTAGTCGAACCGCATAATCCTGCTTTATCCGACCATTTCTTAGTAACTTTTGAAGTACTGTTACTAGACTAAAAAGCATTAGCCAAAAGCTCCTGCAGCAGAAACCCATCTGTTAGTGCTATAGCCAAATTTAAGGAAGAGATTCTACCAATACTTAACTCGATAGCATTTCTGCTTGTAGGGGAGGAAACTTATACAAAATGTACACCACCCCAAATTGATCATGTTGTTGATAGTGCTACAGATGCGCTGCGAATAAAATTAGACTCTGTTGCTCCTTTGAAAAAGAAGAAAATAAAACAACATAGATTAGCTCCATGGCATAATGCCGAAACCCGCAAAATAAAGCAAAAGTCGAGACAACTTGAAAGGATATGGCGTTCCACTAAACTTGAAGAATCTCGTTTAATTTGGCATATTACACTCAATGAATATAAGAAAGCACTGCGTAAAGCGAGAGCAGCATACTACTCTTCATTAATAGATGAGAATAAGAATAATGCAAGATTTCTTTTCAGCACTGTAGCCAGGCTGACAGAGAGCCACAGCTCGACTGAGCCTTCTATTCCCATAGCACTCAGTAGTAATGATTTTATGTGCTTTTTTAACGATAAAATTGTTACTCTTAGAAACAAAATCAATGACCTCTTGCCTTTGACCAGTATAGTGTTATCAACAGCTCCCGGAAACGTAAGTTCTAATATTACACTAGATAGTAAACTAGAATGCTTTTCAGCCATAAACCTTGAACAATTAAATTCAATGATTCTCTCTTCTAAACCATCAACGTGTATCTTAGACCCGATTCCAACTAAGCTGTTAAAAGAAGTTTTTCCATTAATTAGCACTTCTTTATTAAATATTATGAATATGTCTTTATTATCAGGCTATGTTCCACAATCATTCAAAGTAGCAGTGATAAAACCGCTTCTTAAAAAGCACAACCTCGATCCAGAGGTTTTAGCCAACTATAGACCTATTTCTAATCTTCCGTTCCTCTCAAAAATTCTTGAGAAAGCAGTCGCAAAACAGCTGTTTGATTACTTAAAAAACTATGATTTATTTGAAGATTTTCAGTCTGGCTTTAGAACACAACATAGCACAGAGACAGCTCTGGTTAAAGTCACAAATGACATTCTAATAGCCTCTGACAAGAGACTTGTCTCTATTCTCGTCTTGCTCGATCTTAGTGCTGCATTTGATACTATCGACCATGATATCCTATTGCAAAGACTAGAGCACTTAGTTGGCATACAGGGAACTGCTTTAGGCTGGTTTAGGTCCTATCTATCTGAACGCTCTCAGTTTGTACGTGTCAACGATGAATCTTCCATGCAAACCAAAGTTAGCCATGGAGTGCCACAGGGCTCAGTGCTTGGACCTATTTTGTTCACCCTATATATGCTTCCGTTAGGCAATATTATAAGGAATCATTCTGTAAACTTTCATTGTTATGCGGATGATACTCAACTATATTTATCAATCAAGCCTGATGAAATTAATCATCTAAATAAAATTCAAGACTGCCTCAAGGACTTAAAAACGTGGATGACCTTACATTTTTTGATGTTAAACACGACCAAAACTGAAGTTATTGTACTTGGCCCGAAGAATCTACGAAACAAATTATCTAAAGATATATTAACTATGGATGGCATTAATTTGGCCTCCAGTGAGACTGTAAGGAATCTTGGTGTTATATCTGATCAGGATTTATCCTTTAACACCCACATAAAATCAATTTCAAGGACCGCCTACCTCCATCTATGTAACATTGCAAAAATCAGGCATATCTTGCCTCAAAACGATGCAGAGAAACTAGTCCATGCATTTGTTACTTCAAGGCTGGATTATTGTAACTCCTTATTATCAGGGTGTACCAAGAAGTCAGTCAAGTCGCTTCAGCTGATTCAAAATGCTGCAGCTCGTGTACTAACCAGAGTTAGGAAAAGGGACCACATTACTCCTGTTCTGGCTGCCTTACACTGGCTCCCTATAGAACACAGGATAGAATTAAAAATTCTCCTTCTCGCCTACAAAGCCCTTAATGGGCAGGCGCCATCTTACCTTAAAGAACTCATTATACCCTATTGTCCTACTAGGGCATTGCGTTCCAAGAATGCAGGGTTGTTGGTTGTTCCTAGAGTCTCTAAAAGTACAATGGGAGCCAGAGCCTTTTCTTATCAAGCTCCACTTTTGTGGAATCAGCTTCCAGTTTGTGTTCGGACGGCAGACACCCTATCCGTTTTTAAGAGTGCACTTAAGACCTTCCTCTTTGATAAAGCTTATAGTTAGGGCTGATTAGATTCAGCCCCTAGTTTTGCTGATATAGGCTTAGTTTGTCGGGGGACATCTTACTTCTTCCTTCTCTCTGTCTATACTTGTGTACTCTCATGTTCCGATTAACCCAGCTTCCCCAAATGTCTTTCTTTTTGGTGTCTATATACGCCGGGTTCCGGAGTCATGGATGATCCTGCGGTCCTGTGTCATGGATTGCGAGTCCTGGATCTTGAGTCGTGGCTGTGGTCCTGGATCATAAGTCCTGGATGGATATACTCGTGGATTCATCTTCCTATTATACACACATGCATTTCCAAACATTTGGACTACCTATGTTGCAAATGTATTATCTTTTCAATTTACACACGGCATCTATTGCACGTCTGTCGTCCTGGGAGAGGGATCCCTCCTCTGAGGTTTCTCCCATTTTTCCCTTTAAACTGTGGGTTTTCTCTGGAAATTTTTCCTTGTACGATGTGAGGGTCTAAGGACAGAGGGTGTCGTATTGTCATACTGATATTCTGTACAAACTGTGAAGTCCACTGAGACAAATGTAACATTTGTGATATTGGGCTATATAAATAAACATTGATTGATTGATTGACCAAATCAGATATGGGAGAGTCCAAATTATCAATATAATATAAAATGTGATATATATTGAAGGCCGGAATATTTGTTAATTTAAGTAACAACCAATCTCTCACATTCGACCAAAACAATTCAGAAAAAGGGCATGAGAAAAATAAATGTTCCAACGATTCATCAGATAAATTACAAAAGGAATATGGTTCCACTTCAAATTTAAATCTTGAATTTAAAAAAGTAGAAACCGGGTAGATTTTATGAACAATTTTAAAATGAGTTTCTTTTGCTTTAGGAGAAATAGGCCATTTTATAAAATAAAATAGAGCTTTTTCCGTTACAGATAAAGTGTCTAAATCAGTCCCTTGTGGAAATAAGCCTCTGTTCAAATTGTGAAAAATGTGGGATTTCAGAGAAGCATTAATAGATTTGTTATTCTTAAGAGTATCGCCAATAAATTCCAAATTAGGCAAAACTGATACAACATTTGCGTACAGTAAAGTATTATGAATCATTTCAATAAGTGGTACAGGAATTGCTTTACTTATTTTGTTATAATCTTTAGCAGTACACTTTATATTGTATTTCGTTGAAAAAGCCAAAACATCTAGCAGTTTACCATTGCAATCTAGTAAATCACAAACAAACAAAATACCCTTCTCATGCCAATCACTCCTAAACAAGGATTTTCTGTTTATAATAATCATTCTATTGTTCCATAAAGTAGATCCATGAGGAGAAAAATTGTGGGTAAATATCATTTTCCAATAATGAAGTATCTGCTTATGAAAATTTGACAATTTGGTCGGAATCTTATTAACCTCAAAATCACATTTTAAAAGAAAATCAAACCCTCCTAGACGTTTAAATATGGCCTTTGGAACCACATGGATTCTGGCTGGGACAAAAAACCTTTCAACCATTTTATTTTAATTGTTCCAATCATCGATTCAAAGTCTAAAGCTTTAATTCCGCCTTTATCATATTCTTTAACAAGCTGTGACTTTTTAATGTAGTGAGTTTTATTTCTACACAAGAATTGGAAAATAATTGAGTTGGCTTTTTTAATGTTAGCCGAAGAGACAAAACATGAGTGGCATGGATAAATAAGTTTAGATATACCTTCTGCTTTAGTATGAAGAGCTCTGCCAAAAATAGTAAGATCTCTAGTTAACCAACGACTGAGAGATTTCTTCATATCTGTGATACGGTTACAAATATTTGGATAAGATCTTCTCTCCTGATATAATTATTAGATAATTTTATTCCTAAATATTTCACTTCAGGTACCACTCTAATAGAGTCAATAATGGAATCATCACATGAATGGATAGGGAGTAATTCACATTTTGAAGATTATTCTTTTGGAAAAATGGATGTGTCATCCGCAAATTGAGTAATTTTAAATTCTTTGTCAAAGAGGGTAATGCTTAATATTTTGTGATTCTTTATAATACGCGTTGTTAATACTTGGGTGGTCAGAATAAATCATCTTGGGGAAATAGGGCAACCCTGTCGAATACCACGTAAAACCTAGGGCTCATTCCAGGGTTCAAAGATACAGAACTATAGATGTCTGAATAGAGAATCCTAATTATGTTGCAGAAATGTTCACCAAAACCCAGAAATGTCAGAGTTTCCATTAAAAAGGAATGTTCAACAGTATCAAAAGCCTTATAAAAATCCAGAAATAGTACGAGACCTTCAGTATCAATAAACTCCTGGTAATCAAGCATATCCAATATCAGTCTGGTATGGTTATGAATACTTCTGCCCTTTATAAAGGCTGATTGACATTCATCTACTAGTTGATTCAGAACTGAGTTTAACCTGTTAGCATAAACATGTGCTAACAGTTTGTAATCATTACATAGTAGGGTAATAGGTCTCCAATTATCCAACAAAAGATTATTTTTATTTGGTTTTGGAATTAAAGTAATAAGGCCATGTTTCATGGTTGGCGAAAGGTTACCTGCTGAAATGCAATCTGTGAAAGCCTTATAAAGCATTTCTCGCACATCTGACCAAAAACATTTGTAAAACTCTATGGTTATACCGTCCAGCCCTGGTGATTTGCCACCAGACATTTGCAGTAATGCACTACTGTATCTAATTCTTCAATTTTTTGTCAATCGTCCATATACTGTTTAAAAGGATCATCTATTGTCTTTTTGAATTCTGTAATTTTACCGAAAAAGTTATCACAATTTTCTTTAGAAAACGTTGAGTTATATAAATTGCTATAAAAAAGTCTAATTTCTTCGTTTATCTGGTCTTGATTTTCAACAGTGACATCATTAACACTCAGTTTTTGGATTTTCTTTTTCACTTGTCTTTGCTTTTCTAGATTGAAGAAATAAGAAGTGTTTTTCTATCCTTGCTCAATCCATCGGGCTCTCGAACGAATAAAAGCTCCTTAGCTTTTTCCAAATACATATTGTCTAATTGAGTTTGTAAATTGTTCAGTTTAATTTGCTCATCCAATGATAACTCAGCTTTAAGGCATAAATTATTAATTTCACTTGTCATCTCTTGTTGTTTTTGTTTCTTTAATCTAGAGGAGTATTTACTGGAATTTATCGCAATCTGTCTCACACTAAATTTAAACCATTCCCATTTACTGAGAGATGAGATATCCAAAGCCAGAGTTTCTTTTATCAGTTGTTTGATCTTTTTACAAAAATCTGCATTCTCCAAAAGACTATTATTGAATTTCCATATAGGTTTAAGATTGGGACTGAAGTTGCATAGTAAAAAGGACAAAGAGATGACACAGTGATCAGTCAGAGGTGATGCTGAAATGTCACACTTTGAGACATTATTATTTAAACTAATAGAGATTAACCAATAATCGAGCCTAGAACACTGACCATTGTTAGAAGAGTTAAACCAGGTATATTGTGCCTTTGAGGGATTATTTATTCTCCAAACATCAGTTAAATTAAGTTTAGTGGCCAAGTGAATAATAGAATCATTAAAATTAGGACAATGTCCCCTTAAAGGAAGAGGATCTAACCACTCATCAGGAACTACATTAAAATCCCCTCCGATTATAATCTTATCACTCATAAAAAGTACTTTCCATTCCTCTAATTTTTGGCACAAGATTGAAAGAAAATTATTGTTTTTAATCTTTCTGTATCCATAAACCCACACCAGTATGTACTGTATTTAGTCCCATTAACATCAGTCACAACCATTAGCCAATGACCGTTTGTATCACTCCTGTGGTCAATTATATTTCCAGGTAACCTGTTAAATAAAATCATCACTCCAGCCGAATGTGATGTTCCATGGCTGAAAAAAATGTTGTCTCCCCATTGTAATTTCCAGAACTTAGTGTCTGCCTCTGCAGAATGAGTTTCTTGCAGAAAAACACAATTTGCCTTTTGTTCCTTACAAAAAAGAAAATTGCCTTACGTTTCACTTTGTTTTTTAGCCCCCTAGCATTTAAGGATATGAACGATAACATTGAAAGAGAAAATATAGAATCCTTAAGAAAAAGCGCAAAGGAATGCTATATCGATGCGCAGGAGTGAGTAACGTAGCCCTTAACAAACATATTTAGTGCAATTCGAACTGAATGATGATTGACCGCGGTGTGTTGTTGGAAGTAGCTGCATTACCCTTCATACCCAGCCGATGGCATTGCCGTTTCTAAATCGCGAGGAAACTGGCTTCCAAGCCAATATTTCAAGGATACTACGTCATCGAGTGCCGCCGAAGGACTGTTCCGATCTCCAGCATACTTGGAATTCCACCGAGGCCCCGTCCTTGGTTTGGGGGTAATTTCGAGGCTGCACATGGGTAGACTTCGCGTCTTTCAAATCCCCACAATGCTTTGCGCACGGACCAATTTCAAAAACCTTTGCGGAGAATGGCTGAACCGACGCAGCACAGCACACATTTAAATGTAAGTATGTCGTGGCGTAGAACATGTGTTGGTAAATGTGTTACTTTGTTGCATTTGTTATCACCAAAAATGTGTTCCGTGAAAGTAAAGCAAGTTCATAATTAGATAGACATCGTGAGGTATTTCTTTTCGGTATACTTTATGTTGAAACTGTTAGAGAGAGTGGCACACTTGTTAGCCTGTTCCATTCTTCTTTGTTTTCCGAAGCCGCGGCTTGGAAGTATACTTGCTTCGTTTCTGAAGGAAGTGACTTGGAAGTATGCGACTACCAAGCCAGTATCCTCGCGATTGAGAAACGGCCAGTGTCTACTGAGTCACGCAGCTTTTCCACAGAAAGCGGAACAACTCTTGTGAGTATCCCGATCACAACTTCTCTTGTGTTTTTTCTCCTTCTTTTTCAGGCAGACCATTCATCCTCAGATTCCACCTCCGTTTGTAGCGGGCTTGCTCCTCGCCAGATTTACATAGTAAAGTGTTATCTTTCAGAAGATCCTCAAACTTTTTCTGAAAAGCAGAAATGTTTTTCTTATTTTCTTTAGCTGCTTCAGTGTTTGCTTCAATGCGTTTTTCAAACTTTTTAACAGCTCTTTCTGTTCATCCATTTTTCCGGATAAGACTTGTATTGCCTGGAGAATGGTGCTGCTGCTATCCTCTGCCATTTGTGTTTCGCCATGAACCTTTGATTTCTTTGAATTCGGTCCTTTAGTTCAGTGGTTCTCAACTGGTCAGGCTTCGGGACCCACTTTTTACTTGGTCAATACATCGCGACCCAACATTTTGAAGCACTCAAATCGTTTCAACTAAAAAACGTGCTGTAATATATACGCTTTTCAGCATACAATATTAATAAAAGTGAAGTACAGTGCATATATCCCTTATATTCCTTCACAGAACTAAAGTATGCTTTTAAAAAAGGCTTAATGAGATGATGGAATCAAAGCTGAACTATATAAAAAGGCACAGATGAGGAAAACCCAACCCCCGCAGGGGTGTCTGGGGGGATTCTCCCCCAGGAGATTTTTTGAAATACTAACATAAACTATGCATTTTGGTACACTCTGAGAAGAAAATAAATAAATCTATTACTACCCGAAATATTTAAAAATATTTTATGCCATTGTTTGTTTTTCACTTTGTTCTGACAGCTTGCTGCTCCTCACAGAGAAGAGCAAAGAGGAGATAGTCTGTGTGACTTACTTTAAATTGTGGGTAAGGGTAGATAGCTCCCATTGTTCTGTGACCTGTCAATCATCAAACCGGGGGTCATATTTCATTATGTGTTCATTTTTATCTGAAGTTGTACCCGTGGATGTATAAAGAAGAGTTATACCGCAAAGTTATTCTCCGTGGGGACTTCCGGCAACAATCTTGATTCTGATTGGCCAGAAGACTCGAAAAAACATCAGCAAAGATCTTTTATTGAGAAGATTATCACTACGTGACAGAAGTTTTCAAAACCGTTTATGGTCTCCGGTACTTCCGGTCCAACGCCGACTGCATGCACAGCGTTAGAAAATCGGGCCTTCAAAATAAAAGTTTGACTTTTTCCCCCCAAAAAAAGAAAAAAAGAATTCTATTTTTTTTAATTCACTCACACATCCGGGACCCACTCGAAACGGGTCCGCGACCCACTTTTGGGTCGCGACCCACCAGTTGAGAACCACTGCTTTAGTTGGTGTGTGGTCCTAATTTATTTTGTGTCCCTTAGAGTTGTCCGCTTCCATGTCCTCAATATCCGAGTCGTCACACGCCTCACGGAGAACTTTTAAGTTGTAATCGTGGTCGGTCATGCTAGCAGGCACTTTATGTCAAAAGTGTTGGTAACTGGAGAATTAAAGTAAAATGTGACTATTTAAGCTTCTATAATAACTTAAAGTGTATCATGAATAAGCTATTGCCTATTTCTAGTCCTGAGGAAAGAAGCTAAAATATAAGATGCTGAAATATAATTTACTTTGTTGAAATGCATTTATTTTTGATTAAATGTTCAATTTAATTGTAAATTAAGAAATGAGAGTGCTCGTTAAAAGATGTCATTTTTTTTGGTTGAAAATGTTTATGTACCTAAAGTGAACGAAAGTAATGTTTTGTGTTCAAGGTTTTCAACCTGAATGAGCATCAAGAGGCCAACAAGAGGCTAAATGAAGCAATAAGGAATCAACCACACTCAAATAAAGAGAAAAAAGATTCAAATTCAAGTTGTCCCATGTGTCCTTCTGGAGTGAATCAAGCCATTTTCAAGTTTAGGCAGGAGTCAATAAAACCAACCAAATCAGAACTTGACAGTATGCACCTCAAAGAGCCGGCTCTTTTAAGTGAAAGACGGGAGCCGGTTCACGCCCGCGAACGAGCCGGTCCTTTTTTGTTTTTGCGGAGGGATCTAGATCGGCATGAAGGCACATTATGCAATGTGCAATTTGCACATTATCCCGCTTATTACATGGCCACATTCTCAACACAGTAACGACATGACTCCCAATATTAATTGAAATGCTTTTATGGATCTAGAAAATTATTTTATTGATTTAAAAAATAGTTGTATGTATTTATTTAAATTGACATGCATCCGCTAAAGAAAAGTAGTCCGTTGTTACTGTTTGAACTAACGTAGCAACGGCAGGAACTGCTTCGATAGTGTTTTTGAGGAGCTTTTTGATTACAGATTTGAAAACATCGTTGCTTGCTTTAAAAATAGCACAATTCATTATGTCAAACCTTGGAAAGTATCTAGATATCCCTACCCTAATGCCAAAGTAAATATCAACTGAATATGTGTCGCCGTTTGATGTCTATGTCTGGACCGCTGCGTAAAAAGGAGGGTTTCTGCCCCGTTGCTTCTCTTCTTACTTCTATAAGAATAAAACACGGAGGAGGGAGATCTCTTTTTCTCCACCTCTTCTGAGAGCCCAGCAGCTGATCTCAGAGGACGCTCCCCTCTCCTGCAGGGGGGCGTGGTCAGCTGCAGCTCACAGAATCGGCCTTTTCTTTATATATAATTTTTAAATATCGATACAGTAGCCCCTTTTTAAAAATAGTTTTTAAAGGTGTTGCTATCTGTTTTGTGTAGCGTGGTTATACAAGCAAGTCAGTGCATTCATTGGGTGGTATCAGAGAGTTACAAGGGTCTGTAAATCCAATGAAAACATTTGGCCACAGCAAATAATTTATATTAAACATGTAATTTTTACTTTTGAATACTTCAGTACAAAGGATGTATTGATTAATTTAAGTTATATATGTGTATATATATTTATATAACTGTTCAAAGAAACCTGTGGTCTCGTTATGGGCAAAAGGAGCTGGAAACCTCAATCCAGGAAGCAGAAACGGCTTGTGATAATGCTGCTGAAAAATCTGTATCTGCACTCAATCGGGATGGTTATGAGATGCAGTTGGGTTTCATGGAGAAGCTGGTCAAGGAAGCTAGTAAATGCCTAGCATCTTGGGAACTGTGGATTCCAGAGACTGAAAAAGCTAATCTAGAAGGCAGAGTCAAGGACTTAAAGTCAATGAATAACAAGCTTGAAGCAAGGAGAGCAGAGTTTGTGTTTGCACAAAGAAATTCAGAAGAAGAAAAGAGTGCATATCTGCTGACTTTAACGGCTGCTTCATCAACCCCACATGCAGCAAACACCACTCCCTTGGTGAGAATTAAACCAATTAGTCTGCCCAAATTTCATGGCTGTAAAAGAGATTTCCACAGATGGAGGAGAGACTGGGAGAGCCTGCAAAGACAGGGAGAACCAACAGGCTCGAGTGAAGTCAAAAATATTCAGCTTTTGGACAGCATGGATGAGAAAATCTCAAGAAACCTCAGACTTTCAACATACAATACAGCAGAGAACATCTTTAGAGTGCTTGAAAATAGATATGGGAATAAGTCTACAATTGCAATAGAAATAATTGAAGATCTTGAGAAAATTCCTGTTTTAAGAGCAGATCAACCAAGAAGAGTCATTGACTTAATCCTAACTGTGGAGAAAGCACTGGCAGACCTGACAGAGCATGGAAGGACAGATGCCATCAAGAACCCACTGGTCACTAGGTCCATAGAGAGCAAGCTGCCGGATCCTGTGAAGAAGGATTGGCTCGTCTTCATGGTAAATCCCAGCCATAGAGTCACCCCTGAGAACCATTTTGACAGTCTCCTCGAGTTTCTGAAGACACAAGAAGAGATCTTGGAAAAACTGGAGCAGCTTGGAGTAACTGAAAAGTCAGAGAAACCGGAAAGGAAGTTTGAAAGAAAATATTCCTCAACACGTTCCACCAGGAGAGACGGACGTTGTATTGTCTGTGGAGAAGAAAGGCATGAAGAGAAACTATTCTTTTGCAAGCAGTTCAAGAGCCTAACTCTGGTTGAAAAGTTAGATGCTGTGAAGAGACTGGGAGCTTGTAAGAGGTGTTTGAGATGTCATGAAGAAGGACATGAATGTGAAAACACCTACCTTTGCGGGAAAAGAGAATGCAAGAAGGGGAGCTCTTCAGACCACCACTTTTTCCTCTGTCCTAAAGGAGAGTACAGAGAACGTGAGCTGAACAAAGGTGGGAAAGACTTGAAGAAAAGACCCAAACTCACAGAAGAGCAAGTGAAATTTATTGCTGAACTCTCTCCCGAAATGGCAGACAAATGCAAGAACGCCATTACCAATATGACTGCAATAACAAACTGCAATGAAAAGGACCGGTCTGTGCTGATGGAAGGAAATAGACATGACGAGATACCAGTTATCATGATGCTGCTGGAAGTTACTGCAAATTCAGGTCAGAAAGTTGGAACCCTGATAGATTTAGTATCAGACACCAAAGTAGTAATATTCATCCTGCTTTTGTCTCATTAGTATGCATAAAAAGTGACAGGTGCTGTGACAGGTCACACCTCTCCCTACTTATGCTAATGAGCTAAGTCCCGCCTCCCCTTTCATCGAGGTGTGAGATCTCAAGTAGGTGTGATATCCCAAGTAGGTGTGAGATCCGTCGATAGGAGGGGGGTGATGTGTATTCACAGGTGTGAAAAGCCCCCACTGTTGCGCCTTATGGTGTATAATAAAAAATGTTTCAATCACATTAGTATGCATAAAAAGTGACAGGTGGGCCCGCCCCCAAGTGTGTGTGTGTGTGTGTGTGTGTGTGTGTGTGTGTGTGTGTGTGTGTGTGTGTGTGTGTGTGTGTGTGTGTGGACCTTCACTCCTGAGCTATAGGTGCCTGTCTTAACACCCCATGGCCCTCAGTCGGCCAGAGGCTGTAAAAGTCCTGGAAAGCAGGCAGGCACCTCGTTTGAGAGATGACTCAATCAATCAATGTTTATTTATATAGCCCAATATCACAAATGTTACATTTGTCTCAGTGGACTTCACAGTTTGTACAGAATATCAGTATGACAATACGACACCCTCTGTCCTTAGACCCTCACATCGTACAAGGAAAAACTTCCAGAGAAGATGACTGTGTGTGTATTAGAGAGCCTGAGGAGACACATTTTTACCGCCCATGCTTGACTGTTTATCTGTGCACTTTCAACTGTATACAATACAACACAAAAATGCCCAGTGCTGCTAAGAAATAAGTTCAGAAAGCTCTGAAGGCTCTAACAAAAGTAACTCTCCAGGTATTTCAGACAGAGTATGCGGATTCGGTCTGATCAGAACAAAGAAAGCACCTTTTGCCTTCCTAATGTCACACTTTCCTCTTACTATGGCCAGTGTCTGTAAAGGTGGGGGGGGGACTATCTCCCCCCTTCCTGCCATCTCTCTCTGTTTCTGCTGATGTGTAAAATATACAAAATAACGTTTTAAATACTTACTCTCTTGTTAAAAGGCGATGAAGTTTGCAGCGTAAGCCAGCCATCAGTGTTCTAGTTTTAAGGCTTTGCATACCTCAAAGTGTGTCTAAAAGTATCTTGGCAAGAGAAAAAAAAGCCAAAATTTGCCTAGGCCATTAAAAAGAAACCGAATTGCTGCTAAGAAATAAGTTCAGAAAGCTATGACTCCAGTGGAACACTGTTAGATTCAAAAGTAACTCTCAATGTATTCAGACAGAGTATGCAGATTGGGGCTGATCAGAACAAAGAAAGCACCTTTTGCCTTCCTAGTCAAACGTGTTGATTAAGTTAGTCTGCACACACCCCCTTACTGTCACCCTTACCTCTTCCTATGGCTGTCAGGCCTTTTGGTGTGTGTGTGTGTGTGTGTGTGTGTGTGTGTGTGTGTGTGTGTGTGTGTGTGTGTGTGTGTGTGTGCGTGACGTGTGTGTGTGTGAGCCTGCCGCCTCCTCCCCCCTTCCTGCCATCTTATCACTAGACAGAGGGGGGAGGGGTTCTCTCTAAAACACAGTGTCTGTAAAGGTGGGGGAGACTGTCCCCCCCCCCTTCCTGCCATCTCTCTCTGTTTCTGCTGATGTGTAAAATATACAAAATAACGTTTTATATACTTACTCTCTTGTTAAAAGGTGATGAAGTTTGCAGCGTAAGCCAGCCATCAGTGTTCTAGTTTTAAGGTTTTGCATACCTCAAAGTGTGTCTAAAAGTATCTTGGCAAGAGAAAAAAGCCAAAATCCGCCTAGGCCATTAAAAAGAAACAGAATTCCACGTTTTACAAATGAACAGACACAAATGCAGACTTGACTACTTGGCAGTTGATTAAAGCAGATTTGTCCTTTTTCATCTCTCAAAGGTTTGGGTCCTGTTCAACACTGGGTACAGAAATATATTCAATATACAGTCATCTGTCCGTAAAGATTTTTTAAGTTGTAAGCACTTAGAAATATACATTTGATTGCATTTAAAGTGGCTGTAGACAACTTATCATAATGAAGTAGTTGATTGCACAAATTTGGAATGGATGTAAAATAAAGACGACATTAGCATTTAAATTGGCTCCCTATAAGACTTGCTTTCTCTATGAAATTATGTCTGGCCCTGAGTAGTGTTCTCCCTTTCACAATAAAAAGCCCAAACACAATACTTTCTGAATCACTGCAGGAAGTAATGTGCTAAAATGCAAATACAAATAGCTTACAGTAGCTCCCAAGTAGTTGAACAATTGCAAAACCGCAAGGACTGTGGAAACACCTACTGGCAAAGGATTGTGGATGCAAATTATGCAAAGAGGAAGAAAAAACATTCTATCTAAAGCTATATAACACAATCTACGTATTGACAGTATGAGTACAACAAAAACAGTATGCATGTTGATGCAAACGACGATGTTCAGTAAACGATCAATCAAAATCGAAGGATCCAATGTATTTTTAAATGGAGCAGAAATAGAACTAGTCTCCCAGTTCAAGTATCTTGAACAGGGAGTGTCATATTGGACTCGCACTTGACTTTTTAAGAAACATATCCAGAAAGTATCCAATACCATTCAATTCAAATTGCAACATTTTAAACAAATTAGACCTTTTCTTAACTGTCAATGCTGCAAAGTCATACCTCCACTGTATGATTCTATCCCACATTGAATACTGTTTTACAAACTGGTCGTTTGCTTGTGGCACACACCTGAAACCCATAGAACAGCTGTTCAAGAGAGCTATCCAGGTGTTTGACAGAAAGCCACAGTCATACCACCACTGTACCATCCTTGAAAATCACAATTTCTTGAGTTTTTGACAATTTGAAGTCTTTTAAAAGTATGTTTTTTTAAAATAATATTTACATGGGCTGGCCCCTCTCCCCTTGGGGGAATTCATCCACAGAAAACACACTGGACGCAGCACTAGGTCAGAAACCAGAGGAGACTGTGAAGTCCACCACCGACGGACCACCTTTGGACAAAATGTCCTCTCCATTAAAGGCAGCTCATTGTGGAATAGCCCCCCAACTGAGATACGGGATTGTCCCACTCTCAATAGTTTTAAAAGGTCAACTTAAAGAATGGTTGAGCAACAAACAGACGTGTAATCACCGCTAAATAAATGCACTTTAACACAGGGGTATCTCCTCTTGCACTTTTATGTAGCGCTTTTATCTTATCTTGCACTTTATATATCATAGCTGCTACATTGTACTGCCATGTGGTAAATGCTTGTATGCTGCTCATGCTCTTTCTGCATATCATGTATTTAATTTTGCTGTATATATATAAATGTCATGTTCTTATATGCTGTATGTGACGGGACTACAGATGGAAATTAGCTCAAAGCTAAAATCCGGCTCATTTAAACTTGTAAGCATTATTTTTGTTTTAAAGTGTTCATCAATGTGCACTACAGTGGCCCTGAAGAAAATTAAACATTAAAATATGTTATCGATGTCCCCATTCCCAGTTTGTTTTGGGAATAATTGCGATGTTTACTATGTTTTGGTAGCTCTTAACAAAACAGAATTTTTGTAAAAGACTGCGACTCTAGAAAGCAAGTTTGTGATTTTAACACTGTTTCGATGAAACAATACATTATACAATATTACGACATATTGCCATATTTTTAACACAATATACTTGTACCTTTTTTTTTTTTTATGGTTGTAGGGCTTCAAGATATTTTGCATGTCATGCATAAACACGGTGTCATCTTTTCCTTGAAACTGAGGTGCTGTCCGTTTTACAAAAACAAGTTATTTTTCTACTTCTTCATCCTCTGAATTTTCCTCCCCCGTCCCTCTTCCTTCAGCCAGCACAACAAGAATCAAGGTGGATCTGTGAAATGAAACACGTCTTCCAAAAGCGTGACTTCCCTATTGAGAGCCAGCGTCTAGGGCAGTAGGGTCTAAACCAATTGGCCAGATATACTAACATGCAGAACGTACGGTATGTTTGAAGACTAACCATTTATCCAGTTCAAGCTGTCTTTAAGATGTGGCATTGCGCTCTGACTATTCCCCGTAAAATCGTGACAAACTATTACTTATTCTTAAATTTGACCTCTTGCTGCTTGGTTGAAAATGATAGATGAAAAATAACTCAAACAGCGAGGGACATTATACTGGTGAAAAAAACTCTCAATTCTACAGATGACTCCCCACACTCAACGCAATAAGTCCCTCCCTCCACTCAGCAAAGCATCTAAAACTAAGGACCCCACTAAGACGACAGTTTGAAAACTAGTATATGGATCTGAGAAAAACCAAGTCTCCCCCCGCGAGTTGCAGCCAGGAACAAACTCCTTGACTACCATCATCCCCACCATTCTGGACACCCGAATCTTGCAGTACTACTGCTGCTTATTTTGCTCCTTGGGCCAAGACGTCTCTGTTTATGGACACAGTGAAATCAGTGTTGGTTGATATTGTAAATATTATTTAAAATAAACATACTTTCAAAAGACTTAAAATTGTCAAAAACTCAAGAAATTGTGATTTTCAAGGATGGTACAGTGGTGGTATGACTGTGGCTTTCCGTCAAACACCTGGATAGCTCTCTTGAACAGCTGTTCTATGGGCTTCAGGTGTGTGGCACAAGCAAACGACCAGTTTGTAAAACAGTATTCAATGTGGGATAGAATCATACAGTGGAGGTATGACTTTGCATGCAGCATTGACAGTTAAGAAAAGGTCTAATTTTTTTCAAAATGTTGCAAGTTGAATTTAATGGTATTGGATACTTTCTGGATATGTTTCTTAAAAAGTCAAGTGCGAGTCCAATATGACACTCTCTGTTCAAGATACTTGAACTGGGAGACTAGTTCTATTTCTGCTCCATTTAAAAATACATTGGATCCTTCGATTTTGATTGATCGTTTACTGAACATCGTCGTTTGCATCAACATGCATACTGTTTTTGTTGTACTCATACTGTCAATACGTAGATTGTGTTATATAGCTTTAGATAGAATGTTTTTTCTTCCTCTTTGCATAATTTGCATCCACAATCCTTTGCCAGTAGGTGTTTCCACAGTCCTAGCGGTTTTCCAATTGTTCAACTAATTGGGAGCTACTGTAAGCTATTTGTATTTGCATTTTAGCATAATACTTCCTGCAGTGATTCAGAAAGTATTTTGTTTGGGCTTTTATTGTGAAAGGGAGAATACTACTCAGAACCATACATAATTTCATAGAGAAAGCAAGTCTTATAGGGAGCCAATTTAAATGCTAATGTCGTCTTTATTTTACATCCATTCCAAATTTGTGCAATCAACTACTTCATTATGATAAGTTGTCTACAGCCACTTTAAATGCAATCAAATGTATATTTCTAAGTGCTTACAACTTAAAAAATCTTTACGTACAGATGACTGTATATTGAATATATTTCTGTACCCAGTGTTGAACAGGACCCAAACCTTTGAGAGATGAAAAAGGACAAATCTGCTTTAATCAATTGCCAAGTAGTCAAGTCTGCATTTGTGTCTATTCATTTGTAAAACGTGGAATTCGGTTTATTTTTAATGGCCTAGGCGGATTTAGGCTTTTTTCTCTTGCCAAGATACTTTTAGACACACTTTGAGGTATGCAAAACCTTAAAACTAGAACACTGATGTCTGGCTTACGCTGCAAACTTCATCACCTTTTAACAAGAGAGTAAGTATATAAAACGTTATTTTGTATATTTTACACATCAGCAGGAACAGAGAGAGATGGCAGGAAGGGGGGGGGGGGGGGGGGGGGGACAGTCTCCACCACCTTTACAGACACTGTGTTTTAGAGAGAACCCCTCCCCCCTCTGTCTAGTGATAAGATGGCAGGAAGGGGGGAGGAGGGGGCAGGGCCACACACACACACACACACACACACACACACACACACACACACACACACACACACACGGGGGCGGGCCCACCTGTCACTTTTTATGCATACTAATGTGATTGAAACATTTTTTATTATACACCATAAGGCGCAACAGTGGGGGCTTTTCACACCTGTGAATACACATCACCCCCCTCCTATCGACGGATCTCACACCTACTTGGGATATCACACCTACTTGAGATCTCACACCTCGATGAAAGGGGAGGTGGGACTTAGCTCATTAGCATAAGTAGGGAGAGGTGGGACCTGTCATAGCGCCTCTCACTTTTTATGCATACTAATGAGACGAAAGCGGGATGAACATTACTACTACTCACCAACTACATAACCCACAGAGCCTCCAACCGGTTAAACCTGGAAAGTGAAAAAATCACATTGGTTGTCCATGGAGTTGGAGGAATGACAATGAGGGTGAACAGCAGAAGATATTTCCTCAGAGTTAGAGTCAAGACACCTTGAGGTATAGGAAAAGCGCACCAACTTGTTTGTTATGGCCTCAATGAAATAGCCAACGTGCAAAGAGTTATCGGACCTGAACAGCTGAAGAAGTTCTTTCCAGAAGTCAAACTTGAGGATTTAAAAAGACCAGAAAACATTGAGCTACTTATCAGCCACCGAGAAGGTAGACTGGTCCCACAGAGGGTGAAGATTGTCGGAGACCTCGTTTTGTGGGACAGCCCACTGGGTAAAAGTGTGGCTGGAGCTCACGCTGATCTCTTTGAGGAAGTGGAGATGACAACACATAAGTCTGAAACACACTTTGCTTGCTCCATGCGTATGGCCGCAGTGAAATACGAGGAAATCATCGGAGCTGAAGAGATTCAGGCTGAAACAAAAAGCACAGCTGTTGACAGAGAGTTTCTGGATTGGTGGAAGTGGGACAGTATTGGAGCAGCCTGTGAACCAAAATGTGGAGGATGTCGATGTGGTCATTGTCAGCCTGGAGGAAAGGAAATTACATTAATTGAGGAAAAAGAGCTGGAAATCATAAAACAAGGCCTTACCTATGTTACAGCTGATGCCCACAGTAGTGCTCCACACTGGGATCTTCCCAACAACAGGACTGCAGTGGAAGCAACTTTTCTGAGGACAGAAAAACAACTCAAGAGGGAGCCAGATTGGTAAGCTGCCTACAAGGCACAGGTACATGAAATGGTGGAAAGAGGAGCAGCAAAGAAACTCACTAAAGAGATAAAGGACAGCTGGACAGGACCAGTATGGTATGTGAGCCACTTGGTGGCACCAAATCCTCACTCTGTGACAACACCAGTACGCCTTGTGTGGAACAGCAGCCAAAAGTTCAAAGGGTTCAGTATGAACGATCTTCTACTGAAGGGGCCCGATGTATTGAATCCAATCCGAGGAGTTTTACTCCGATTCAGAAGAGGAGTGCATGCAGCATTGGGAGACATCAGGAAGATGTATAATTCCGTGTGGCTGGAAGACCTGGAAATGCATCTTCACAGATTCTTATGGAGAGACACTCAGGACGAAGAAATAAGTGAATATGCAATAACAAGAGTCAACATTGGTGATCAACCTGCAGGATGCATAGCACAGTTGGCTATGCGAGAAACATCAAGGCTACCAATGTTTACACACCTCGGAGAGGAAAGAAGAATCCTGGAGGAAGATTGCTACGTGGATGACATCCTGACATCCCACAATGACCAAAAAAGTTTAGAAGAGTGCACTAATGGGGTTGAGGAAATCCTAAAAGCTGGAGGATTCTTTCTTAAACCTTGGGTCCACTCAGGGCAAAGTGGGAGGCAGGTGCAGGAGAACCACAACCAAGTGACATCTGCAGGAGAAGACAGAGGATTGATACTTCCAAATCAAATGAAGGAAGAGGACAATAAGGCCCTGGGGGTTGGCTACCTCGTGGAGGAGGACAAACTATATGTGCTTACCTCCATCAACTTCTCAAGGAAAAAGAGGAAAATTAGATTAGACCAAGACCTCCTTGAAGAAGAGGTAAGAGGAAAGACTCCTGACCAGAAGAGAGCTATTAAGTCAGGTAGCAGGCCTCTATGATCCCATCGGACTTGTAACACCATTGAAACAGAAGGGAGCCATACTCGTCAGAAAAGCGTTCCAGGAGGCAGGAAGCGGAAAATCCAGCCGGGAAACTTGGGATAATCCACTGTCAGCAGGCCTAAGGGAGGAAGCAATACAAGTATTTGAAGAGTATGTGCAACTGACTCAAATCACCTTCGACAGAAGCTTGACGCCACCCAGCTGGATCGGTAAACCTTTGGGAATAACATTCTCCGATGGAAGTGACAAAAGCTTTGGAGCTGTGGTATACCTCAGGTGGGAGACGGATGAAGGTATCCAAATCAGACTGGTTGAATCCAAGGCAAAACTCACACCACTGAACCAAAAAGGTGACCCTGTAAAGGCAGAGATCTGTGGTGCCGTTTTTGCAGCTCGTCTAAGAAGGCATATTGAAAAGCACAGTCGAATGGAAATAGGACAATGGCTCCACCTCCTGGACAGTCAAACTGTGTTGGGAGCAATCCAGCGTGACAGTTATGGATATCAGACATTCTTTGCCAACAGAGTGGGTGAAATCCAAAAGTCTGGATCTGTTGAGGATTGGTGGTGGATTCCAGGTGACCTAAACATTTCTGACATCATAACAAGAGGAGCGACCCCTGCTGATCTCAATGAGGAATCTGAGTGGCAGAAAGGACCTTCCTTTCTGAAAATGCCAGTGGAGGAGTGGCCAAAGAAGTCAGCCAAGGAGGTTGCGGCAAATGCAAAAGAGGGCATCAATAAAATCCAAAGGAAAACATTCACAGCAGCACTCACCAGAGCTCAGGCAAAGATGAAGCATCCTGATGGTAAATAACCTGTAGGGAGAGTGGGGTAAGTAGTGCCAATTTTTACTTAAAGGCATTACTGTAAGCAAGGGGATTACAGTAATGCCTCCAACTAAAATATGTACATATAGTTTAGGATGTTGTGTAACCCTGGGAACAATCACTTCGGATCCTAAATAAACTGTTTGAGAAATATAGCTTTAGAAAAAAAAGTGGTTTTGTGGCACAACTTGCCCCCTGTACGGGGTAAGTTGTGCCATTAGAGACAATACACTGGGGTAAATTGTGCCATTGATAATTGAAGTAAAACAGATCATTTTAATCTCACAAACAATAATGCTATATAAAAGCAAGACAAATTCAATACAAAATTATTTATTTAATGTTTATTTAAAGTTTTAACAACATCAAAGGCCACTTTTCTATAACAAGGCCTATGAACACCTAACGTCCTACTTGTCCAATGCTGCAGGGAAATATGAACTTCTGTTCCCTTCTGGCTGTACCACCAAGTTTTGTGGTGTGGCCAATTTGCTTAAACAAGGCCTAGCGCCACATGAACACATACTCAGAACAAAATTAAAATTCCAAAATGAGCACCTAATCATCTGCAAATCATCTGCATCTGAATCTCTTCACAGATTCGGCCTACTACTGAACATCCCACTTGTCAATGCTGCAGGGGAATGTGAACTTATACTCCCTTCTGGCTGTACCACCAAGTTTTTGTGGTGTGGGTAGTTTCTTGAGCACATCACCTCTAGGGATGACTCCTTCATCATTCTCTCTAAATGTGAAGATGGGCTTTCCATCAACAGACCTCTTACAACTTTGCTTCAGAAACTTTGCACTGATCTCGTCACCTTCAACATTCTCCACCAATCCAACATAGTTATAGGATTTGGATTTTTTACCTGCAAACTTCACAATGACAAAGTCACCAGCAGACATATCCTTGTCACCATCATCATCATCATCACTCTGGACAGCTGAACCCTCATAATGAGTGGCATCGCTAAGTGGAATCGGAAAGTCACTCTCTTCTGAGCTACTGGAGAGCACTTTCTTTTTGGGCTTGGTTGGTTTTGACCCTTTCAGAGACCCCTTCTTATTTCCACTCCTTTTCTTCTTTTCAGCCCGTTCCTTTTCTCTGCTGTGTGTCTTCTCCAGGCCATCTTCTGCCTCATCATCGGTGGTGGAGCTTTCTTCTGAGCTACTGTACACAGCTGTTTTTTTCTTGGTTTTAGTTTGATTTGCAGCTTTCAGAGCCCTTTTCTTCTCTTTTTCATTCTTTTTCTTTTCCTGTTCAGCCTTTTTATCTTCTTTTTCTTTGTGAGCCTTCTCCAACTCCATCTTCTCAGGTGTGTCGGTCACGATTCTTGTTTTCACTTTCTTTCTTACATTTTTTTTTTTTCTTTCTGTGGCTTTTGGCAAGGGAAGAATTACTTCTGGAGACACATAACCCAAGTGAGCAGAAGAACCAGATTTGTCACTTGATAAGTGCTCGGGATTTGTCAGAGTGGCAGGTGGCTCTCCTGGGTCTGGATCTGCTTCAAAGAAAGGAAAGGAAAGGAACTTTATTGTCATTGAACACAGGGAACAACAAGATTACGTGCCACTATGCGCACCGCCACTATTGGCCTACTAGACTTTTTTTTTTAAATACCTGTGACATGTGTTGGCTCATGAGATGGTCCAGGCAGGTGAGCAGATGCACTGGTGGAGGGCTCTTCTCCAGGCAGATCAGCAGTGGCACTGGGTTCATCTTCTGGATTTGCCCTGTCTGTCACCATTGATGGTGCATAGTCTTCTTCCGGGAAGATGTCCCTGTTGAAAGGGTATATGCCTGTTGCTCTGAAACCTGAGGTTATGTTTGTTGGTGACATTGTAGAGAGGAACGCTTGCTTCACAAGTTCCGAGACCTCATAGATCGATACGGTTCGCCCAGGATGTGATCGCATCCACCCATCTATCGCTCGGTTATAGTAGGTTTTGAGTGGTCCATAGACAGTTTTGTCTAATGGTTGCAAGCGGTGTGAGGTGTGAGGTGGCAGGGTGAGCATAATGACCCCATTCTCTTTAGCAATTGTCACTGACTTGAGTGAGATGTGAGACTCATGGTTGTCCAGAATGAGCAGGACTGGGTGATCGGTGGAGCAGTTGGTGTGGCGGATGAAGTGCTTCAGGAAGATGAGGAAGGCGTCTTCATTCATCCATCCAGACTTTGTACAATGACCAATGGAACCTGCTGGTGATCCATTGAGGAGGCTGTCCTTGAAGCGGACACGCGGGAAAATGAACATGGGTGGGACTGCATTTCCAGTGGCGTTTACTGCACAGGCCACAGTGACGAGCTCTCCTCTTTCAGCAGATGTTACTGAACCCACTTGTTTCTTCCCTTTCTCTGTGACAACCTGCTTGGGTGTCTGCACTGTCATCACACCAGTTTCATCCATGTTGTACATCATGTGTGGAGGGAAGCTGTACCTGAAATAAAATAAAAGGTAGTGCTGATGATCAGAGACGTTTAAAGCAGTTTTAACATACTTGGATGTGGTTGTGTGTGTAAATGTCAACTCTGCTGCCGAGGACAGAAGACCCTCTAGAGATGCTGTACCCTCTCGCCAGGCTGCCAGGCTACCTAGACACGGTGTGGGTGGGTGGGTGGGTGTGTGTGTGTGTGAGAGAGAGAGTGTGTGTGTGTGTGTGAGAAAGAGAGAGGGGGGGCGGGCTCGGAGTGTTCATGTGATCATATCAGCATGTCAAAGCCAGATGATTATTAAGTTACCTGTCCATCACTTTAGAGAGGTTATCGAAGAACTCCCCCACGTTGTGCTTATTAAAGGCAGTAGCTCTTCCAAGAGAGGTTGCTTCAGGAACGCGGCATGCCAAATGGTAGCGTGCTTTAAAGGCGTTGAACCAATCAGGTCCTAGAAAAGGTTAAAAGTTTATCAGCACATTGCAGTTTACATTCAGATAAGTTGAAGCTATCCGCTCCAAATAACTATCCAATAGCCTATACTTGATCTAACCTGCTTTTTCGTCTCTGGTCCAGCTGGCAGGCATGTCAATGCTATTTCTTTGTGCGTACTCAAAAGCCAGTTCACGGCATTTCATGACACCTATGCCATGAAACATTGCTGCTAGTGTCTTAATATGGTCAGCCAGCTCTTTCTCCATGTTCTCATTGAAGACTCGTTTGGCGACTGCTGTTCTTTCATAGCCTGGCTTTGTTACTTCTCCTATTTTTTTCTTATCCATATATCTTGTTATGGTCATCCTGCAGATATTCATCTCCTTTCCAACCTGACGTATGGTCTTCCCCTGTTGCACCTCTTTCACTGCTCTTTCCAACTCCTCAAGAGGAGATGAAACCCTGTCTGTCTTCCTTTTGTATTTGCGTGGCATGATGGATTTTGGTCTAAAATTAAGAATGTCACATAGTTTTAGTGATCAAATGTAAGAATACAATGTACAATAACAATAAAATACAATAAAGTAATATATAGTAAATAATCATAAGTTGGGCCACTGGCACAACTTACACCAGGCCCTTTGGCACGAATTACCCCAAGCCCACCATTTTGAAAAAAATGCATCCCCCAGCTGTTTTGAGCTAGCATCATGCTAACTGTATAGACTCATGGTGTAGCTTACTAAAGCACTAAAACATGTGTGAACTGTTTTCAAAGTTCTCTAAATTGTTCAAACACAGCAATCAAAAAACCTTGATTATAGAAATGTTACTTTGGAGGGCAAAAAAATGTTTTTTGAACTTAAATGTGCTTACCTCTCAAGCCATGTGTCTCTCTTCTTTGCAGGATGATTGAAATGGATGCCTCTTCAAAAATATGTGGTCACATGACCAACTTCTTCTATGGTTTTCTAGATAACAGGGGTGGCACTACTTGCCCCTTGGCACAAATTACCCCACTCTCCCTAACCCTTATAAAACCCTCTGAGGGTGAGAAGGAGACTCGAACCCGAAGAATACCAGCTGGCTCAGTTATAGGGCAACTGATTGATCTGAAGAAATTCAGCAGCTTGGATAAAGTGGTCCGAGTTGTTGCCTGGGTGCTGAGAGCTGCTAAGGAGTGGAAGAGGAGGACGATGAACCCAACTCCCCACAGGTCAAAGTAGGAGGCAATTCCTTCAAAAGAAGAGAGAGAGTTGAGAACTAACAAAACTGTGCTCTCTGTTAGAGAATGTGAAGAGGCACTCAGACATCTTTTCCTTTCAGCCCAGGAAGGGCCAAAAAGATTCAAATTCGAGTTGTCCCATGTGTCCTTCTGGAGTGAATCAAGCCATTTTCAAGTTTAGGCAGGAGTAAATAAAACCAACCAAATCATAACTTGACAGTATGCACCTTAAAGTTGTTTGCAATCCGCCCAAAAACCGAGAGAAGAAGAAGGCGAAGAAGAGAAGAAGCCGACTCGGGGCTGTCCGACTTCAGGCGAGCTTTTTGAGACCTCCCCCGGCTGCAATCGGCTATTCTCGTCTACTTTGGAGGCGAGCCGCAACGCGTCTCAAACAAGCCTACTCTCCACGGGCTGCGGAAGCGAAATGCTTGATGGGAAACGACTCGCTGGTATCTCGGGCTGAGCGCTCATTGGTGGTTTTTCCCACGTGCTGGTGATGAAACTCTCCAATTGGCTCGGCAAAAGTTTGTTGTGTCAGTTTTACGTCGCCCCCTCCATTAACATTTTTCATAATTGTTCCACAATGTTTATCATCATGAAATTAATATCTATATATGTTATACTATACTTGCACTGCTTACCGTTTTCATACTTTATATATCTTAGCATATTCATACACACTGTTCATACTGCTCACAGCCTGCTGTGTATATTCATACCCCTCACTGTTTATTCATCATTCAATTCATTCTATATTTTATTCTGTAGATTGCGTACATTACTTTTCACTTTACTACTTGTTGCACTCCTGGTTGGAAGCTAAACTGCATTTCGTCGTCTCAGTAGGCTACTTGTAATATGTGCAATAACAATAAAGTTTTATCTAATCTTGAGCAGGAACAAATGTATTTACTTAGTACATATCCGACATTAACGATTAAACACATGTGTGCATTCTTTATAAATGCAAACCGAGTCAAGCCGACTCCAGAGGTGGCGGTATGCACCTTCAAGTTGTTTGCAATCCGCCAAAAAACCGAGAGAAGAAGAAGAAGAAGAAGAAGAAGAAGAAGAAGAAGAAGAAGAAGAAGAAGAAGAAGAACTGTCCGACTTCAGGCGAGCTTTTTGAGACCTCCCCAGGCTGCGATGAGTAGCATGAAGCTGCAGCGTCGGACAGTTAAGGCCCGTCCACACTGCAGCTTCGACAGCTTCAAAAACGGTTTCCAACGCGTCTGCCCATTCACTTTGAATGGGGTGACGTCACGTTGCCTCGCTTTTCGCCGAACAAAATTGTGGTTAGCAGAGCGGAGCTTTCCTGGCGTTTCAGGCTGCAAAAGTTGAGCAATGTTCAACTTTTGAAGCTTCTGAAGCTTTCGGTGGAAGCGTCAGCCAATCAAATCATATGCCAGTACAAGCTCTAGCCAATCAAACCGCTGCTTGTGTGTCAGGGGCGGGAGATTCATGTGATTGGTTGTTGGTCGAGCTTCAGACACGCCCGCCAGCAAGCTTTTTTTGAAGCTGTAGTGTGGACAGGCCGTTACAGGACCGCACTTGTAGAAGGTTATGGCTAGAAAGGATCCGTCTAATGTAAATATGACGTCACGTTCTCGTTCTAACTCTCGTTGTAATCGGAGCGGCTCGGTTGTAATCGGAGCGGCTCGGAAGCGCAGTCACGTGGCTGAATGTTTACGTTTGGGATGGCGAGAAACTAAACTATATTAAGTATGTAAATACATGTTAGCGGTCTTGCTGTTGAAAGAAGAATGACAACACTGTAGATCAGCAACACTATGGTTTATTTTGTATTCACAGGCAAGTCAACGTTGTTGCAGTAAAAGTCCCAAGATAGCTCCTGGTGCAATAAAATATATGTTGCATGTTAGTGCTGTAAATATGTTTACCTCTTTTATATCCCGTTGGGTAGTTTAATCTTCAGCAATACATCATATTCTATAATATCATCATATATGTGTAGCTTTGTCTCTGTATCTTTCAAAAGTAAAGTGAAACAGCTGTTTTCAGTTTTGTGATGTATTTTCCAGCTGATCCAAGAGGCTTTTTAAACACCTTACTTGGTTTAAGAGGGAGGGGAATTTTCTCAACACATAAAGGAACACTTTATCCTTCAGTTTATCACAAACATTACATCAACACATTTGGAGATCCTAATTTGAATTCAGTCTGTAATTTGATATTAAGGTTTTAATAATGAAATGAGGTCATGAATCGAGTTCAAGGTTAAGATCATCTTTATTATCCTATGTACAAAAATTAACATACAACATTAATATAACAGTAACGAATAAAACAAAATAACATTATGCAACTCTGATCTTCTTGCTGATACTTTTCAAAGTTACTTTTACATTTGCTCTACTTCTCCTGCTACTGTTTGCTCTCCTTTCAACTTCTCTTTCAACTCTGCTCTTTACTCTGCTTTCCCTGTTTCCTCTGTTCTCCTCTCCTCATCTTCTCCTCATACTCTCCTCCTTTTGCTGTCTCCTCTCCTCTGTTCTCCTCATCTCCTCTCCTCCTCAGACTCTCCTCCTTTTGCTGTTAGATATTTAGACTGTAATGACAGCTTATGATATACTTTTTATAACTACATCAATCACATGCAACGGATTAACAACGTTGTTTTACTTACCACCTCTTTACAGCTCCATTCATCTCCAAGCTTCCAACATTCACCTGGCGGTGGTGCCTTGGATGAAAACAACTTTTGGTATGATACAATACAACAACAATAGTTAACACCTAGCCACAGCAATAAGCACAATGAGAAGACTAATGGTCTCTTTTATACCAATTTATATTGGAGTGAAATGAACTGTGCCATGTCACATAGGATTGGAATGGATGATTGGCTGTGTTTTGTGAATATAGAGGAGATGGCAAAAGTAAATACTTTGTTCTTACCTAAAGCATCTATCCTCCTCTTCGTACCCCTGCCTGCTCCTCCCGCATTAGACTCTGGGGACTTAGCTTTTAAAATCTTGTTCAAGCTGTCCACTCTGTAGTTGGATCTCATGACCTCAGCTTTATGACCCACCCGGCCTGAAAAAGGGTGTCTACGATGGCTGGTACTGAGAGGTGTTATGGTCCTCTTCTGCCTTTTGTGTTTGGGGGGCGTGAAGGTGAGAGGAAGACTACTGTCATGTGGGGTGTGTTGCTTTACGTCCTCCAAAAGATCATTTAGTCTTGATATCACTGTACACATGAACGTCTCATCCTGTAGGTGGTATGTGTGCTCAGTAATTTCCCGCAATAAGGTCCCACATTGCTGTCGTTTCCTATCTCTTGAGGACTTTGAGTGGTTACCACTGCTCTGATTACAACGAGAGTTAGAACGACGTCTCTTCCCGCGTCCCGCCCACCCCGACCCTTTCCGATTACAGCCGAGCCGCTCCGATTACAACGAGAGTTAGAACGAGAACGTGACGTCATATTTACATTAGACGGATCCAGCGCCGTATAGATAGAAGAGTTACGACAGCGGAAGTCCAAAAACGGTTATCGTCACGTGGTTCATGTAGACGAGAATCGTTCCCCGGAAGTTCATGGCGGGCAATGTGAATGCATTGATAACAGGAGATAGAACTTCGACTTTTGGTAATTATTAGTGAATAAAGGTTTTGATTTGCAATATTTATACAACAAATCGATATGTGTATGTATTTACATCAATATGTTTTAAAAAATAAAATAGAATTTGCTAATATTAAGTGATAATATTAGGATTAGTGTGAACAACTAGTTTACATGTTAGGCTAACAGTGCCTTGGTTAAAGAGCCTGTTGCTGTTTATAGCTTTGAGTTCTTTCAAACCAATATTATCTTCTTAAACTTGTATAGTAGTCAGGAGCATCTCTTTCTAATGTTTATTGATATATTTAGAGGGAGGGGATCTAAAGGAATGCTTCAAAATTCAGATTAGATTAATTTCTACCATTTTCTTAAATTCATGGTAGTTTCAGTAATCCCATGGTAATTGAGGACACAAGTTATCTAAATGACTAATTTCATCTTTATGGCTTTCAGAAAGGACAGGAGACCGACAGGACTAGCAGCAGCAGCAGCAGCATGATGATGATGTTAAATGTGTTGTTTTAGGAACATCCATTGCAAATACATGGAATTCAATAAACATTGAATAGCATATCATGCAGTTTGTCTGTGCCTTTTCCTCCGTGTTGTCCTGGTTTGCTGTGCTGCCTCCTAGTCGCCACCATGGTTTGCTGTGCTGCCTGGGGATGCTCAAATCGCTCTGAGAAAGGAGTACGAATGTACGGCTTCCCCACTGACACAGAGCGGAGGAAAAAATGGCTGGCACAAGTCAGCAGGAGCAATTTCATGACCAACAGCAAACAAATATGTGAGGTTAGGTTATTGTATACAAACACTGCATTTGCACTTTTTCACAAAACGAAAACCACACCATTGGGAAAGCTTAATGTTTTGTTTAATACAAAAAAACAGGGAAAGGCTTGAAAAACACTGAGAGTTGAGACTCAGGGTGCAGGGTGAGGGTCTCAGTGCAGGTATTCAGGCTCCATTGAATCCCCCTCTGGTTCTTGTGCTGAAAGAGGGAGTAACAGACAGGAGAAAGGGTTATACACACCTATATAGCACACCTATTGGATGGGAAATTGCCTTGGGGAGATAAGGTGTGGTCTTTGTTCCCAACTGAAGTTATGGAACTTTATTATTTGTGAGTTTAACAAAGTATGACAAATGGCATCAGTAACAGATGTGATATGAATTTCTATAAAGTTGTCTCACATTCTTGGTCATATTTTATATACAGTATATAATGAGTATAACATGTCCAGTAAGTATAAAGTGTTTCCTAATACTGTGTATTCAACCACTATGGTATAGTGCAGGCCTATTCAACTGGCGGCCCGCGGGCCAAATGCGGCCCAGAACCAACTCCCGAGTGGCCCAGCCTCCCGTAGCCAAATTCCTACACTAGTACAGACCATGAACGCAACACTCCGTGTTGCATAGAAACCACCAAACCACAACGCAGCACGTTTTTTGAAAGTGCATCTAGTGGTGCTAGTAACGGTGGTCCTATGATAGCAACTCTAAAACATGTCTGTCTCAACTCTGAAGCGTAAACAGAGACAAAACAGTCATTGATCTTGTGGAGCAGATCCAAGTCAAGCTGGACCTTTTCGCGACCGACTTGAGCACGGGTCGGATGCTGCATTTTCCGACGCTCCCCAAACACATCACATTTCCGGCACAAATCACGGATGTGATGACAGATTTCATTGCGAGGTTGAAAGAGAACTTTGCCGGTCGATTATGGACTTGCTCTGCCCACAGAGGTGATGGGCTTTGCCAGAGACCCCTTCACTGTTGCCATAGAGAGGGACGTATCAACCAGAGCAAAGGAAGGTGTCCCCTGCATCGACAAGGGGAAATATACACTGGAACTTATTGACATGCAGCGCACTAACGGGCCAGCGAAGTTTTGGAGTGATGTCAAAAAACAGCAGTTCCCTAACGTTCAGAAAGTAGCGATCTCTGTGCTCAGTATGTTTGGATCAACATACACATGTGAATCAAGCTTTTCACACATGAACTCAATCAAAAGTAGCACTCGCTGCTCCCTGACTGACAGCACTCTTCATCAATGTTTTAGGATTGCATTGACATCCTATGAGCCAAAAATCACTGCTCTTGTTCAAAACAAAAAATGTACCTTCTCCCATTGAGAAAGTCAGCAATGACAAATCACAAATGAGGTGATAATTAGCACCTAGTTTACTATAGTAGACGTGTAGTGTAGTATTCATTCATATAGTTACCCGTGTCCCTTGTTATGGGTTTGTGCAGCGCCATATAGAGTCTATACGGCGCTGGGTTTGTGCACTGAAGGGTTTGACAGTTCTTTCTGTATTCATTTAAATGCACTTTGTAATGTGTCTGGGTCAAATGTGACCAAAACGTATGATTTTTTTGTTATTACTTGAAAAGTGAAAAAATAGTATTGCTACAGTACTACCTCTTTGTGTTGCATTGGAGCTCTTTAGCTGATTTTGTTGTATGTGAGGACATTTATTAAGACTGATATTATTGTATTCAGTAAATGCACTTTGTGATGTGCCTGGTTCAAAAAAGCTAACCTGAATATTTGACTTCTAAAGCAAACAAATGTAATGCTACAACTGTGCACTTTTTTTTCAGATTCTGTTAAATTAATGCTAATTTGTTGTGTTTTTGTGCACTATTTGACCTACCTTTGTTAGATGAACAATGAATAAAAATTGCATGTTTTTCATCGCAGTAATATGTGTTGGTTTAAAATGTGTCACTACCCGCTTTTTACAGGCCGCTGAATGTTTGGCCCAGCTGAATTTTGTAGTTATAAAATCTGGCCCAACTGAATGTGTCGTTGAATAGCCCTGGTATAGTGTATGGTACTATGGTATGGTATCCTAGCTTAATCTGTTATCTGTAAACGTTCCCTAAATCTACTAATTTAGGGATAATTGTTAGAAATTAAAATCAATGTTTTGATGCTATAATGTAGCTTAAACATACCGTCAGTTTAAACGCTCTTTTATACTGAAAAACCAGAAATTCTTGTGCACAAGCAGTTAAGCTTTTATTCTGAAAGTCCTTCATCTACGGTTAGCATTTAGCATGTGGCTAATATACGATTTCCTAAAGAGGTGAATTGAGAAGCGAAATGATTTGGAGTGGTGAAAACCGAAGCCTACTGATTTAACACTACAACGATAGATGTCGAGATACTACCATGTTGAATATTAAATGAAATTACAGTTTATTTGAATACATTATTGTTTACAGACGAGAGTAGCATGTGACAACATCCGGAATGACCGGAAACCAAACGAGCCGAGAAGTATTGTTTAGAGTATTGATTACAGCGTTTAGAATGTGTTAAATGAAAAGTGATGAAAGAGAATATGAGGAGAAACGGCGTGTTAAGCATATATTGAATGTGAAAAGAACCTATCCTCTGTTTAAATGCAATAACGGACATTGGAGACGAGGTGAGCCGGCTGGCGGGGAGGAGCCAGCAGAGGATATATATAGCAGCGCCGGAGGAGAGATCCGCTGTCTTCTTCTTGCTCAGGAGAACCAGATCACAGCTGTTTTCTGCCGGAACAATATTCTGTCTGTAACACTACCGCGCCTTTTTTAATTAAAGTATCCCATTTGAATCTTTTCAGAGACTCCATTTAGTCTCATTTTAAAGCTTCTCTCCTGGACGCGAGAATAAAGAACATATTTAACAAAATCCACTGACATCCTTTAATACACATGTTAATTTGAATCAGATGTACTGATAATATCCGCAATATAAATCTTTAAGCTTCTTCTTACCTTTAAAAGTCCGTCACGAACGGTCTATTATGCTGCAACTCTACAGCTCTGCTAGCCTTGGCGCTAACTTCCGGGGAACGATTGAGAGGCTCCACGATCCGCCATTGCTGTAAAAAAGTGGTCCATTGGAGTGAACGGAGATGACATAACTCTCAGTCTATACGGCGCTGGACGGATCCTTTCTAGCCATAACCCTTTCCTATCTCTTGAGGACTTTGAGTGGTTACCACTGCTCTGATTACAACGAGAGTTAGAACGACGTCTCTTCCCGCGTTCCGCCCACCCCGACCCTTTCCGATTACAGCCGAGCCGCTCCGATTACAACGAGAGTTAGAACGAGAACGTGACGTCATATTTACATTAGACGGATCCTTTCTAGCCATAACCCTTGTAGAACCGCACACACAGGTCCGACGGAGCACGTGACGGCGGCACGTGACGGAGCACGTTCAAACGCAGAGAATGTGAGTAATGTGAAGTGCTTTTAAAGTTGTATTTGTTTAACATTAATAACAATTCCAGTGTCTTGAAATGAAGTGTGATTAGCTAACATTAACTATGATAATGTTAAGGCAATACAAACAAACATCTGTTTGCTTATGATAGCTTATAACCGTATTTAAGTCTCTAAAAACAACTATTCTTTTGCTATAGCTTTCGGCAAAAGCATTAGCAAAAGCATTAGCTCCGTTAGCATATTTGATAATTTGTTTAATGAAACTAGCGTTATTTTGGCAAGCCCAACTAGGTGTCATAGTTGAGTAATTTAATCACTAATTACAGTAAGAGTGCGAGTAATGTGAATCATGTTTTTTTTTTAAAGTTAACAACTATTCTGTTGTATTGAATTGGACAGCCATACAAGCAACAAGTGCTAAATGTCATCTGTTAGCCTATGTTGACTCGCTGCAAAACCAACTGTTAACCATTTTATTTATTTGTTTAATGAAACCGTATGCTATGGTTATGTTATTTGACAGAGGCTTTTATCCAAAGTGACTCTCAAAAAACATAAAATAACCATAATTAACATTATAATTTCAATAAAAATAGTTACATAGTCAAGTTACATTACTTATTACATTTTTAACAGGGTAATTACTCATCTGTAACCCACTACATTTAAAAAAAGTAAATTTCCCAACCCTGATAATTAATTATAGTCAGCTAATTAATTAAACTTCAACGGATGACAAAAGCATGTCAATATGATCTGTGCGTAGCCTAAGTTCTGTCTTCAGTGTAAATGCTTCTTTAATAGTCATTGTATTACAATTTGAATTCATTGTAAATAATCTTCACTGTGCTGACTGCCTGTTTACCGTTTATCAGACCGTCTCATCATTTTGACATGTTTTGTAATATTACATGAGGTGTTTTAGTCAGTTATGTCGGCCTATTATGTAGGTTAGAATCTGTCGTGTCAGAATCTAACAATTAGGCCTAATTTATGTCTGTCTGTGAAATTGTTTCAAAATGTTCAGTTTGACCAATTAGGCTCTCTTTTTCAAGATGCATATTTCAATCCAAGAGGGGAGATCCTTGCCGGACCTTCAACGTTGCACGACTTGTTGCAACGACTTTCACTGCCCGTTCTGTGTCTCTGGTTTGTTCTCTCCAACCAAACGCAGCAAGGTCAAAAGCCATCTAGAGAGCCACTTCCACCGTGCAGTTCTCCATGAAGGTAAAGTTAGCAAACATTCTCTTGTGAAATGCAAATGGAGTTGCAATGTGTCTGCATTAAAAGCAGCCTGAATGTTATGATCAGTTCCATTTGAGCAATACATCAAAACAAGTCCTATGATTTGTTTGTGGTGACCAGTTACTTGATCCAGATGTTTGGTATTCATAATTTACACTTTTAAATAATATGATCACAAAATAATAATACTACAATTCTATGTTCTTATGTTTAAGGGTATACCAATTCACAGATGTGGATTAAATTGCAGACCGGTATATCATTTCCACTGCAGCTACTGCCAATCCATGCTGGCGCGCAAATCAGACTTTGTAAAGCACCTGGCTTTGTGCAAGGCGAAGCACTCTGCCATAACCCCCATCATCCCAGATTCATCAACGCCCATCATCCCAGATCTATCAACGCCCATCATCCCAGATCCATCAACGCCCATAATGCCCGTCATCCCAGATCCAGCAATCCCCATCATCCCAGGGCGAAAGATGCAAAGGGTCCGTGTAGAGCCTGTACTCAAGAAGAAATGTCCCATATGCCATGTTCTCATAAATATTTTTTTTTTGAAAAGGCACATGGAAAGAAAGCACTCTGCCAAACAAAAGGACATAACCGCAAGTTCACACCTACCGAGTGAATGCATAGATCCTGAACATGGAGTCTATGCTGTTCACAAAGCCTTCCATGGAACAAGTATTCCTCTGCATGTTCAGAATAAAGTGTGGGGAGAAAATCAGCATGTGTCTTGTGAAAACAATGAGTGCCAGGTGAACCTGGAGTTGGCATGGAGGAGTGGAATTAAAGCCTATCAATGTACACATTTAAAATCCATAACCTACTGTTCATCCTATGCCTCCCCTATTGAGCTTGATGAAGAAATTCTAACGGAGATGGTGAACAACAAATGGTTTGGTGAAGATAAAAAGAGACTGCCTCGTTCGGCAAAACCTTGCCAAATGTAACCACGTCCCTACGGTTTCATATTACAGTCGATTGGGAAGAGTCATGGTGTCGTACGACACAAAGAAGAATTTGTGGCACTGTCCTTGTGCAAGGACAAAGATATCATGCCCGCACAAATACATTGCAAAATGGCACTTATTTCAGACACACCGTGAACTATTCAGGAAAGTCAGAAGCACAGAGGAGGTGGACGGCCTGAGTGCAGCTGCATCAACAGAGGACGAACACAGTCATGATGAGGCTGATCTGGGCGATGTTCCATATCCACCAAAAGATGTCCAAAAATTGAAAGGCATGGCACAATATATTCTGAGTCACAAAAAGTTACCTGCTGTTCTGCCAGAACATTTTCGGCTTCCATCAGTGGAAGTGCAATATTCAAGGCACCTCATTCCAGAGGAGATGATGTGCCAGCACTGCCCAGGCAACGTGCCCTTGAGTGACCCAGTCCTCATCACAAATAAGGCCAAAATCCTCACCAAGTCACGTATTGTTAACGGTAGGTCAATGATGTTGATTTATTGATTTCTTATTATAATACACTGTGGTAGATTTGCTCTACTTTCAGTAATCATTCAATGTGTTGTAAACTGTAATTTTTGTTTAATCTTTCGATTTCCAGATGTTTCTACCTACTGTAAATCTTGCCATCAATGTGGAGCCCACTACCGGTACCAAGAGTGGAAAGACGGCATTCACAATTTTAATGACCGGATACTCCTAGATCTCCCTTTATGCCTAAACATAAGGAACATACTTCAGGTAATTGTTAATAGAAGCATCATTTTTGAATTCATAATTTGTATTTGGTAAATGTATAACTGAAATTTGACTGTACATTTATTTTGTTTCTCTCTTAGGTCCATACTGCAGTGAGCAGAGTGGTGGAGTATTTGGAATTGACTTCAGGAGAGCAGTTCCCCTCAGCTGATACAGTTCTTCACGGGTATCTTCACTTCGAAGCCCTTACAGAACATGATTACCAGTATTCTTGCGTGAGCTGTGGTGATCATCCACCAGTGGTCATCATGGACCTCCATAGGAAGGGGGCCTTCCATTTGTCAGGTGAGAATGCTTTCATGGAATAGACTTGTTTACATCAGACTAGGGCTGTACCCCAATATTCGACTATTCAAATATTCGTTCGTTGGTCAACTATTCGGGTTTCAATTTCATTATTCGGATATTCGTTTTTTTGTTGTTTTTTTTCAAAATGTATGCTATCAATAAAGGCGAATTGCCATATTCTTATACTATATTTATACTTTTGAATTGCACTGTTAAAATGCGGAAATATATACAATCTCAGCCTGTGCTCCTGACATCGCGTTCACTCAGTCACGAACGCAAATGGCACGCTTCACCTCGTTTCACCCACAAAATGCCAAAGACTTCAGCTGTTTGGGACCATTTTAAATTGGACGACGGTAAGAAGAAGGCAGTGTGCTAAATATGCGATAAGAAACTGGCCTACCACGGTGACACAAAAACTCTGAAAAGTCACCTGGATGCTGTCAGTAGTAGCCTAGCTTAGCTTAGCTGTTGTCAAGTTGCCATGATGAAGCTGCATTATCCGCCGTTTAAACAGTAACGCATGATAAAAACGTGCACTTACTTTGCTTGGAAAATAGTTGCAAGCAAGCAACCACATTTTTTTTTATATTAGTTTTTAATTTAACAAGTAGGTAACAAGGTAACAAGTATTACACTGTTAGGCCTGCTGTTACGGCTATGTTATTAAAAGTATTGTTGTTATAACAGAAATATGTGTTTTGTATCTTTGTTTGACTGTTCAGGTTGTAAAATGGAATTTGGAACCAGATTTGGTCCCCGGGCGCTGGGTTAAATGCAGAGGACACATTTAGTTGTAATGTTTGCGAGTACTGAGACAATAAATAAATATAGATCGTAATAGTATGCTCTTTCTGCGCTTCTGCTTAACAGCGTGTTGTCAAGTGTCTCGGATTCGGAGCGTGTTATGAAACCTTTTGGAAAATAAAACATTTTTGGAGAAAAAAAATGTCTTAAAAAAAAAATACAAATCTCTCCGCACCGAATATTCGCTGCTGATTACTACCGAATATCCGTAGCCCGAAAAATGGTATTCGGGACAGCCCTACATCAGACGACTGCACACTGGACTACTCCCTGAATTCCCTTTTTTTGTAATTTTGTACACTATTTCTTTAGTAAGTGACCTTCCACAACCTCCGGTGGACTTTAATGGAGAGGTTGATATGGAATGTTTTTGGGACGCACTTTCAATGGAAAGGATCGGTCGAGGATTTGTAAAAAGTAAGCAATTAATAAACATTTCACACTTTACAACTGCAGAATTATGTGACGCACAAACAAACTAACTAAGACATGGAGATAGATCCATAACCTGTTAACATTTATCAAGATGTCACTTAACTTCAACTCCAAGATGTATTGATATATTTGTGTTTTGATATTTCCAAAGGTCAGCAAAAAAAATCCATTTGCAGTTCCACCCACTTTCCACTTTTGGGCACCGTGGATAGGCAAAAATACAAGCCGCTCAAACCATGTCCTCAACACAGAATTTGCTAAAGTCCGTCCACAAAAACCAGCCGAGGTCCAGGAAATAACCGTCACAGAAGACCGATTGAGAGAGGAACTGCACAAGCAGAAGGTAAAGACACTATTTATTATACCTTTCTCTTCAGGAGAGATTATTATTTACCCGGAAAACATGCGGCACCTCACACATTTAATGTATTTTATTGGATAGGTTTAAGTGGTGCGGACGTTATGCAGGGAGTGTGGATTGGATTCCTCTGGATCGCGCTCTGACCTCCTCCTGAGATTGTCCAATGAAATGCAGTCAAGACAAACCTACGACAAGGTTTTCCAAAAAATGTAGGCGGCCTCAGGTTAGCTAAATGTTGGAGCTATCGTTTTCGTAAAGTTATGCTAAGGGGGGTCTTATTTTTGGATTTCATACATTGTTTAATGTGATCTCATATCGACTCTGAGGATGAAAACATTTTTACCAGGATAAACTGAGGTTGTCTTTTTAAAATCTGTTTTCTTTGTCTTTTCTCATCTCAGATGGTTGGGTTGTGATTATGTGCCCGTGCGGCATTGTTTACAGTATCAAGTGTAACATTAGAGCAGAAAGCCCACGTGACTTCACAGACCTGCTTTCTTGGAAACACATGCCAAATATTGTCATATATGACTTTGCACGTGGGCTAGCAACACACATGAATCTCAGAGAACCAGAAAAGTTGCCCTTCACACCATTTGAAGGACGGTTACTGGCCCCAACTCCAGATAACATCACAAAAGCAAAAGAGGGAAAACTGAAGGTGTCACTGCTTTGGCTGAACTGCAAAAAAACTGGACCCCGACCCTGAATGCCACCCAATAACCGGCTCAGCTGAGCATTATGCTCTGTATGACCGATTCCATGAGGACAATACAAAGGATGCCCGCGATGCCCTGCGGAGGCTTGGCCTGGTTCCACGACTTGCTGGAAAAATAAATAGCCAAGTAGCAGAACAGCTATTTGCAAGGATGGAAAAAAAACAATTACTTCCTAAACATGGCTTTACCAACAACCCATCTGTTCCTGATAAGGAATATCATCCACCATCACAATGTTCACAAAAACAAACTGGACAAAATAAAAATACTTTTCAAACCGACATATCAATCAACATCCACAACCAGGCAGTGTTGGGTAACTTTTTTAAATGCAGTTTTCCTATGCAATTGTTTTATAAATACAGCATATTATTAGTCACGTTGGGGGGGGGGGGAAGAGTGATCATGTCCTGGCATGTTCTTAATTTAGTTTTTCTGTATGACAGTAGTTTCATAGCATATCATGATTAGGAACTTCTTTCACCAGATGGTTTAGCTTTCTTAAACATCACTGACATATGTATGACTGGTATTGGGTTTTTCTACTTTAGTTTCAGCAGATGCAGTACCCCCGACAGAAGCAATCGGCAGGACCCCGACAGAAGCCATCGCCGTGCCCCTGACAGAAGCCATCGGCGGGACCCCGACAGAAGCCATCGCCGTGCCCCCGACAGAAGCCATCGTCGTGCCCCCGACAGAAGCCATCGCCGTGCCCCCGACAGAAGCCATCGCCGTGCCCCTGACAGAAGCCATCGGCGGGACCCCGACAGAAGCCATCGGTGTGCCCCTGACAGAAGCCATCGCCTTGTCCCCGACAGAGGCCCTCAGCTATTCGGCAACAGTGAAGCCCTGGGAAAAAGACAGGAATCATATCCAGGACCAACTGGTAAGCTAATTAGTAGAAATATTCATTCTTTGTCATAGCACACACCAGTGTTTCCCCTAGGATGGAGTCATAGCAGCGGTGCCAAGGCACGTGGGCCCAGCATAATTCGAGCGTGGAGCGCGTGGAATTTTTTAGTGTGTGCGAAGTGCGCACCGCCAATTGGTTTCTATGTGTCTGACAGCACAAGAAAGGCTTTTGAGGCCTAGTACCAGGGCCGGTTCTAGACAATTTGCTGCCCTAGGCGAGATTTTATAAAGAATAAATAAAAAATCTCGACAAAAGACAAATAGCCTACACTACAAAAACAGAAACTTATGGACATAGGTAATATACGTCAAAATGGCTTCAAATGTATTCAGTATTGTATGTATTAGTATGATAATAGTGTGTATTATCTGACTAATAGCTGTTTTTTTTTTGCAGCTCAATTACGTGTTGGACACTGCAAGGCCTGGATCAGAGATCCTTGTGAAAGAAGGGCACACATGTATCACACGAGAAGAATTCTGGAGCCTGGAGTTGCGAAGAAACATGGATGCTCATGTGAGTACTGGTAGTGAGAAGTTTGTTAATACTAGGAGGTTTTTTTTTTTTTTTTGCTTGTTCATTGATGAGTTTTGATTGTGTCTTGTAGATTGGGAATGCCTGCATGAAATGGATTCACGAAGCAGCTCGGCAACACGTATGTAACATATATAAAAGACTAAAGCCTAAATTAAGCAGAAAAGCTTTAAGTATATTCTGTTATACTTTAGTCTACTTTCAAAGTTGTTGTTTTTTCCAATAGGGCAAAGACATTTATATAGAGGACATGTACATTGTTCCTACTTGGAAGAACAGACAAGGCAACATGGTTGCCAACTTTCCGGTAAGTCTATATAAAATAACAAAATATGTATGCGGTCACAAAATTGTAGATTTACATAATACAGTGATGCAAATTAGTCGCTTTTCGGCGCCTCCCGCTTTTTTAAAGCTGATTTGGGTGACTTGTGTAATTCGCGGAGAACCGAAGAGTTTTCGTTTTGGGGGTGGGGGGGGGGGTTCCGTCCGTCCGTCCGTCAGTCCGTCAGTCCGTCAGTCCGACTAACGGACAACTTTTCACTTAAAAAAAGAAGAAGAAATCTAGACCGCAAAATAATTAAACAAGCGAGTGCCTGTTTTTCCTGGCCAAGGGCAGGTTCCTTGAACACAACACGAGCGTAACGTGTCTTCACGTGGTATACGTCTCGTCGGAAAGGAGTGTAGACTAGAGTGCTGACGGAGAGCACCGGAACGCCGCTCCAGCTCTTCAAATATTGCAGTACCCATAAGGAGCCGTACACACCGCAGTGTTTGCGTGGCTTTCTTTAGTTGTAATCACAGTGGCGATCTGTTGTTATTAGCATCTGGTTAGCTAGCTATGCTAACGAATTTAAAGAGCTTTTCTACAACCAGGTGGAAGAGAGCTCTCTCCTGAGAGGCTCAAATAACCTCAGCTCAGTGAGGTTAAGGCACACCTTGATATGATCATTATAGTTATTAATGAGACATTAGAGTCTAAATGAAAAACAGGTATAAAATACAATATGACAGTAACAAAAAAGTTGTTAAAAATAACAAGAATAGAGTTTAAAAGGGGAGTGATTTGTAAAATATCCCCCAAAAAAAATCTGCTTACAGTTCTGTTTCATATGGGTGTTGAAAGATGTATCCATAGATCTCTTCATGTTGCTCTCAAAGTGCACCAGATTGATGCTTTTAACTTCACTATTTAAACATTTTTTTTCCCGAGAGGGTGCAAACACACCATACGTGTGTTTGCATCCCTGATAATAACAAGATGTTGTTTCATAAATGTTAGGAGGATATCAACATGAACGACTTCTTAGTCTTTCCGGCATGGACCAATGCAAATGGGCCAGGACACTTTGTACTCTGTGTAAGGACATTTTACTGTAACTACATACACTAGTGTCTATAATAATACTGGTAATCAGGTAGTGTTAGTAACAGGTAAACAAAACAAAGACCAACCATAAATGTCAGTCATTTCTCATTGTTGGTCACAACTTTTGCATCATTTTAAATGTAATGTTTTTGAACATTTTCATGAACTTACACATATTACTGAATTATTTCCCTTTTATTATTACAACTATTTCATAATTTGACTCCTTTGCATGTCAACTGTTACCTGTTAATTCATGTGTATTTCAACAGTCAACTACAACTCTACTCCCTGTCCTAATGACTTGTAAACTATTGTGCACCTCTTTACTCATTACCATATTATAGATCATGAAGCCACTCCTGAGAGAGCTGATCTTTTTAGACTCGCAATACACCATGCACGAGTCTGGATTTGGTGATGCTGAGTACAGAGCAATGTTTAGGTCAACAAATAAGACATACTGTTCGCCACGTTCATATGGCACATTACATTTTGGCTACGTTCCTATAGCCTGTACTGGTATTTTTGGTTCCTATTGTCTAATGTCTCAGTGGTTGTCACATATATCTGTTTGAAATTATTTATATTGCTTTTCTCTGATGTGTGAGCTTTTCTCTGATTTTAGGAAATAATTGTTATCTTTTTAAATATCTGTTCATGCCGGTACTGCAAGGCAATTTTGACAAAGACATGTGGCAGCTACTGTAGACTTATTTGCACAAGTACCAAAGAACTTTAACATTATGAATTACAAAATGTCTTTTTGTTCATTCTTTAATGTTTGTCTTGTAGAAATCTTGCTCAGCAGATTAATCCTGGGAGCTGGACAGAGAAGACTGGGCATGATATTGCGGTGAATAATCAATGCACAACAAATATTAATAATGAATGCATAGCTACTGCAAAGATACATTACTATTGCCTGTACTCTGCACATCATGTACAAATCATCATGTGATGGAGAAGACTTGGGGTTTATCTATCAGTCATGTATTTAATGTTATCTTTTTTTTATGTTGATTTTAGGGCTTGCCACGCCAGATGTCTGGAAATGACTGCGGGATTGTTATGCTTATGGTAGGGTATCAGTTGGTACGTTTGCAGGCTTCTGTAAACATTGTAAATATAATGCTTTGTTTTCCATCTTTTCTGTTCCAGTACACTCTGTCCATTGTCACAAGTGCCGGGTTTCAATTCCAGGAGGTTAGTTTAGGATTTTTGTTTACCAAAGAAGTAAATGCCTACTTAAAGTGTTGCTTATGTTGCATCATACTGTTCATGTTGAAGAAAAATGATTTATTATGGACATTGTGAATCAAAAATTGTCTTTGTCACTTTCTAATTTCATTCAGAGGGACATGCCTTTGATTCGGAAGTGGTGGTGTCTTCTTCTCATGGAGCATTTTGAAATACAAGGGTATGAAAGCCCTTAACAATATGTGTGTTTTGATTTAAGTAACACTTTATTTTGAGGGTCACTTGTAGATGATCTATTATATTAGGTTAACCATGTACAGATCAGTAGACCATCAGTAACAAGAGCTGTAAGACTCTGGATGGCAATATCTGTTGAGATTATTAATGCATATCAATTGTGCACCAATGCTTTAGCCTTTCCCTATGCAATACTTTAGAAGACGTCTTGTTCTTATTGTTTCAAAGGCATGGCCAAAGGTTTGCATTCTGGACTCTGGAGGCCAGAAGCTTGCTGGAGGGAACCCTTCAGCAAATATTCAGAGTACCACGACAGGTTATCTCCCTGGAGAGGGAACAGCAGACCCCGCCTCACCCCCAGTGAAGAAACAACAGAACCCGCCTCACCCCCAGTGACTGACCAATCCGATTTAAAGCGTACTCTGTAATCGTATCATTCAATAAATAAAAATGTATTCTGAACTGAAATGCCTCTCGGTCAAACTGCTTGTTTATCTTTTGCAGGCTGGTGCATGAACACACTAAGTTGTTTTTCATTAATCTAGCACCTCTTCGAAGACACCTTTGATTTATTAATAATGAAATGAAACGAGAATTGTGATACTGTAGAAGGAACACTGTTTAACATTGTTTTCTTTTAACAAAAACATACCCAAAACTAAATTAACAGTGTTGTTTAATATACATATAAAAGACTATCTTTTTTAAATTCTCCGTCACGTGCTCATTCATGTGAACGTGCGTTGACCGTCACGTGCTCGTTCGGCTATTCTCGTCTACTTTCGAGGCGAGCCGCAACGCGTCTCAAACAAGCCTAGTGTGAATGTGAGTGTTGGAGATGTAGGTGTGAACGTGTGTCGGGTGACCACACACACCTTTGGACCCGGAAGAAGGACAGAACAACACACAACTCCGAGTACAGGTGAGTCACCTGGTGCTCCGAATTAAAAGATGATTTCTTCATTTATTATTTATCAAATGTTATCAGTTTGATCAAACGTCATCTTTTAAAGCTTTTTAGTGAATGGAGTAGGCTTCTAACCTGTAGACAGAGAATTGTAGCCTCCTAATGATGTGTAATGTGTGTGTGCGGAGCAGGATGTGCTGTTCATTCCGGGCTGGGTCGCCATGGTAACTAATGCCCCCCAGTGATTGTGCAGATTGGTCCATTTCAGAATAATATATATGATATGTGTTACAAATTAAAATCAATGTTGATATGGCGTAATTTGAATTAAATACACTATTTGATTTAAATCAGTTTTATTCTGAAAAACCGGAAGTTCTCACTATTAGCTTAACACTTTTATTCTGAAAATTCGTCACTTCCGGTTAGCATTTAGCATCTGGCGGAATCATACGATTTCAAACCTTGAACCAAGGTGAAATGACATGTGATGTTGTACACTGAGCACACTGGGATTAGCACTCATTTATTGACGCTGAATAATGTGTAGCAGGGAATGTTTAAATAACCACAGACGCTAGAATGATGCAATTTAGCTACAGAAAAAGGCAGGAATTGCATTGGACCCGCCCCCCGACAACGCCGGCCAATAGGAGAAGACCTCAGATGACAACAGGAAGAGCAAGCCAAGAATTGATCTCTTCGACCCCCTGACCTGAACTGACCGGTCGGATGTGGAGAGCGCCTCCACTCGCACATTTCATTTTGTACACCACCGCATATTTTGTGTAATTAAATGCTGTTAACTTTTATAAGCTTCCCTTGACTCTTTTCAGTCTCTCTTGCTTTCAGGGTTCTAGAATTGCTTTCATATGTTTTATAATGATTGATCATGAAAGTGTTCTCAAAGCTGGTAAAGGTGCAGCTAGTTTCAATGACTTTGTATACTGCAGGGTAGCTTGTGAATTTACTCCAGGTTGAACTAAAGTCTGATTCAACACTTGATTATATTTCACATCATTCATCCAGATCTGTAAAATAACTAAATCACATGAATTTAGAATAAACACATTTAGCTCAAGTTTATCACAACAAGCTGGAACAAACAAGTACAATCTTAAACCTTGTCCTCACAGAAACTATCTTATACCATTAATAAAGTACAATTAGTAACCTGAATTCAGTTATGTAACAGTAGCATATGATGAAACGTGTCTGAGTTTCAGCAGTCAATCAAATAAAGTTGGTATCACCCAAAGTTACAGTTTTTTAAAGTACAAAAGTGTGTGTTTGGGTGTGTGTGTGTGTGTGTGTGTGCGTGTGCGCGCGCGCAGATGGAGCACAGAGAGCTGCATCAGGATCTGGAGGATCAGTGGGGTCGGGTGGTTTCCAGACTGCAGGGGAAGGTCTTCCAGTCGGACTGGGACATCGCCTCCTTCACAATCTTCTTCATCTTCATCGGTGAGTGGTGGCGAAGACAAGAGGTTTGAGCATGTTTGATTGATACAAAATACATTTGGACTTTTCCCCTACCCAATTTTGTGTCATTTATCTACACTGCCTTTATCTGACACATGTAGTTACTTTACAGATTAAGATTATGAATGCAACATATAAACTAATCAAATACATTTATATAAGAAGAAATATTCAAAATGAGCTCCACCTTCACCAGCTGCAACGGTCAATGATTCGTATCCAAAAATATGATATATATTATTCTGAAATGAGCATCTCTGCATGGGTACTCTTTAGAAGTGAAGTAGTATTATTACTAATACAATAGGTGTATTCTCTCACCGTGGTGTATCTGAGCTCTTCCCCTCCTGATGACTGCAGTCTGACATTTTCACTGGAGACATTTTTTGTTCACAATTTAAGAAGCAAACTTGATCTGAAGCTAACGTCATTATGTCTGATGCTCATCATTGCAGTAAAGCTCTGTACAATGACGCTTGGATACAAAGATAAACGTGTTTGCACAAAGTGACTAAGGTGTTTGTCGGGCAAACAGAAACAGACATGGGTCCAGTTCAGGATCAGAACTTTTCAGGACAGCAATGAGGCAAATACAATCAGACAGTTAGTTTACTCTTAATAAAGTATTAAACTGAACACGGAACAACAATGTCTCATTGTAAAATCATTGTATTGCAGTAATGGCCCTGTCTGGCCACTGAACAGAACATGAGAGGAACCTTCAAACTGAATACTGCAGTGCCCTCTGCATATATCTGTATGAATAAGTTGATTATCTCCTGAGCAACAGAGGAAAAGAAACGTCAGCCTGTGCAAAATCCTCATGTCATGTGTAACCAAAAGGTAACGTGGGTAAATGAAGTTAGAACAAACAAGCTCCTTTCTTTCTGCTGAACACTGTCTGATCGTGGTTCTGTTTTCAGGCATGGTTCTGCTGCTGGTCCTCCTGGTGCTTATCCACTGCTGCTGCAGCGATGATGAGAAGGTAACTAACACACACACACACACACACACACACACACACACACACACACACACACACACACACACACACACACACACACACACACACACACACACACACACACACACACACACACACACACACACACACACACACACACACACACACCAGAGAACTGAGGGAACACACATGTGTTGTGGTGAGGTGATGGCAGAAATCAAAAACAGAAAGGGAAAGCACTTCGGTAAAATCTCACAATAAAGTCATGGAGACGTGTTTAGGCACGCTGGCTGACACCAACTGTACTAACAGTTTCTAATCTGAGCTGTCAGCTTGACATCCATGGCTAAAGCATGTGTTCAAAATCACTCCCTAGTTATGATAACGTGTGCTATATTTACTCTCCATAAATGTTATTTCATTTACTGCGATGAGTTCATATTCATATGGTGCGTCAAATATGACCTGATGGAACAAACACATTTGATTGCACAACAATCCTTAATTGCAATGCATTTCATATGTGAAAATGACAGCTGCTCACTACTGGATTTGGTTGACCCTCCTCCAGTGAATAGTTCTAAATCTAAATACCGAATTAAACTGGAACAGCACTCCAAGAAAACTGAAAAGTTCTGCACCAAGGATTCATCAATACTCAGTTAGCTTTCAGGTGTTTCAGAGCCACGGCGGGGAACATAGATTCTAGCCTAGACTAACATATTCAACCCCCCCCCCCCCCAGTAGTAGTCTCATATGGCGTTCTACTACAGGGAGTAGAGAGAACGGTACAGAGAAGCTAAACATGTTTAGAAATGGTCCCATTCTACATGGAGGAGCCACAGTGTTGTTGCAGCAGCTGCAGGCAGTCCAGGAGAAACACTGCCTGTAACCCTTTTAACGTTTATTCCTGCTCACAACAGGAAACAATGTGATTGGTCACCTGATTATAAAGTTCTGTAAAGTGCGGTAAGCATACACTATCACTCACAGGCTATAATGATTGGTAAATAATAAAGAATAAGCTCAGAAAAGAGAGGCCTTCCATGTGGCTGCTTCACTGAACCTCCGGACAGCAGACAGTCCTCAGCAGGCACTGGCTGACCTTCTCTCCCCTGATGCTGGAAGGCAGGACCTCTCCTCATGTATTTAACCTGTTAAGCCCCGAGCCTGTTTTTCAGGTCTCAGACTCGAAAATGACATTCCAAGAACAAATGACCACATCTTCCCTTCTAAAAGGGTTAAATTAATAATCTTTTTTCTCAAAGCAAGGTTACATCTGTGAGTTGGATGTAGAAGTGTCAGAATCAATATAGATGTTTTTATTTTAAAGTAAATTCAGATTGAACACAGTAAAAAAAAAAAAAAGATTGTGTCCGTCCAAAAAGAAAAATTACTTCTAGTGAAAACCACCCTTGAATGATGGGATGGTAGACTAAAAGCTTTAGGAATCCAAACGACTAAAAAAAAAATAAGTACCCTGTATCAAGATTGATGCAAAACAAGTGAAATACGACCTTTTTAGAGAGATTTAGCAACAAAAAAAACACTTCTGGGGTCCTGACCTATCTCTTGTTGTTCGATTTTGCTGATTGACATCTCTTTCTAACCGTCAGAGCCAATGGAATCGAGGGGAACTCCCACATACTCCTTATTTCGTAATGTGTGTGTGTGTGAGAATGCCACATAGCCAAGACCGGAAGCTGCGATAACTCTGGTGGCTACCATTAGCAGCTAACTTTTACTCTCCGATTTTTACATAAAAATTGAATTATGGATTATAAATTTAAAAAAAGATTACCCAGAAACATTATCAACCTATGGATTAACCGATTCAGCCGCGTTCTTTTTCGTTTTAATGCCATTGAACAAGTCTTTTGATCAGATTGATAGCTACGGTGAGACGATCTCCTCTAAATGCTACGTAAAGGTATGTGTTGTGATGTCTGAGTTTGCTTCCCCTGTCGCGAGTTCGGATCACTCAGTGACGATATATATACCTAAATAATCTGTGGAACCTCAGCTTTAATCGGATATCTTGTATGTGCAGCTACGATAAGTAATAAGGGTATCTTTTATCTTGAGTTCTGTGCTAAATTGCGTTAGCATTTTTTGCTCAGGGGTCATTTAGATGCTTCTTATGAGACTTCTGTTTTGTTTTGGTAAAAATGGTTTGCATCATCAGTTAGCTGAGATTATTCCCGTTAATCTGGTATAACACATTAATAGGTTTTTAAATATTAAGATCCCCTGAGACACAGTATCGTGAAAAGAAAAAGTACCCGCCGGCGGGGACCTTGGGGCTTAACAGGTTAATGCAGACACATCATACTCAGTGAGAGGACTCTGTATTCTCTATGACTCAGCTTATCATAACAACCTAGTGAGGCTGTCCAACAACATCATCTCTGACCCAAACCATGTTCTGAACAGTGAATATGAACTGCTACCATCTAAATCGGAGATACAGGGTCCCACCATTCAATAAGGTCAGACTGAAGCACTCCTTTGTGCATCACTCAATCCTCAAAGTAAATACAGAGCTGATCCCAGATCAGATGCACGCTGAAGGCTCTTTGAGCAGCTTTTCTCTCACTGATTGTGCTGTTATGTTAAATGTTTGTTATTTGTGTTTCATGTATTTGTGTCTGGATATTTGTCTGTTGATGTTGGACATGGAGCTGCTGTGACGCAAGTCAAATTTCAGACTTGATCTGACAAATAAAGTAATATCGTATCGTATCGTGATGCTGACAGAAAGATGTTTCTGTGCTTGGTCCACAGCCTCGCAGACACAAGGTGGGCATCGAGAACATGGCTCTGCAGCCTTGAACCCCCCCCCGCCCCCCAGCTGCATCCGGCACACACCACATGAGTACGGGTGGAACCAGAAGCATGACCTCTGTCAACGTGCACACCAAATGAATACTTTTTTTCGAATTAATAACACTCTGCAGATCTTCCGTCACAAACGGAAAACGTATCTATTTCAACTGTATCATGGCAATGAAGTTATTGCTGAAAACCCCAAAAAGCCAAAAGCCCAAAAGCCCAGAGCCCAAAAACCCAAGCACTTGTTGAGTTCATGAAGGCCGTGTAACTGATTCACCAGCACTCACTATGCTAGGATTTAGTTTGAAGTGAATATATCTGCACTTTCCTTGTTGTTCGGAGTTTGATTCTTTATGGTTTTTGCACCTATCGGAAGTCGCTTTGGATGAAAGCGTCAGCTAAATGAAATGGAATGTAACACATCTGTAAAACTAATAATAAAAGGATAAACTTTGCTCTATTCTGTGTTGGTGTGTGTCTCATCAGGCTGTGTTCATTCATGAGTACTCGTTGGAGCAAACAGGAGCAGACATGTGTCCAGTCCAAAGTGCACAGAACCCCATGGAACACTGATCCCAGTGCTGCCTCTCTGTGGTCAGACCCACCCTGTGTCCTTTAACCCATGGAGGTGTTTCAGAGGTTTTCAGCACAACATTCATGCACTCCTTTAAGCCATCATGTGACCTCACATTGGTTGTGTGCACGCAGCAATCTGTGATAGGACTGAGCTCCTCACACTGGACCAATGTGTGTGTTGCTCCTCACTACAGAAGCCCTGTGAAAGTGAGACACAGATTCTGGTGATCCAATGGCTAGCTGTGATGCTTTCCTCTTGTATGTATGACTGAAGAACAGATGACAAAAAGTTTTTACAGGACACATTTGAAATGGTCAGGCTTTTGTTTGTCTGTTGTTATTATTCTCAATACGACCACAAGAGGTGTGTTCTACTAAATAAATAATCATTTATCATTTCCCCCTGCAAAAGGTACATATATGATTTGTTAGCATGTACTGTAACATTAAGCATGTCTTTCTTTTGGGTGTAAATGTTTACAACTTGGAGCCATTTCAGCCTTTTTTGTCTTTTTTGGCAATAGCTTTTTCCATTAAAGTCATACACACAAGAGATCGTTGTTTTCTTTAGATCAAAAGGATGTCACTTGTTCTTCCTTGGCTCTCAGGGCTTCCGTCAGATGACCTGCATTATCCCAATTGAAACTAAAACAGTATGCTTGACTTCTGAGGAACATGTCTATGGAAGCCCTCGGTGGTCAATATGGAATCATGCTAATCAGAATGAATGCAGACACATGCATCACTAATCAACATCAATGAAATCAATAATTCAATAACATGTCAGGCAGTGGGACAGTAGTGCTCCTAATGATAACTGTATAGCCACATGCTGACTGCTGCATGTTCTATGTTATAAACACACCCGTCTCCATCAGGAACACGACACGCACGGGAAGGATCAAGTGTTCAAACTGGACAGGTTATCCTTTAGAATCTTTTTATTGATATTATGATAGGCAGCTTTTTAAGATAGTTTAACACTTACTGGAATGAAGTCATTTGTTCATGATTGGATCAGTGTTCACAGGGAATCAACAACATCAAGTGCACAACATGTGAAATCAACAGAAACAAAGATGACATCACACAGGTAGCTTATCATTGAAACAAACAGGAATGTGAGTTGTGTCAGTTCCACCAAGTGGGGCAATAATCAATCATCAAAAAATCCAACAATGACATGCTGGAAAAACAAATATAAAAGAACTTAAGGATATGCTGACATGAGATGTTTAACATCAGTGTCTGAGGGGGGCTTTGGAGCTGCCCCTCTGAGGACTGATCTACTCTATCATCTGTCTACAACATATTCAACACCATCAATACTCACACACACTATGACCCTCCATCCCCTCAGATAACACTTTCTATTGCAACACTCTGCATTCCTCACGTTAGACACCCAGTGCTTTAATCATGGACTCAATTGACTAACATCACAGCTGGGTGTACTGGAGATGACTGATTGTTTGTATCCATAAAGTCGGGGGACTTGCAGACAGAACACATCTGTGCTGTAGCGGCTGAAACATCCTGACTGAGTCTGTCATTTATGTTACAGAAAACTCAAAAAGATCTTTTGATTAACCCTCATTCCAAGTGAATGCCCACTTTGACCCTTTGAGTTCCTGACACACACTGTTTATTAGGAGTTAGTGGTCTACAAACACAAACTAAAGGCATTTACAAAGCTGCATCATCTAGGCTCTGTCACAAAGTCCTTCTCAGCCGTTTGTTGGTGGTGATCCAGTCTCAAGCGGATCATATACAAGCATGCTCTTCAAGTGTGAGCTGAAAGGCTTCTGTAGATGGGGAGCCTTGTGTTCTTGATGTGAGTGAGCAACAGCTGATGTTAGCAGCATGAAAACACTTTGGCTTTTTGATATTTGGACAGACAGAAGCTTCTTCTTCTTCTAACTCCCACTTCATAATATGTGATCGCTGAGAGGTGACAATGTTCTCATGATGTTTAGTGAAGCATGTACACACAGTTTAGTGCCTCATCCATAGACTTAGACCAGAGCTGGACCATGAGAGCTCACCCACAGATAACTCATGATAACACCTGGCTTAGTATTAATAGCCATGACTATAGTTTTGGGTTGTGACATTGGTGGAGGGCCTTTTCAAGAGAGTACCATTATATTATAAAATCAAACAAAAATTGACCTCCTAGAACTGCTTTGTGTTCCCGCCCTGAGTGCTGCACACAGTGACAGAGCTAGGAGGAGGAATACTCACTCACACATCATTATAAATTCATTCTAACAATAATCTCATTCATGCTTCCATCCATTCATTCATTGAGATGTTCCAGTCAGTGCTGTGAGAGCACGAGCACACACACACACACACACACACACACACACACACACACACACACACACACACACACACACACACACACACACACACACACACACACACACACACACACACACACACACACACACACACACACACACACACACACACACACACACACACACACACACACACACACACACACACACACACACACACACACACACACACACACACACACACACACACACACACACACACACACACACACACACACACTTCAGTCAGCCTGGCTAACACCGTGTGAATATTGATATCTGTGGGTTTGATTGGCTCCTTCACTGAACATGCAACACTTGAAGCTGAATGAATGCATGATATATATATATATATATGTGTATATGTACTGTGCATAACAAAGAAAGAAGTCGGCACGAAGAGGCTCAGAACGGCCTGTAGTTCCAGAAGCTGGAGAAGACAGAGATCTGCAGGAGGAGAGACAGAGCGGCTCAGTCAGAGGAGGGCTCCCTTACACAGAGTAGTCACAGGTGGAGCACCTCTACAGCCAGGGCCTCTCCTGGACACATCAGCACTGTGTTTTTTAATCAGAAAGCTACAAGCTGGTAAACATCAAAACCTGATGGCTAGAAGTTACCTATGAGGATGTTCATTGAATTTCAGACAGACACACCCTGTCGTCGTCTTTGTTCTCAACTGCAACTACAAAGGAACTTTAACAAGGGATTCAGAGTGAGGGAACCCTCCCTCTACCTTCACAACTCTGTTTGTAATAGAGTAACACAGGTGAGTCATGTGACCCTGACTGGCTCGTGGTGCAGGACACTCACCTTGTCCTTTAGCTGCTGGCAGAGCTGCAGAGAGATGGTGAAGAACACCAGCGTGTCGTTCAGCCACGGTACCACACACTCCACCTTGTGGACGTGGCTCACCTCAAAGCGGTTGTTGTTGAGCTCACTGTGGAGGAGAGGGAGAGGACCAAGGAGACGTCAGAGGAACCTTAAACAGAGACACAGACAGACAGAGACACAGACAGACAGAGACACAGACAGACAGAAACACAGACAGACAGAGACACAGACAGACAGAAACACAGAGAGACACAGACAGACAGAGACACAGACAGACAGAAACACAGAGAGAGAGACAGACAGACAGACAGAGAGACACAGACAGACAGAGACATAGCCAGAGACACAGAGACACAGACAGACAGAAACACAGAGAGACAGACACAGAGAGACAGAGACACAGACAGAGACACAGACAGACACAGACAGACAGAGAGACAGACACAGAGACACATACAGACAGAGACACAGACAGACAGAAACACAGAGAGAGAGACAGACAGACAGAGAGACACAGACAGACAGAGACACAGCCAGAGACACAGACAGACAGAAACACAGACAGACACAGACAGAGACACAGACAGACACAGACAGACAGAGAGACAGACACAGAGACACAGAGACAGACAGAAACACAGAGAGAGAGACAGACAGACAGAGAGACACAGACAGACAGAGACACAGCCAGAGACACAGACAGACAGAAACACAGAGAGACGCAGACAGACAGAGACACAGAGAGACACAGACAGACAGAGACACAGAGAGACAGAGAACAGACAGAGACAGACAGAGACACAGACAGACAGAGACACACAGACAGAGAGACAGAGAGACACAGACAGGCAGAGAGACACAGACAGAGACACACAGAGACACAGACAGACAGAGACACAGAGAGACAGAGAGACAGACACAGAGAGACAGAGACACAGACAGACAAAGACACAGACAGAGACACAGACAGACACAGACAGACAGAGACAGACAGAGAGACAGACACAGAGACACAGACAGACAGAGACACAGACAGACAGAGACATAGACAGAGACACATAGACACAGAGACACAGACTGAGAGACAGACACAGAGAGACACAGAGACAGAGACACAGACAGACAGAGACACAGACAGACACATACAGACAGAGAGACAGACAGACAGAGACACAGAGACACAGAGACACAGAGAGACACAGACAGAGAGACAGACACAGAGAGACAGAGACACAGACAGACAGAGACACAGACAGATACAGACAGACACAGAGACACATACAGACAGAGACACAGACAGAGACACAAACAGAGACACAGACAGAGACACAGACACATAGACACAGAGACACAGACAGAGAGACAGAGACACATAGACACAGAGAGAGAGAGAGACAGACAGAGACACAGAGAGACACAGACAGAGAGACAGACAGACAGAGATACACAGAGACAGAGACACAGACAGACAGAGACACAGACAGACAGAAACAGACAGACAGAAACACAGACAGACAGAGACACAGACAGACAGAGACACAGAGAGACACAGAGAGACAGAGACACAGACAGACAGAAACACAGAGAGACACAGACAGACAGAGACACAGACAGAGACACAGAGACACAGACAGACAGAAACACAGAGAGACACAGACAGACAGACTGAGACACAGACAGAGACACAGACAGAGAGACACAGACAGACAGAGACACAGACAGAGAGAGACACAGACAGACAGAGACACAGAGAGACAGAGACACATAGAGACAGAGACAGACAGAGACACAGACAGACAGAGACACAGATACAGAGACACAGACAGACATAGACACAGACAGACAGAGAGACAGAGAGACAGACAGAGACACAGACAGAGAGACACAGAGACAGAGACACAGAGAGACACAGACAGACACATACAGACAGAGAGACAGACAGAGACACACAGAGACACAGACACAGAGAGACAGAGACACAGACATACAGAGACACAGACAGACACAGAGACACAGACAGACAGAGACACAGACAGACAGAGACACAGATACACAGAGAGACACAGAGACACATAGACACAGAGAGACAGAGACACAGAGAGACACAGACAGAGAGAGACATAGACACATAGACACAGAGAGACACAGAAAGAGACACAGACAGACAGAGACACAGACAGAGAGAGACATAGAGAGACACAGACAGAGAGAGAGACAGACACAGAGAGACAGACATACAGAGAGACAGACACAGACAGACAGAGAGACAGACATACAGAGAGACAGACACAGACAGACAGAGAAACACAGACACAGAGAGACAGAGACACAGACATACAGACAGAGACACAGACAGACAGACAGACAGACAGACAGACAGACAGACAGACAGACAGACAGACAGACAGACAGACAGACAGAGAGACAGACATACAGAGAGACGGACACAGACAGACAGAGAAACACAGACACAGAGAGACAGAGACACAGACAGACAGACAGACAGACAGACAGAGACACAGAGATACACAGAGAGACAGAGACACAGACACACAGAGAGACAGACAGACAGACAGAGAGACAGAGACACAGAGAGACACAGACAGACAGAGACACAGACAGACAGAGATAGAGAGACACAGACAGAGAGACAGAGACACAGAGAGACATAGACAGACAGAGAGACAGAGACACAGACAGACAGAGACACAGACAGACAGACACACAGACAGACAGACAGACAGACAGAGAGACACAGACAGACAGAGACACAGAGACAGACAGAACTCACAACATGGCTCCTGGGTTGTGCAGCACGGAGCTTCCAGCTGGCCTGTAGTTCTATAGAGATGAAACAATGAGTCCCCAGCTGTGAGAGGGTCACATACAACACACAGTACAGAGATACTGTCATGGTGCTGTTACCTTCGTGGTGTTTGGAGGCAGCACATGCAGCTGGTACACCGTCAGGCACAGTTTGCTCAGGTTGATGTAAAAGTTCACCATCACGTCCCCAGGCATGGGAGGGGTGAACATTTTCTGGAGATGGAGGAAACACACAGAGGGTAAACACATGTTGTTTTTAGAGCTGTTTTAACTCTCCTGGTTTCTGTTCTTCCACCACATTTTGGAACATGGCATCTGAAAGGTGTGGGTTCAGTCAGGACTCAACTTCTCCTACACCAAACTATGAAAACCCATATTTGAGCTTCATAATATGAATCTAAGCTGCTTTAAGAGGATAAGCAAAATGCTCCAACCAAAAGAAAAAAACATATTTCTGTTTTCTCAAGTACAAATACTCTAATAGCCCTAAAGTCATGTGTTAAGGGCTTTGGTAGAGACATGACAGTATAGTCACATCACTTGCAATAAATCTTCACTAAAATGAATTGAAATATGAATGTTTTAGTCCCAGTTAAAACACTGGCTAGTGGTGCACGTCAACTTCTTGTGGCCAAAATGAGTACAACAACAACATATTCACCTGCCAAAACATTGTTTTTGTCCTTTATTCACAAACAAACATTATTATTTGATGATAATTATTTCAGACAGATTATCTTGGCAAATGTGTTTTATCTGCCTGGCCAAGCGTTTCTCTCACCTTGCACACAGGACAAAAGCTACTTAGTCTTTAACCAGGTATCTTTGGTTTGCACATCTCTGGCTTCCATACCAGGCCCCTGGAATTACATTGATTTAATCAATTGTTTGAGTTAGCCTGATATATTAATCTTAACTTAAAAAGGAAGGGAAATATCATATCTTAGATATCATTGTATGCTGCTAGAGCATTAAGATGTTCTCTTCATTGGAACTAAGTGACTCAGACTAAAACAAGATTTCTAAAGCTACAAGTTTGGTAAAAACTAACACATATAGGTTAATATATGTGTGTGTGTGTGTGTGTGTGTGTGTGTGTGTGTGTGTGCGTGCGTGCGTGCGTGCGTGCGTGCGTGCGTGCGCACCATCAGCCCGCTGGTGGCCAGCTCGGGCAGCGTCATGGAAGCGGGGGTGGTGAGGCGGTTGCGGGCTCTGGTCAGCTGCAGCATCACTGCGTCCATGAGCTGCGGCAGACACAGGAACAGGAAGTGAGCTCACTGACACAGCAAACAGTTAGCCATGGTCAGGGTTGCCATGAGAGACGGAGGACACACCTTATTGACCTCGGCCCCCGTCTTGAAGTGGTAGCTCTCGTCACGGCTGCCCAGGAGCCCCATGGCCTGGTTCACGTGGTTCCTGGCATCCTGGATCTGAGGATCAGAGAGGAGAGGGAGAGATGTGAGGGATCAGTGAGGCATACAGAAAACATTCTATATTCAAAGTCAGAGAATGACACTCAATGCATGGGCAGGCTGGGGGAGTAACGGATTTAAGTCGCTTTGGATAAAAGCGTCAGCTAAATGCAATGTAATGTAATGTAAAAGGGATTACGTAATCAGGATACAAAAAAGAGGTAACTATTCCCTTACAGTCACATAAAAATAAGAGCTAATCAGATTTCTGATACATTTCTAGAAAATGGGGATTACTAGCATGATAACAGTGTTAGTTTTTTGATCAGATGTTCTCTCTTCTCTTAGAGATGTACTGTTCTGTAACACGTTAAGTGTGAATCTATACGCCTACTGCCTGAACCTGCTTTATGGTTTTCACTTTTTTTGCTTCATTTGTTCTGTTTTTAATTCAGCAGGCGAACCTATATTTCCATAACATAGTGTGTATTAAACTAAAACGGAGCATTTTCTGTCAGCTCAGATTGTATTCCTGCTTTTGTATACTGTAGGATGTGCTCATGTGTTTCAGTGTTGGTGTTTTAGGCTGCTGCCTGAATATGCTGAGTGACAGGCAGCTTTTCCTATAAATACAATTATTTTTAAATATCTTGGTTTCTTCTTTCCTAAGGTCACATTGTTCTGTCTTCTTACATTATACAAAGTCAATTCATCGTATTTATATTTATTTTCTCTGGTCTTTATTTGCATTGCATTTGATATTGAGGTAATCCAAAAGTAACGGAAAGTAATCAGATTAAATTACTATTATATTTTGATACTCAGATTAGGTTACTGATTACATTCTTCTACAGGTTGTTGGTAATTGTAAATTACGGATTTCATTTGTAAAGTAACCCTGCCAACCCTGTGCATTGGTGTCAGAACACTTAGGAGCCTCTAAACTGTCAAATGAACTAGAACATTCAGAGACATGTTGACTGTTTGACTGAAACTTTGGTGCGCATCCCGATGGATTCTTGTACCACATTCGTTTCTGAAAATGTTTAGATTACCACTGGATTTATTTAACGACCGACAGGTGTGTTCAAAGCTCAAAGCTCCTCTCCCCTCTAGCCATGATCCATACTAAGTCTTAACCAGCTCTCCAATACACACCCATTATAAAATGTGAAACAGTGTGACATTTTCACAAAACGTAAGCTGCGACTACGAGAACCGTGTAAACTTGTAATTCTACGTTAGAGAATGTGGAATCTGTATGGGGTCAAAGTGGGGTGTTTTTGAGCTTTGTTTAAATGGATTTCCCATTCATTCCTATCGGGCACATTATTGCAGTTTTCTGCGATTTGCGTGAAAACGACTTGGCGAATCTCTTACAAAAGACGTAGCAACCCGATCCCGGTCATTCCGCACGTTTGGATGTCTTTTTTGTGTATTTTGTGTCAACGCTGCCGGACAAGAAGCGTGACACAATGTGTGGTGGAAGAAGGAGAATAAGACGAGATAAGTATGTTGAATAATATACTGTGTATGGCTTCGCCAGTCACACAGAAATACCAGCAGATTGCTGAACTGCTGCAACTAGAAAATGCATTTCCTGCAGAAAATGTGTGCGAATGCTGTAAACTGTGAACATTTGTGGCTGAATTGAGCTGAAAATGCAGAAAAAGCTGAATATGTTATTAGCTGAATGGTAGCTGCTTTTAGCTACAAAAAACAAGTAAGTGTGTTGCTGAACTTAGCAGAGAAATGCAGAAAAAGTGAAATGATTTGAATCAAACTGTTACAGCTCAAATGCATTGCAATGACTTCCATGTTAAACAAAGACTTTAAAAAGCTGAATATTTTTAAAAGTATAACATATTTTGAAAAAGTGGAAAGTTTCCCATCATGTGCTGAAAAGGCTGAATAGTTTGATATTTGAATGGTTCCTGCAGCTGAAATTAGGCTGAAGGAGTTAAATAAAGATATGAAATGTAAGTAGTAGTGAGAGATTGAATGTTTACAACCACCTGTGTGTGTAAACCCAGAGATCAAAGGTTTCCATGGTGTCTGCTCTGATTGGATGATGTCACTCACGTGTGTGTGGCTCCAATCTGCCCAGCAACACCATGACAACCAACTGCAGCACTGAGTCCCATAAGAATGCATTGAGGATTATATCTGACAATTTTGCCACCTGTTCAAAAACTATGGCTCTTATAAAAGAATTACCCGACGGTGAGCATCAGTGAACCCCAATGAACTGAAATATGTTTTTTTGGGGGGTTTTGTGTGTAAAATGTGGAGATGGGAGCAGTTTTCATGAAAAAATATGTCTGAGGAGTGTAGGGTTTGGGAATTATGGCAAGTTTAAAACATTTTTTGGGGAGAATTTCAAGCACTGCTCCACTCTGTTTTGAGATCAATCACTCTAGACTTAACGAGCTGCTCCATCCACTCTAATGTTAAAATCTCAAAAAGGCCTCTCTACCAAGCTACAAACTAAGTTCAATACCTCAAAAAGTGTAAAAGATATCAAAAAGCCCAATGAACTGAAATATGTTTTTTTTAATGGGTTTTGTGTGTAAAATGTGGAGATGGGAGCTGTTTGTCTAAAGCAGCGGTGCCCACACTTTTTTGGCTGGTGAGCTACTTTTGAAATGACCAGCTCACCGAGGTCCACCAACCAAAAATAAAATCCCAAATTGCAAGGGTTGCTCAATAACACGTTTTATTTATACATGGGATAACTACAATAGGGCTGCAACAAACATCTAATTTGATAATCGATTAATTAAACAATTAATCGACTATTCGGACTATTACTGTATGCCTTGCACAATTTCTTAAACGCTCTTATTTAGCCATCAACTTTTATATTTAGCTTGAGGTTGTTTTAGGCATGAAACTAACAATGAAGACAATAAAGATGAATACTTCATTCAAAAATACATATATTATTAAATTAACTTAACAAATTGTGAACAAAATTAACATTGCTTTTTATTTAAATAAAATTAATATTTCACATTAAAAGAAACAACAAAGTTTTAACAAATCGTATTAAATAATCTGATGACAGAACTGTAAACAGAATAGCTGAAACTTTAACAAAAATAAATAACTCAGTTACCTCTAATCATTAACCCATGTTTATATCATTGAGTTAACTGTGTGTTGCTGCTAGCATACATAACACCTGACGTGGAAACGTTACTCGTGGATGGGGGGGGCTACAGAGCTACTAGAAAGACAGTGGAACCCGGTGCATTTCTGCGTCTGAATGTGGTGCACTTTTGCTAAATGTTTAGACAAATTGCTCGTGTTACCGCCCTTACATGCTAAACACTCTTGGCAAGGAGCATTGTCCACCTCAAGACGGGTAAAATGTAACCACAACTTGGAGCGCTTCTCTCCACCATCTCCTCCGTGTGTTGCTGCATGTAGCAGCCGCGTGTGTGTAAACTGACCCGCCCCCCTCGCACACAGACGGAAGAGAGAGATCTCGTCTGGATTGGAAAGGTCGAAAATACACGACCACAGACAAATTTGTTTGTCTTTTTGCATGTTAGAAACGAGTTGGCGACACTAAGACTGCGAGATAATGTTTTTGTAGCAATAATACATGACCTTTCTCTTTCACAACTCGCTACTCGGAGGGAAGTCGTTGTCATATGCCTTGCGAACACTCCGATAATGCCGCTCCACGTTACCTTTCTTTAGCAGAGCGATGCTTGCTTTACAAATAAGGCAAATAACCTTTGAATGTGACATCACAAAAAAATATTCTTCCTCCCATTCTGTGTGGAAGTGGTATGTCTTTAGCTTTTGGCTCGGTCCCACACTCATTTTGTTGTTTGTCTCTTTAACTTAATTTGAGTTTTCCCAGCACTTGACTGATTTTGTATCGCTTTGCATTCTGGGTTAACAGACTGGAAAGCGATAGGTCGCTTTTTCTGTCAATCAAGTAAACTCCTGAATTAAGTGGCAGGGAGGCCAACGGAGGAGGGATTAAAACCTGTTTTGTCTATTTTAACGGAGCTGGATTTTTTATTTTTTATGAATGACCCGCGATCTACCAGCATTGTCCCCGCGGTCGACTGGGCACCAGGCTTGGATTTTCGTCATTTTAGGGGCAAGGCCATTTGGCCTTTGGTGTCACACATTTTTTCAGGGCGGAAAGGCCACATGCCAGGGCACAAAGGCCATTGACGAAAAAATTAGAGTTGGAGTTTACAAATAAATAACTTCACTTTCTAGTGACAAAAAAACATTACATTATTACATTACATTACATTGCATTTAGCTGACGCTTTTATCCAAAGTGACTTACAATAAGTGCATTCGACCAGGAAGATACAACCTTGAAGAAAAACAGAATCATATAAGTACATCAGGTTTCATAGAGCCAAACATTTCAAGTGCTACTCAACTGGCTTTAGATAAGCCAGCCCTTTATTAGTATATAAGTGCTTTGTTAGTAATTCAATCGCTCGAAGTGGAGTCTAAAGAGATGAGTTTTCAGTCTGCGCCAGAAGATGTGTAAGCTTTCTGCTGTCCTGATTTCAATGGGGAGCTCATTCCACCATTTTGGAGCCAGGATAGCAAACCCACGAGTTTTTGCTGATGGGAACTTGGGTCGCCCTCGCAGTGTGGGTGCAGCGAGCTGTTTGGCTGACGCAGAGCGGAGTGCACGTGCTGGGGTGTACGGTTTAACCATGTCCTGGATGTAGGAAGGGCCAGATCCATTCACAGCATGGTACGCAAGTACCAGTGTCTTGAAGTGGATTCTAGCAGTTACTGGAAGCCAGTAAAGGGAGCGGAGGAGCGGCGTGGTGTGGGAGAATTTTGGAAGGTTGAAGACCAGACGAGCCGCTGCATTCTGGATGAGCTGCAGAGGTCAGATGGCACATGCAGGTAGACCAGCCAGGAGGGAGTTGCAGTAGTCTTGGCGTGAGAAGACGAGAGCCTGGACCAGAACATGCGCTGATTTCTGGGTCAGCTGGGGACGTATCCTCCTGATGTTGTAAAGCGTGTATCTGCAGCAGCGGGTTGTAGCAGAAATGTTTGCAGTGAAGGACAGTTTGTTATCTAGGATCACACCCAGATTCCTTGCAGTCTGAGTCGGGGAAACAACAGAGGTGCCAATGTTGATTGTTAGGTCAAGAGTGGGACAATCTTTTCCCGGAAGGAAAAGCAGTTCAGTCTTGTCAAGGTTGAGCTTGAGGTGATGAGCAGACATCCACTGAGAGATGTCTGCTAGGCAAGCAGAGATGCGTGCGATGGCCTGGGTCTCTGAGCGGGGAAAGGACAGAATTAGTTGGGTGTCGTCAGCGTAGCAGTGGTATGAAAAACCATGCGGGCTAATGACAGACCCGAGCGAGTTTGTGTACAAGGAGAAGAGGAGGGGACCAAGAACAGAGCCCTGAGGGACCCCTGTAGTTAATTGACAAGGGTCGGACTCGGACCCTCTCCAAGTAACCCTGTAGGTGCGGTCTTTGAGGTATGAGGTGAGGAGAGAAAGTGCAGTGCCTGAAACTCCAAGTTCTTGGAGAGTGCTTAGGAGGATCTGATGGTTCACCGTGTCGAATGCAACAGACAGGTCCAGAAGGATGATGACAGAGGAGAGGGATGCTGCTTTAGCAGTGTGCAGTTCCTCAGAGACAGCAAGGAGAGCAGTTTCTGTTGAGTGACCTGCCTTGAAACCAGACTGGTGCGGATCCAGAAGGTTGTTCTGATGGAGATAACAGGAGAGTTGTTTAAAGACAGCGCGTTCAAGTGTTTTAGACAGGAACGGGAGGAGAGAGACGGGCCTGTAGTTTATAACATCAGACGGGTTGAGAGTGGGTTTCTTTAGGAGAGGGTTTACTCTTGCCTCCTTGAGACTGTTTGGAAAGTGATCAGAAGTTAGAGAAGTGTTGATGAAATGGGTGAGAAACGGTAGAATATCAGGAGCGATAGTCTGAAGGAGGTTTGAGGGGATAGGGTCCAGAGGACAGGTGGTAGGACGGGCAGAGGTAATGAGGGTAAGAACCTCACTTGGAGAGAGAGGGGAGAAGGAGGTCAGTGTGTGGGTGAAAGGTGGTTCTGGTGACCCAGCGGTGAGTAAAGGTGAGTCAGAAAAAGAAGAGCGAATATCATCAACCTTTTTTTCAAAGTGGTTAATAAAGTCGCTTGACAGCAGGGAGGAGGGGGGAGGGGCTTTGGGGGGGTCCAAGAGGGTGGAGAAGATAGAAAATAGTTTTTGGGGATTGGAATAGGAAGATTGGATCTTATCTTGAAAGAAAGTGCTTTTTGCCTGAGAGATGGAAGCAGAGAAAGAGGAGAGGAGAGCCTGATAGGTTAGGAGGTCGTCATGGTGTTTGGATTTCCACCGTTTCCGCTCTACTGCCCTAAGGATGGTTCTATTAGCACGCAGTGCGTCATTTAGCCAGGGAGCAGGAGGGGACTGACGAGCCTGCCGAGATGTGAGAGGACAGAGAGAGTCCAGAGAGGATGAGAGAGTAGAGAGGAGAGTTTCTGCAGCGGAGTTTGGAGGCAGGAGTTGGAACGAATCAGAGGAAGGGAGGGCTGAGAGCATCGATGAGGCAAAGGTAGAGGGGGAGAGGGAACAAAGGTTGCGGCGGACAGGTGCAGAGTTAGAAGAGATTAGGTTGTTATGTTTGGAAAGGGGTAAAGAGAATGAAATGAAGAAGTGATCGGATGTGTGAAGCGGGTTTACAGAGAGGTTAGAAGTAGTGCAGTTCCTTGAGAATATGAGATCAAGGACATTGCCAGCGTTATGAGTTGGTGGGGATGGAGACAGTGAGAAAGCAAAGGTGGTTAAAAGAGATGTTAGTTCAGATATCTTCCCTGTCTGGAGGTTGAAGTCTCCGAGAAGTACAGCCGGAGGCCCAGTTTCAGGGATGTGTGAGAGGAGATTATCTAACTCCTCCAAGAAGTCCCCCAAGGCGCCTGGTGGACGGTAGAGAACAACAATGGTTAATTGTATAGGATGGGTTCCTGTGACGGCATGGAATTCAAAGGTGGAAGGAGTGAAGTTAGGTAGCTTGAAGAGGGAAAAGCTCCAGTTGGGAGAGAGCAGGAGACCAGTGCCACCTCCTCTGCCAGAGGGTCTGGGTGTATGGGAGAAGGAATATGCTGTGGAGAGAGCTGCTGGGGTGGATGTGTTGGATGGAGTAATCCAGGTCTCCGTGAGAGCAAGGAAATCCAGAGACTGCAGGGAAGCGTAGCCAGAGATGAAGTCAGCCTTAGGAACAGCTGACTGGCAGTTCCACAGGCCCCCTGAAACGAGATGTTGGATCTCAGTGGAGCATGTGGGATAAACAAGAGCAGGCCGGTTAAATCGATTAGGAGATACACGGGGCCAGTGATAATTGCGAGAGGACACATGAACAGGAATGGAGAAAATGCACATGATTATAGCATGAGGGGCTAGAGAACCAAAGAGAATTGAATAAAACAAAAGAAAACACCAGCGATACTTAGCTCAATCAAAGTAGGATTTGCCTCCTCTTTGCCTCCCTCGTGACTTCAACAGGACTCCAATGTCTTTGTCAGTCTTCGTCTGGCTGACGCTGAAGCTGACGCTCCAGGAAAGAGCCACAGTGATTGCTGAGTCAGTATAGATAGTGTCCTCACCGGGTCTGGATGCACACTGAGTTATTCTGATTTTAAATGTGCTATTTAAATGATTTTTAGCTGAGGGTTTACTAACTCACGCTGTTTTGCACTTCGTGCAATCAGCAGAGTGTTCCTGCCTATTGTAATGCAGGGTTGAGGCGCGTGACCCACTGAGACCTGTCTTACAGGTTGAGTTGTGCAGATCTGGGATTTAAAATCTCTCAGAAATCGGCGTTTTAGCTACAATAACTACAGAACAATTATACAGAGTAGAATAAATGAAACAGGGAAGTCTATTTAAACAAGAATATAACTTACAGTGATTGCTGAGTCAGTATAGATAGTGTCCTCACCGGGTCTGGATGCACACTGAGTTATTCTGATTTTAAATGCGCTATTTAAATGATTTTTAGCTGAGGGTTTACTAACTCACGCTGTTTTGCACTTCACGCAATCAGCAGAGTGTTCCTGCCTATTGTAATGCAGGGTTGAGGCGCGTGACCCACTGAGACCTGTCTTACAGGTTGAGTTGAGCAGATCTGAGATTTAAAATCTCTCAGAAATCGCCGTTTTAGCTACAATAACTACAGAACAATTATACAGAGTAGAATAAATGAAACCGAGAAGTCTATTTAAACAAGAATATAACTTACAGTGATTGCTGAGTCAGTATAGATAGTGTCCTCACCGGGTCTGGATGCCAACAAATCACTTTTTTAATATCAATAATCGTATCATCATATAGGCCTATGCCTCCTTAGTATTACCGTATATAAAATGAAATACTTTACTTTGAATAATTAGTGTTTGGTGTGTTTTCCATCTACTACTTCTTTCATTCACAAATCCGAAATGAAATCTAAAAATCAAAAATTCTATTAATATGTAACAAATATATTCAATTTCAGAGCAAAAGAAACAGCCTTCAAGGGTCAAACTCTGCACATACATCATTCAGCAGTGCACAGTGAAGCTCCAACATCCAACTGTATGAACAAGCAATACTTTGAAATGCAAAAGTGTGTGTGCGTGGGTGTGTGCGTGTGTCTCTTTAATCAACTCCTCACAGCTCCTCATATCTGTTCAGAAACTGGACAAAAGTTAAAGATGAACGAACCACAGACTGTCTGTGTCATGACGAATACAGTCGCTGCTTTAATTCTGTCTTTAGGACGTTATTGTGAGTTTGGACGGAGCAGCTACAACGTTAGTTTAGCCTGATCAATCCAATCTCCACTCACAAAACGCGCATTTTAAAAAGGTTTTTCGCATGCCGTCTTGTCTGCACACTTGTCCAAGCATTAAAGCATAGTTTTTACTAACCGTTATCAGTATTTAGTTACTTCGGCATCATTTTGAAACGTGTATTACAATGAAATCACGGTAAAATAGGTTAATTTGGTCATAGGACACTGTGGAGGTGGTGGGAGACAGGAGAATGGTAGCCAAGCTGTCCTCCCTGCTGGACAATATGTCCAACCCCCTCCAGGACACCTTGTCCTCACTGTGCAGCACCTTCAGCAACAGGCTGCTGCACCCCACCTGTCACATGGAGAGATACAGCAGGTCCTTCCTTCCTGCAGCGGTCAGACTTTACAACCAGCACTGCCCCTAGTAGACCCTCCTACACACACCACAACACAGACTATAACACCCCTTGCTGCTAAATACAAACCAACTTTCTGCAATATGTGCTATATGTGCAATATATATATGCCATTAATAACTGTGTAATTTATACCTGGCTGCTAAACCCTTGTTACTGTTACAAGGTATCTATCTTGTATTTTGTAGATTTTGTAACTTGCTGCTGTTAAATACCGTCAAACTATGTGCAATATGTGCTTTATGTGCAATATATACTTTATATACATATGCATCCTTAATAACTGTAATATACTGTATACCGGGCTGCTAAATCCTAAGAACTGCTACAGGATTTGATTTGTAGATTTGATTTGTTTTTGATCTGCATTTTTGAAAATTATGTAACTTTTTATCTTTTTTTAGCATATTGTTTATTATATTATAACTTAGTACTTTTTTTTTTTTTTTTAGCATATTATTGTGTTGTTTGTTTATTATATTATAACTTAGTACTTTTTTAACGCATTTCAGATATGCAACACTAAGCTTTCTGTGGGTCTTTCCTGCTGTAACGCTGCAAATTTCCCCTCTGTGGGACTAATAAATAGACCCTCCAGAAAAACGCGAATCTGCGATCGCAGAATTTCCCGCATAATCAGCAAAATGCCGCAGATTTTTAAAAGTCCGCATATTTATCAAAAGGCCGCATAATCCCCGCATTTTTCCACACAAAGTTGAGAAAAAAAATAAAAAAGTTAACTCGTCTTGACGAGTAGTGATTATGACGCAACGTCCACAGAAGGCAAACACCGTCGTGTGAAGGTGTGGAATTCACACACCAAGATGAACAAATCGAATCCATCACATTTACCCACGAACATTTCAGCTAAAGACCGGGCAAAGCAGTACCCCAATGTCTTGCACGAAAGTGGGGGGAAACTGTTCTGTACCCCGTGCAACTGTGTGTTGGAGCATAAAAGGAAATCGACTGTGAATACCCACTTCGATTCGCTCAAACATTCAAAAATGGTTTCTGCTGCGGACAAGAAAGCCAAGCAACTCACGCTCACAGAGGCTTCAACCTCCAAAACCCTTTCGAGGGTTGCAAGAAACGAGGTGAGTAGCCTACAATATTGAAGCTGGTCAGATAACGAACGAGTAAATGAAAACAGAATGAGGAGGAGGAGGTGTGTGTGTGTGTGTGTGTGTGTGTGTGTGTGTGTGTGTGTGTGTGTGTGTGTGTGTGTGTGTGTGTGTGTGTGTGTGTGTGTGTGTGTGTGTGTGTGTGTGTGTGTGTTTCTGTGATGTAGCTTGCTTCTAGTATGCTTTTTTATCATAGCAACTCTTTAAAAGTGCTCCCTTTCATTCAGTAGTAGCCTAGTAACAGGGTGCGGGAGAATAATCACCTTTTTTCCGCTTCCTGCATATTTCACAACTGTTCGCATATTTTGCAACTTTCCGCTTATTTCGCAACTTTCCGCATATTACGCAACTTCCCGCAATTTCCCCGCATAAAATCACATAAAAACCCCGCATTTTTATCGCATAATCAAGGATTTTAGCCCGCATAATCAATGATTTTAGCCCGCATAATTAAGGATTTTGGCCCGCGTTTTTCTGGAGGGTCTAAATAAAGGTATTCTGATTCTGATTGTTGCTTTCCACCACAGTATTTACATGGATATAAGCCCCGCCCCCTCTCCAGCACGTCCTATTTGAATGACAGGAGTAAACACAGCTGACAGCCGCGGTGAAACTCCAGCGGTTAGAGCAATGCGAATATTCGCATGGCGTCCGTTGTGAACGCAGCATAATGCAGTTCAGAAACCACTGTTCTGATGCTTTTAAAGCAACTTTTAACAGTGTGAGGGGCCCAAAGGCCATGCTGGCCGTAGGATGTACAATTATTTGTGGGGCATAACGGCCAGACCGTGGGGCTGCGACGGCCATGGCCGTCATGGCCGCCGTGAAAATCCCACCCTGCTGGGCACCTCTGGTCTAAAGTGTAATTCTCTCTGTTCTGAAGAGAGTTCCGGAAAAATTTAACATGGGAATCAATTGGGAGCTAGCTGGACTTTTTGTCTCTTCATGGCCTCAAGAGGCATTTTGTTTAATTTTTTTTCTTAATTTCTTTACATTTTCCAACCTAGGAGAGGTTTTCCTAAGTTTTTCATGAACAAATAAGTCTGAGGAGTGTAGGGTTTGGGAATTATGGCAAGTTTAAAACATTTTTGGGGGAGAATTTCAAGCACTGCTCCACTCTGTTTTGAGATCAAAGAACTCTAGACTTAACGAGCTGCTCCATCCACTCTAATGTTAAAATCTGAAAAAGGCCTCTCTACCAAGCTCCAAACTAAGTTCAATACCTCAAAAAATGTAAAAGATATCAAAAAGAAAAATCATTCCTGAATAGCTGAAGGTATTGTGATAATTTTAAAGTTGGAATGAAGTGTCTAGCTAAAAGTATATGGAAGGAGTAGCATTTGGTGTAAGGTGTAGTTAAAGAGGAAGCTTCCTCCCATTGACTTCCATGTTAAAAAAAAGAGTTTAAAAAGCTGAATATTTCAAAAAGTATAACATATTTTTAATAAGTTGAAGGTTTCCCATCAATTCCTGAAAAGGCTGAATAGTTTAATATTTGAATGGTTTCTGTAGCTGAAAGTAAGCTGAAGTTATGGAGAGCCAAAGTAATGGCTGAAATAATAATAAGGGGAAGAATAAAGAATCGAAGAACATAATAACATCAAACTTGAGCAAAAACAAATTGAAGGAATCCATGTGTATAGTTAATACCAACACTGTTGGAGACATTCATTTGAATGCTAATTCGTTTTACACTATCTTTTTCAAATTGCACATTGACAAAAAAACACTCCTTATGAGAGAAAAGTAAATCCTCACACTCTATTCCCTGTGTTTCAGGGTTGTGTTGTGTGTGTGTGTGTTAGCATCACACACTCCACACCGTACCTGCTGCAGCTTCCACATTTTGTCCTCTCTGAACTGAAAGTGTAGCACTTGGCTGCTCTTTGCAACCTTCAGGTTTATGTCCTGTGAAGAGAGGAAAAACATTAACAACAGTCAATGAGTAACATGAGAGGAGTAAAGCCTGAGAAGCAGACACACTCACAGCCTGAGTCAGAGCCTCTCCCTGCAGAGTCAGCACCCCCTTCACCTGGTCCATGCTGCAAAACATCACACTCTGTTTCAACATCACCAGGAACTACAGGAAGACACGTGATGTCAAACACAGGATGTCAAGGGAAGGCTTTACTCGGGGTGTTTCTCAATGCTACTATTTCAAGCATACTACGTCATCGAATGCCACCGAAGGACTGTTCCAATGTCCAGCATACTTGGAATTCTACCGAGGCCGGCGTACTTCGTAGCGGGACATTTATAGACTGCACATGTGTAGACTCTGCGGTCTTAAAATCCCCACAATGCTTTGCGCACGGAGCCAATTTCCAAATCTTTGGTGGAAATCGCGCTCCATTTAAGGCGGGGCCTCGCATATGACGCACACCTGCACACCTGTTAGCCTGTTCCACAATTCTTCGTTTTCCGAGGCTAGGAAGGATTCTTGCCTCGCTTCGGAAGGAAGTGGCTCGGAAGACATGTCCTACCAAGCAAGCGTCCTCGACATTGAGAAACACCCAGTGTGTGGAGGAGGGTACCTGATCTGAGGGATCACAACATGAAGGCAGTGATTTTTATTGTGACTATCTATTACCGAGAATATGACAGTCATTTCCTCCACAGGCATACATTATTATGTTAATACGGAGCCCCTAAAGGTTCATGGAAAAAAAAAGTATATCGTACGCTCTCGTGCACACGAGATACTTTAAAGTTACCGGTGCGCCAAGTAGGAAGTGGAGCGCACAGGAGACAACCGTTTCATTGCAGACTGTTATGTTTACGTGGGGAAATGGCAGTGCATACATTATTTGAGATATATTTCAAACTCTGACTTCATTTTAGGGACATTTCGATTTCGGCCAGAGGTGTAGAGCTATTTGTTTAAGCACCGAATCGGCAAAACAGGAGAGTCTGTGAACCCATCTGCCTTGATCTATGAATCCATGTCCCTGACTCTCACTGTATCTGCGCGCAGAGAGCTGTGTCTTTTACGCACCGCCTTCACTGTGTTTACCTTCATTAGAACAGCTGAATAGAGATCGAGGCTGCTATGTTTTAGCCACACACACACACACACACACACACACACACACACACACACACACACACACACACACACACACACACACACACACACACACACACACACACACACACACACACACACACACACACACACACACACACACACACACACACACACACACACACACACACACACACACACACACACACACACACACACACACACACACACACACCCCAGCGTGTGTGTGTTTGTGTGTCCGACACCGGCATTTGTTTTCAAATTACCATGAACTGTAATTTACACACATCTGGCCAACTCCATAGGTATATGTGTGTACTCACAAGGGAAAGAAGTTTGTTTAATCTTAATCTCGATGAAGTGTTTAGTCCACACACACACACACACACATCTTCTTCATAAAACTAATAATATGGCGTAATAATCCGGCAGTTCGATGTCGTGCGGCTCTGTATGTTAAAGACAGGACCTAGTTATTGTATTTCATTCATCGTGTCCATAGTAAAAAGAGGTACACAGAGTATTACGTTGAGCTGCCGAGGATGAAGTTCTCCTGTTTGAGCTGACTCTCCAGGCCTGGGGTGGGCATGGAGAAACGTCGGGAGGCCTCCTGTTGGCAGAGCAGACTCACTGTTAGAAACATCACTGAGTTGTGGATTGGTGGTCTTTGAGTTGATAGATGTTTCTTTTCAGGTGTGGAAGAGCAGTTGGACAGACATGATGTTTCTGATCTTAACCTCTGGTGTCACAAGTGTTAGGCCCCCGGCCACACGAGGATGAAAACGGTCGTTTGCGTTACTGTTTAGTGTCATATAGACCGTTCGGCCACACAAGGACGACCGAATATGACAGTAAACAACTGCGGAAACGATAACGGGTCCCAAGGTGGATAGAACAGCATACGCAACGCTCTGGGGGGTCCAACGGCTCCATGTGTGCGCCCTATACGATCATTTTCTGATAATGATGACGCAATAGCCCCGCCTCTCCCCACCTCTGCTGCTCACCCCCGCGTCAAAGTAAACTGCACACTGAATTCAGCTCAGTGTGTCTCGTGTGGACAGACACTATCCGGTGAACATTGCGTGTTGACGGAAGCTTTTTTGCGATTGCGTTTGCGTTAATCCTATGCGTTTAGCCGTATGCGTCCTCGTGTGGCTGGGGCCTTAGACAACCACTGGAAACCCATCACGGGCTCACAGCTAGGACTGGGTGAATGACTTTCACTGGTACCAGATGTTAATGTTTAGATCATCATGTTTCAAACTGACACCACTCTGTAAGGCAGGATTTCTGATATCAATGTAAAGCTCAAACCTGATAAAGCCCCCCCAGAACCACAAAGAGCTGTTTTAAATAACTTAACAAATAGACAGACCCCCACATTAAATGAATGGTAATAATTGGACCACATCACCAAGTTGTTGTATAAACACCTACAGTATATACATGAAGCTGTCCTTTTACCTTGAGGACGTCCTGGAGCTGCTTCAGGACAGCATGCACTTCTTCTTTCAGCAGCCAGTTGAACTCCTCCTCCTATTCAAAAGTCAAAAGAACTCATGCATACAAACGGAGGAATATGGAGAGGGACCACTTCAACAATAGATGGGCTCACAAATACCTTTGTATTACAGTCATTCATATCTATTTACGCCTGAGTTAACAAAAGTACACTAAAACGGTGTATTTATTTTAAATGAATGAAAGATAACAAATGTGTCATTGTCTCTTAGATAAAGAGATGCTTCTTTCTGATGATAAATGCTGTTGTTGAGCGCAAAACAATTCCATTAATGTGTCATTATGCTCATTTGTTCTGTTGCAGTTTGGTTTGTGCATTACATGTGGACATGATTGTTTGTACTGCAGACATAGTGCATATCTACTTAACCAATAAGAGACAATTACAAAAGATAAGTGTTAAATTAGGATTCAGCAGTGTTGTGTCTCATTTATTATTATGAATATGATTACACTTTGTATTTGTATCAGATGCAAAGAACCCACGGAACTAGGATATTTGAACATTGCATATTGACCGTCCTGGTCTCTGAAAACAGCAGGGACATTTACTTTGTGTGTTATATTGTAAACTGGGATTTTTTCCCAAACATATTTGTTGTTCATATTGCTGCTTTTTTCATAGTCTTATTCCGTCAATGGAGACACACATCCAGTTGCTTAAGCAGACTTTGGAAAGACTGGTTTCTGATATTACCCTTATTGTAAAGAGAGGTTTAACATTTGTTTTTAAGACGTATAAGCGAATATTACAATTCCATTGTTAAGTATGTAATCTGTACTGATCCATTATTTATTGAATTAGGCTTTAAAGATTCCTTTGTTAAAGCTCTCTCCATTGGTTAACACTAGGAACCTTTGAAAAGAGAAACATTCTTTGACAACATCAAGCCAATGGACCAGCCCCATTCACAAATCTCATGCCAATTTTTGATGATTAATTGATTTTGGACATTATACAGGAAGTTATAATTGTAACATTATAGTTGTATGTGCTGGTATTTATATAGTATTCATCTGTATTTTGATGTTTGAATTGCAGATGGAAATCAGCTTTGAGCTATAATCTGGCATAGGCTATAGCATGTCTTCTCTTTGTGAGATTTATGGATTTGTATGCATGGTCCTTGTTGAATAAATGCTTCTGGTATTGTTGGAATGACGCTGTCAGTGAATGGGATAAACAGGTCAAGTCTTTAAGGCCAACCCTGTAGTTGCAGAAGGGTTGAGTCTCAGCTCAAAGCTTACCGAGCAGCTGAGCTCCGTTGGTTATCAGTAAGATAATAATGTTTATATCGTATAGAGTGTAGAAGACCTGTACAGAGATGGTGACAACAGAGAAACAGGCCCACTGTCACAGCATCACTAAAGACAGCACCTGTATGGAGGATGCTACACCCCCTCTCGGCTAGCAGCAGCTACATTACTCACATCCAGACAGTATCTACATACCTTTAAAATATCACTTCAAAATGCCAACACATTTGGTATTTACGGATGGGTTGTCAGTAAAGCAGCCATAGACACAAGCAGCAGTATGTCCCCGCGGACCGCGGAGCTAACACTCACCAGCACCGCTCTCTCCACCTGGCTGGCGGCCGACATCTTGGGCAGCTCAGACAGAGACCTCTGCGGGTTCAGCATGTTGTACAGAACCAGGATAACACTCGTTTTACACCTTCAAAACAATGTCCTCTCCCTGAGATGAAGGTCTCTCACTCCCTACGAGATTAGCAGAAGATGTGTTGCCTTCGGGTACTGTCGGAAATAACGCGAGCGCTAACACAAGTGACCAAAAACAGCGGCAAATACAGTTGTAAAGATGACCTTTTCGAGCTTAGTTTTGTCTCTAATTTAATGGTCCTGATGGGAAATTAATCCTCTGCAATGCATGTTTAACTCTTTACAGGTAATATTGTATTAATTTGTTAACAGCTGTTAAACCACACTGTTAAATAGTGTTTTCTTTCTTAAACATTTCAAACAAAGAACCGAACATTTGAACATTGGTTTATTTGTGTGTTATAGTTCTCCTATTCATTACTTCACTGTGCAAAAATCAGTCACATGCTACTTGTCATTTTGAGAGGCATCCAAAATCACAGATATTTGTCCTGACTGATGCCTTTTTTGTTCTGAGGAGAAAATGTAATGCTCTTTACGAGGACCAAGTGAATGCAGCATTAAAGGGTCACACATTCACCATTAGACTGGCCCCGCCCACCAGTCAGGCTTTGAAAACCAGTCTCTGATTGTGTTACGTTATTATGAGAGTGCTCTCATACTTACTGATTCTGAAATGTTATATAAATATATATGTGTGTATATTCCCGAATCTGTAGCCTGTTATTGTCTCGTTATACCGCACTGTCAATGAATTAAAAGTAAATATATAAATCGTCATGAACAGATCTGTCCATCAGACAGAGTGCTGCGGTGCCTCCTGTCCTCATTAATGGACGTCTCTTTAAAATGACCGCTCAGAGAGGAGTTCTCATTTCTCTAACCGCCTGCTGCTTCCCCTCCTCTCTCCTCGACTCCTCCGCTCGCATCTCCTGTGGGCGGGACTAAGACACGAGGATAGGAGTCGAGGAGGGGAAATAAGAGAAATGAGAAGCCTTCACAGTATGCAATCAAGGGCAAACACATACCTGTAAAACACTTTTTTACTCCTCTACATTTATCTAACACTCACATGTTACTAGATACTATACATAATAACACATGCCGATATGGTATAAGGCTGTACTGTACTAGTAATATACACAGTATGTGAAATTGGTCCAAATTGACCAACTACAATACTAAATGCTTTGACCTGTATAAAAACAGGATAATACAGTAACCATAATAATTAAATATGGAGTACTGTCACTGTTGATACTTGAAGAACATTTAGCTGATAATACTTCTGTTCTTTATATTATTCTTAAATGGACCATTAATACTTTTATTTTTTTTACTTTAAGTACTTTTTGATGATACTACTTTTGTATCTTTACTTGAGTAGTTTTGAAATCACGACTTGTACTGTTAGTGGAGTATTTTTAAGATCATCAGTGTGTTTCCCCTACCATTGTCTTGGAGGGGTACTTTTTTTTAATAAATATATATATATATAGCACCAAATTGCAACTAATCTATATCTACTGTCAATTTTCACATTGAACATGTGCTCTTTTATTATATAAACTAAACACTTTCATTTTAAGTTGTGAGTTTAGTGTTTTTCACACTAAGAAACACTGATGCATTAATCAATGACAACAATCCCCAGCTCCTCTCTCTCCTGCTCCAGAGGATTTAAAAAAATATATCCCAATGCCAAAAGTGTGCTGTGTCTGACTTGTTATTTGGACTTTTATCAGGAAACATTGAGCTTGGGTCTAAGAGCTACAGATAAGATAGGGCAGTTACACAAAGATCAAGTGCACTCTCAATACGTTTTGAATGCAACGAGGGACAAATATCAGAGATCAAATCAATAGACTAAATAAGATGGGAAACTAGCTGTATTTCAATTGCATTTTCTATTCTATTTGTGTGACAATTTAACTAGGAGTCAGTCATTAAACACAAATACATATCCGTAATCAGGAGAGAATTTATTAAACAGCACAAAAGTCTTGATACTTCCACATGTACACAAAATCATAAATATCCCCCGAAACCAAAGGTACACCCTCATTCCTTTAACGGGATCCAAGTCATTATTATTTAAATGCCATAAACCAGATTATATAAACCACCCAATAACCAATTTACACTTGAACTGAACGATCTACGGTATTAACACAAATATTTTAGACTGTAGTCAAAAGCAAAAGTAGTATTCCCGGTTATTGTAGATACAAAAGAAAGCCTACTCAACCTAATGTGCTATTTATACCTGTCTTCTAAAAACTCATCTTTACACTCCAGTGTGGAAGGGGCATTTCAATCTAAAAGCTTTAGCATTTCTTTGACAAATAAAACTGGAACACATGCATTGTTTCATGGAAAACTCATGTATGTACCATTTAACTGATGAAAACTGTGGGCACAATGAGCTCTTACAGGTTTTGATGGGGCACACTTTCCTGTGTCTTCATATCATACTGCATCATGGGTAAAAGTGGCTTGCTGCAATGATTAACTCACATCCCAGAAGGTGACAAGACAGTGGGGTTCACTATGATGAGCTCCTTATGAAAATATATTCCATGTTTCTTTTGCATACAGTGGGGCAAAAAAGTATTTAGTCAGCCACCAATTGTGCAAGTTCTCCCAGTTAAAAAAATGAGGCCTGTAATTTTCATCCTAGGTATACCTCAACTATGAGAGACAAAATGAGAAAAAAAAAAATCCGGAAAATCACATTGTCTGATTTTTAATGACTTTATTTGTAAATTATGGTGGAAAAATAAGTATTTGGTCAATAACTAAAGTTCATCTCAATACTTTGTTATATACCCTTTGTTGGCAATGACAGAGGTCAAACGTTTTCTGTAAGGCTGGTATTTTGGCCCATTCCTCCATGCAGATCTCCTCTAGACCAGTGATGTTTTGGGGCTGTCACTGGGCAACACAGACGTTCAACTCCCTCCAAAGATTTTCTATGGGGTTGAGATCTGGAGACTGGCTAGGCCACTCCAGGACCTTGAAATGCTTCTTACGAAGCCACTCCTTCGTTGCCCGGGCGGTGTGTTTGGGATCATTGTCATGCTGAAGACCCAGCCACGTTTCATCTTCAATGCCCTTGCTGATGGAAGGAGGTTGTCACTCAAAATATCACGATACATGGCCCCATTCATTCTTTCCTTTACACGGATCAGTCGTCCTGGTCCCTTTGCAGAAAAACAGCCCCAAAGCATGATGTTTCCACCCCCATGTTTCACAGTAGGTATGGTGTTCTTTGGATGCAACTCAGCATTCTTTCTCCTCCAAACACTAGTTCAAAAAGTTCTATTTTGGTTTCATCTGACCATATGACATTCTCCCAATCCTCTTCTGGATCATCTAAATGCTCTCGAGCAAACTTCAGACGGGCCTGGACATGTACTGGGTTAAGCAGGGGGACACGTCTGGCACTGCAGGATTTGAGTCCTTGGCAGCGTAGTGTGTTACTGATGGTAACCTTTGTTACTTTGGTCCCAGCTCTCTGCAGGTCATTGACTAGGTCCCCCCGTGTGGTTCTGGGATTTTTGCTCACCGTTCTTGTGATCATTTTGACGCCACGGGGTGAGATCTTGCGTGGAGCCCCAGATCGAGGGAGTTTATCAGTGGTCTCGTATGTCTTCCATTTTCTAATAATTGCTCCCACAGTTGATTTCTTCACACCAAGCTGCTTACCTATGGCAGATTCAGTCTTCCCAGCCTGGTGCAGGTCTACAATTTTGTTTCTGGTGTCCTTTGACAGCTCTTTGGTCTTGGCCATAGTGGAGTTTGGAGTGTGACTGTTTGAGGTTGTGGACAGCTGTCTTTTATACTGATAACGAGTTCAAACAGGTGCCATTAATAGAGTTAACAAGTGGAGGACAGAGGAGGCTCTTAAAGAAGAAGTTACAGGTCTGTGAGAGCCAGAAATCTTGTTTGTTTGTAGGTGACCAAATACTTATTTTCCACCATAATTTGCAAATAAATTCTTTAAAAATCAGACATGTGATTCTCTGTTTTTTTTTTTCTCATTTTGTCTCATAGTTGAGGTATACCTAGGATGAAGATTACAGGCCTCTCATCTTTTTAAGTGGGAGAACTTGCACAATTGGTGGCTGACTAAATACTTTTTTGCCCCACAGTATGTTGGACATTGACATCTGCATTAGTTTGGGTGTGATGTAGGACATTAACATCTGCATTAGTTTGGGTGTGATGTAGGACATTAACATCTGCATTAGTTTGGGTGTGATGTAAGACATTAACATCTGCATTAGTTTGGGTGTGATGTAGGACATTAACATCTGCATTAGTTTGGGTGTGATGTAGGACATTAACATCTGCATTAGTTTGGGTGTGATGTAGGACATTAACATCTGCATTAGTTTGGGTTCTAATGTAGGACATTAACATCTGCATTAGTTTGGGTGTGATGTAGGACATTAACATCTGCATTAGTTTGGGTGTGATGTAGGTCATTAACATCTGCATTAGTTTGGGTGTGATGTAGGTCTTCACAGGTCGAATATTGTTGATAAAATGCTAAATGGAACTTCATTGGACAGGACACGTTACAGATGATTATAAATCCAAATGGATAAGGGTATTATATATTGACGCAGATAACTGAGAACCACAGTAACAAAACTTGACTCGTCTAACATAATTATACTCAACATAAACTAGACACAAGTAGATCCCTAGATAAAGAATGTTGGAAGCAGAAAACCACAAGAAATTTTTGTTATCAGAAAATGAATTTTTGAAGGAGTATTTAATATATGTATGGAGCAGGAACATTTACAGTGTAAAAAAAACTATGTAAAGGACACACTGTTTTTGAGTGTGAACTTGTGAAGACCTCCACTACACAGTCAAGACCATCCTTGTCATGTGAGCATCTGCCCCCCCCCCCTCCCCTTCATTAACCTGTATCCTGTTGCGGGCAATGTAAGAAATAAATGCATAAATCATCTCTTCAAATATAGAAATAAGCAATGGCCAATCTGCACCAAGCAGACCTAGAAAGAAACAGAAATAAATACTAATGTTGAAAGACTTGAGGGGTTACACAATATTAAGGCAACGCAGTGGCATGTTCTTGGTGTTTTCTCTCGTGGAATTCAGGACATTTTAAAGCAAAAAGCAAATATCACACTCAATTAAATATACTCATTTTCACATGAACGAAAAAAGAATCTTCTTTAGGGCGATCCATCCAGGAAACCCCCCCCCCCCCCCCCCCCGCATGACTTCTATTTCAGCTGTCAGAAACTAGACCAAGCAACTGCAGTAGTACAAGCTCTCACAGCAATTATACCCCAGTACAGTCAGTGCAATGCTTAAAGCCCCCCAACTAAGGAATAACAATCTCCTCAATTGTGGGCGCTAACATGGCGGCTGCTGTGGCAAAATGAAGTAAAATAACTAGAATTTAAAATGAAATAAGAAATGCATTACTCGACAAGGGAGAAAGAAGAAGGATTGAAGACGCTGGGCCGGATCCCAACCGGCTCAGTGGATGTAGGCTCTGTACACAGCAGAGATATCGTTGTCTGACTGGTCCAGTGCCTTGGCCCTCTTGTAGACCTGCAGGGGAACAGCAGGGAACACAGGCTCACTCTCATTGCATTTGTTATTCAAGCAAAGTCTTATCTTGTCAAAACAACTGGGCCAATATCTTAAGACAGAAGTCCTCACATTGAGCAAATGTTTGAGCGGGGAGTGTTACCTCATTGGCTGCAGCGGCCATGGGGGTCGGATGGTTGGCCGTGTCACCCATGGAGATGGCTAACCTCAGGTCCTTCTGAATGTGTTTCAAATAGTAGTCCGGCTTAAAGTTGCCCTGTAAAATATCTGGATGATATAGAAAGAAAAGGTTTTATTGGCCCGAATTCAAACATATACACATTTGTTTTTGTTAGAAATGGTCTAATAGCAGGGTATATGCAGGAATCCTGAAGTCAAAAAAACTTAAAAATAAGCAGGGATGCAAACTCAGGTATGAAAAAGGTGACAAGGATCCGAGCCCCCCGACCCCACGGAATATCGGCTTTAAAATGAGGAATAACAGAGGATTTTAGCAGTCAGAACAACTAAAGCAGTTAATAACAGAAACGCCAAAGAGTCAGATCTAATAGAAATATATAAAAGCATTTATTTAAATTGTGTAGCAGTCAGTTTATAATTTTAGCAGCACTGTTGAGCATTTTGAAAATGTATTTTCATGCCTCTGTGCAAGGCTTAGTCTTTCTATCTTTATAGCCAGTGGTGTTAAGTAACTAAGTTCATAAACTTAAGTACTATACTTGGGTACAATTTTGAGATACTTGTACTTTATTTAAGTATTTAAATGTTTTGCTACTTTGTTCTTCTTCTCCACTACAGTTCAGGGGTACATGGTGTACTTTTCCTCCACTACATGTATTTAATACCTTTAGTTACTTTACAGATGTGGATGAATGATGATAACCAAGTGTTGAATCAGACTTTAGTTCCACCTGGAGTAAATTCACAAGCTACCCTGCAGTATACAAAGTCATTCAAACTAGCTGCACCTTTACCAGCTTTGAGAACACTTTAATGATCAATCATTATAAAACATATCATATATTATTCTGAAATGGACCAATCTGCACAATCACTACTTTTACTATCGCTACTTTAACTATATTTTGAGGAACATTTTGAATGCAGGACTTTTACTGTAACAGAGTATTCCTACACTCTGGTACTATTACTTTTACTCAAGTACAAGCAGTGGCGACAGGTCATTAGGGGCACAGCCCCACCTAGTGTCAGCAGAAAGTATTACAAATAATGATTACAAAAAAATAAAAATAAATAATATAAAATATATTTTAAGATCATGTTTAACCATCTGATTCGTCTGTACATTGCTGTTTTAGTCTATGTTCTTCTAATTAGTGTCTACAGTGTGTGCCTATTGAGCTGTTTAGAGCCATGTGGGACAAAACCCGATCATGCCCCTCTCTCTCACTGTCTAAGTCAGGGGTCTGCAACCTTTTTGACCAAAAAGCCATTTTGCTCCTTTTTCTCCAAAATCTTTTGTCTGGTGCCGCAAAACATATTTCATAGTTTGATAGCTAATAAAGTTGTATTTATTGTTATATCAGACAAAAACTACAGTTTTTTTTGCATTTATTAGGCTATTTATTACATTATATACAACTGTTAACCTCTAATAAGAAACAAAGCACTCCTATAAGGAGAATTACAAATAATACACAGGCCTACTTTAAAATAAATTAAACACAGCACTTGGGGAGTCCTCTGCACATTTGAAGGAAAAAAAAATATTATTAAAATGAGCCCACTTTGAAATAAATAAAACATATAGCTGCACCCTAAAAAGAGTTAAAGGTAGGGTAGGTAAGAATTGAGAAACCAGCTCGAGTGCGCTAGAATTTGAAAATACACAACCGGAAAAAATAGGCCTCTTCCTTCGGACTTTCTTACAGAGTCCCTCCTCCAACACACACGAACGCGCATCATCAATGAGGCCACGAGATAAGTTTGTGCACGGATGGAAGGCTGACAGGCAGGTCGGCCATCCAGTTATTTTAGCCGGGTCGGCTAAAATGATTGGTCGTGATTTTTACAGCGCTACGGCTTCCAGAGATTAATTTTTGTATGTATTTATTGTCAAAGCATTTAATATATTCATCGCTATCGGGACGTTAAGAGCATTCCATGGAATATAACAAAAAGTGTTTTCTGAAATAAATTACATACCACATTGAATTATGACTGAAGATTGTCAGCTGTCTTCCGCTCCCGTGTTGTTCCTCGATACGTAAAGGCTGCAGCACCGTTGACAACTTCTCTCTACATATCAAACATACCGGTAAACCAGCATCGTTTGCTGTGAAAGCATATAACTCTGTCCACACAGAATTAAATCCTGTGTTCCTCCGGTACTTTTCTTTGATTTATCCATAGTTCGCTCATCGAGCCGGGGGTCCCCGCGCGGGACCGTAGCAGGATGTGACGCATATTTTAGTTGACCTAATTAAAACCGTTTTGTTTTTTATTTATGTGTCACAGTATCACCTCAAAATACAAGATACGAAACATTTTCAACCGTGCAACAAAATATAAATAGTCCTACAAATACTTTTATTTGATATCCTTCTTGTCTAAGCTCAAGGGAGCCAGAGCAGAGGGCTTAAAGGGCTGCATGCGGCCCGTGGGACGCGGGTTGCCAACCCCTGGTCTAAGTGAACAGTGACTGTAAAAACTACACTGCTCAGAGTATTTTCCTATTTAATGTGTGTGGCAAACAAATAATGACCATAGGGGCACTGAGCTGCCATCCCCACCATACGTCATCTCACATAATTCAGAATTGATTGGCTGTAAGTACGTCACGTGTGCAGTGCTGCGAAACGTCACGTGTAGTTTGAAGAGGAGACGAGAGAGCAGCATATAGCTAACATCACCAGCGATTAAAAGAAGTAAAAAACTGAAAGAAAATGAATGAAGTTGACCATTTACTGGAGCACACATTTTAGAAACTTAGTCTCGGAGATCAACTGAAGGGAAAGCGCCTCGGTGCCCACCATCCACCGGATTTCCAAATGGTTCAGACTGCGGGCAAAGTTAAACGCGGGTTTAACGCTGAGTGGTTTGCTAAAAAGAAATGGCTAACGCGGAGCATCCAGAAGAATTCACTCGTTTGCTTTCCTTGCCTGCTTTTTGGTGAAGATCAAGGTACTTGGTCGAGGACAGGTTACAAGGATTTAAAGCATCTTTCGGAGAGGACAATGAAGCATGAGAGCAGCAACAGTCACTTGGAAAATGCCGTAAAATTTGGATTACTGGGAAGGGTGAATGTTGCAGCTCAGATTGACAGCGCCTACAGACGCGGCATTGATGATCATAATAGGAAGGTGGAAGAAAACAGGTACGTGCTGCATCGGATCATTACCTGTATTAAACTGTGTGGGAAATGTGAGACAGCACTGCGGGGCCACAACGAGTCGGTGGACTGTCTGAATCCAGGGATATTTAGGGCAATGAGGCAGCAAACTGATGCATCAGCCGCCACCGCTCATGATGGAACAGACGAGGCAGGCCGACGAGTCAGCAGCACAGCACCGGTGATGAAGGAGGCTTGTGACGCAGTCATCTCACAGGTGGAACAGAGGTTCTCACAGAGTGACCATTTGATCGCTGCAAAGCTCGTTGACAGCTCATTCTTCCCACAGCATGTCCTGTCATTTCCTACACCTGAGCTTGACTGCGCCGTGAAATTGTGGCCTGCTTTTGGGAAACAAGGAGAAGTTGAAGTCTGAGCTGACCACGCTCTACCGCCACAGTGAGCTTCACACTGGAAACACTGCCTTGTCTCTGTTGAAATCCATTCACAAGAACAACTTGGAGGATACGTTTGCTGAGACTGTTATTTTGGTCAAAATAATAGTAACAACTCCGATGACGACATCCGAGTCAGAGAGGAACTTTTCCACCCTCAAAAGGATAAAGACTTTCACTCGCAACACCATGGGACAGCCACGACTTAACGCATTGGCCATGCTTTCAATTGAAAGCCAGTTGATCCAGCAACTACAGGACTTCATCCCCAAAGTGATAGAAACATTCTGTCAGAGGAAGGACCACCGTGCCGCTTTTCTTTTCAAGTGAGCCTTCAGCTTTGGTAAGTTCATTTATGTCATATATTTTGTTGATCTTCTGTGTTTTGCCTCTGCTGGATTGATTGATATTGTGACCTGGGTGATGAGTGTCTGTGTTTCCCTTATATTTACAGTCTATGGTGTTTTAATGCTAAAGCATTATGGTTGTTGTTTTTATTGTTAAGAATTGCTTTGTGATGGTGCCCTTTACTCCATGTATTAAGGTGCATTACAATATGACATCCCCACGCTGTGTACGTAAATGTATGCGCTCACAGTGTTGCTCCGTGTGGTCTTCAGTATGTAATTTGACACTCCCCCCCTCTCTCTCTTTCCCCTCTCTCTCTTTCCCCTCCTCTCTCTCTCCTCCCCCCTTCTCTCTGGCTCTCTCTCTCTCTCCCCTCTCTCTCTCTCTCTCCCCTCTCTCTCTCTCTCTCCCCCACCTCTCTCTGCCCCCCCAGTTTTGTACACATAGAAACGCCACTGAGTACAAGATCTGAGTACTTCTACTTTTACTGAAGTACAAGATCTGAGTACTTCTACTTTTACTCAAGTACAAGATCTGAGTACTTCTACTTTTACTCTAGTACCAGATCTGATTACTTCTACTTTTACTGAAGTACAAGATCTGAGTACTTCTACTTTTACTCTAGTACAAGATCTGAGTACTTCTACTTTTACTCAAGTACAAGATATATACTTATAACACCTCCATTTATAGCCTATGAAAAAAAACTATTAGAAATAGAAGGCTAAAGCTAACGTTAGCAGATAGTGACAATGTATGCTAGTTAGCTAGCTCAACGACTCATTAAATAATATTGCGACAGAAAAACGTTTCAGTGCACATCACGCTCTGCCGCTCCGACAGGGAGCTCTGCTCTGAACACCTGAACGGCCCGTTCTAACAGCTGTTCACCAGCGGTCCAGTCTGTGCCAGAGATGGAGTACTCGAGTGCCGATTTTCGGGACTCGTGACTCGACCTCGCGTACTGATTGACGCGACTCGGACTTGGACTCGTGAATTATCGCGTACGCTGACTTGGACTCGGACTCGTGAATTCTCGCGTACGCTGACTTGGACTCGTGAATTCCCCCCCCCACGATGACTCGGACTCGACTTGTACATTAACGCGTACTATGCATGGGGCCGCCTTGAGGAGGTTTCCTGACATGTCGTTGCAGTAAATTAAAGGGTGTTTCATGTTGTCGTTGCTGTGGACCTTCTTAACCTGTTAGGCCCCAAGCCTGGTTTTCAGGTTTCAGGCTCGAAAATGACATTCCCAGAACAAATGACCATATTTTCCCTTCTTAAAAAGGGTTAAATTAATAATCTTTTTTCTCAAAGTAATGATAAGCCTGTGAGTTGGATGTAGAAAAGTCAAAATCAATATAGATTTTTTTTTTATTTTAAAGAAAATTCAGATTGAACATGGTAAAAAACTTTAAATTATAGTGCCCGTCCCAAAAATATTTTGTACTTATAGTGAAAACTAACCTTGGATGATGGGTTAGTAGACTAAAAGCTTTATTAATCCAAAGTACAACATATAATAAGTACCCTGTATCAAGATTGATGCAAAACAAGTGATATTTGACCTTTTTAGACAGATTTAGCAAAAAAAACCTCTTCTGGGGCCAAATGGGTGGATTTTCCTTATCTCTGGCCTCCCTTCTTCGATTTTGACATGTGACATCTCTTTCTGACCGTTAGAGCCAATAGAATCCAAGGGAAATCGTCCTGCACACACTCATGTAAAAAAAAAGTGGCGTCTCTGCGCATGCTAGCTTGCAGCAGAGGGGAGAAATATCCTGCAAGCAATATCAAGCAACGGAAAAGCTGTTTTATTGCTTATGGATTATCAGAACATTTCAAAGGGGACACAGACACATTGGATATTAACCTATGGATTAACTACAGCATCGTTTTAATGCCATTGAAGACCAGTTTAGACCAGACAAAGACGAAGGTAAGCCATGTTAGCGTTGTGGGCTACCTAGCGCAACTTATCTTGATGTACGTTTTTGTTGATAACGTCGCGAGTTTGTATCTTTCAGTTTTGAGGTGGGCACCATTAGATTCTGTGTCTCCTTGCGATCATAAACGATGTGTTGGATGTGCACCTAGGATTAGTAATAAGTGAGCTAGGAGTGATTATCGGTGCAGTAATAGGTTAGCATTTTTCGCTCAGGGGTAATTTAGGTGCTTCTTATGAGACTTGTGTTTTGTTTTGGTAAAAATGGTTTGTATAGTCAGTTAGCTGAGATTATATTCCCGTTAATCTGGTATAACACATTAATAGGTTCTTAAATATTAAGATCCCCTGAGACACAGTGTCGTGAAAAAAAAAAAAAAAGTACCCGCCAGCGCGGTCCTTGGGGTTTAAAGAGCATCTTGCAGGGTTTTTTTTCCCGATTTGGGCGGTTAGTCTACCACTTTTGACATGTTTCTACCGCCTACCGACTTAGCTGGCTTTCCCTACCGATTTTCAATCTTACAAAACTATAGCAAATAAAAATGACACTCCATAGACCAGGGGTCGGCAACCCCTGGCACGCGTGCCAGCATTGGCACGCGGCACCGTAACCAGTGGCACACTAGGAATAAGTGGAATAAGTGTGCAAAATATTTAAATAGTATTTACGGATCCTGAACGAGACCGCCGCCAGAGCGCGTCTCCCCGTTACCTGCAGAAGGAAGCCATGCACGCAACGCAGCCCCGCTCTCTTTAACTCCAGGTGACTTTCTGCCGCTTTCCTCCGTGGTACAGTGCTGATCGTTTCACCACGGAGGAAAGCACTTCACTAATTGCAGTACCCATAAGGAGCTGTACAAATGCCACAGTTTTTGCGTGGCTGTGTATTTAGTTGAAAGCCCAGTGGCGATCTGCTCATCTCTCATCGAAATAATATGCTACAAAGGGGCGGACTGGCCATCTGTGTGTTGCACTTTCCTGTCGGCTCCCAGACCGTAGTCGAGGAGGGCAGAAGCAACAAGCTTCAGGTTCAATAACCCACTTTAAATGACTGGAGAGAGGCGAGATCTTCTTGGGAGGCCGTTGCATTTATTTAGCTGTTCTTCCGTTTCACAAAATACATCACAGACCTCTGTTTTTCTGCTTCCTCGTTTCACTTCCAGAAACATACACACGTTCCCTCACTGTCGCTCTACCATCCACAAACACACATGCACAAGCCACACCCCTCTCTCTCTCTCTCTTAAAGGGACAGCGATCTCATCTCACTCTGCATTACCCTAATATCATAACATGTGTGCTCTGGAAAATCACAGAACGGACGATCGTCCTTATTATTATGCCGTTTAAACCAATTATTTAAATGTGTTAAATTCGGCATCATGTAAGTTGCGCTGACAGGTCCACACACTGCTTCCCCGCAGCGAGGCTCCCCCGCCCTCCTGCTGATAGTTCACGAGCGTCAACCTCCTCAACCGCCCCCCCCCCCCCCCGTTGATAATTCTCGATCGTTGGCACGCTGATCACATTTTTTTTTTAAAATGGCACTCCATATAAAAAAGGTTGTTGACCCCTGCCATAGACACTGGACTCGACTTTTGGCGGACACCATGTGTCTGTGATCGCATCATACAAACAGTCCTCTGTGTTTCTGAAAGAGAAACCACGTGCAGACCGGGGGTAACGCTGCGGGAAAGGCACTGGAGTAGGGATGTGCATCTCCATCACTGAGGCCGATGCGATGCGCATCTCGATACGTTGCCACGATACGATACATTAACGATACATTTGAAACACCAGGCGATGCGATACGATACGATTCACCCCTGTTGCGATACAGTTCGATACGATTTGATTCAACATTATGCGATTCGGGGCGATACGATGCGATTCAACACGATGCAAAAATAATGATACTACAATATGGTACGACAGAGGATTTTTGTTTTATTCCTTATATGCAGCAAATCATACATTAACAAAAAAGTGCTTTACATATTTGGTACTGCACATCCCATCATGCCGTTTATTTTTGTACCTTTAAAAGCTCTCCAGACTACAGTACAATTGTATAACACCTCAGAGTTAAACAATGTAAGGATGCATTGCTCATGATTAACAATGTGCAAATAACAGCTACCATAGTGCAATGCCCATACAGCTGCCAGCCTGATGTGCTTAACACTCATGCATAGGCTAACTCACCAGTGAGCAGAAAGCAGTGGTTTCTATCTGAACAATAAAGAATACAAATAACCTTTCACAAACAGGTATTTCATAACTGCTTACAGTAAGGAAGACATTTAAATTATTATTGGCCGTCACAGGCTGCTGTAAACTAAACACCACTCTCTCTGACAGAACACCTCACTGAGTGATTTAACTCATGTCTAACTTTCAGGTTTCTCTTTTCAGCCGCAGACCCCATGTCGCCTCTTTATGTGCGCCGCTAAGTTCCTCGAACTACTTGTGTACTTTAAAGCGGCTCGGCATCGTTAACTATTTGCGAGTGATTTTTCAAGTTGACCGTCTGTAGTATATAGTGCCGCGCACATATACCATCAGGACGTTACTGATGGGGTGCGGCTGCAGAGTGATACTGTGTGTATGCAAGTCCGCATCTATGTATCATGGCTGTAGACCTGTTAAGTAATAAAGATACCTCATACAAAAGGTCTACGGATACCTTATTACTCTCCATGACCTGCGGTCAACTATATAGCATAAAAGACTATTACACCGTCTTTCTTAAACAATCCGAAGTGTTGCCAAACGTTTGATTTGTAGGTATTTTTCGGTGCGCTGTGTTTCTCTTTCTCCTCAACTTCCGTGTGTGTTGATAACTGAGACTCTCGGCCTCCGTAGTGGCGAAGCAAATATCAAAGATCGTCTCTGCTGAGCGTTGACAAGATTTTATATGAATGAATCGTTTTTTTACCGATGCAAAGACGCTACGCAATCGATGCATCGCGAGTTCAACCCGGTTCAACCCAAACTGTAGCCGATGTGCACTCTTTCAACCGGTGCACTCGCATCTTCAACGTTTATGCCGGTGCACCGATGCGAATCGGTGAATCTTAACATCTCTACACTGGAGGCAGCGTTACCCCCGACGAGGCATTTGAGTCCTGCAGGATTTCCCCGTTAATATCAGTGTCTGGAAAACACATGTTGGCGACTGAAAGACATCCAGTATTTGGTCTTTTCCGGAAGCATCCTACAGTGTCAACTGAAAGAGGACCACAAACACACAAAATATAATACCATTTTGAGATATTTATCTCCCATTCTTTCACTTTTTCTGACATTTTCAACACCAAACATGTTGTTAATATCTGTTTAGTGAACTACAGCAATCTGAAAGCCTGTACATTATTTATATCACACTTTATCAGTAAAAAAAATGCAGAAAATGACTTTTTTTAATGCAGTATTTTCTGATATATCGCGCAACACAAAGATATTTCGCTCTGTGCAAACCTTTGACTCTAATATGTCAACAACATGAAACAAGAATATGAACCTGGCTTTATCCAATGTTCACACAAGAGTTCTACATCCTACACTGTCTCAACTGAAAGAGGACCAGAAACACATAAAAAATATAATAAAATGTGGAGACTTTGGTATATTTATCTCCCATTCTTTTACTTTTCGGGCATTTTACAGACCAGACATGTCGTTGATGTCACTGTTTACCAAACTACCACTTTTTCTGAAAAATGCATAAAATTATGCAATATATGTTAAATACATGGTTTATACATGTAATTACTGGGGTTCCATTTCTTCTGATTACCTAGTTTGGGCGTGCACATTTTCCGCGTGCAAACCATAGCAAACCTACCTCTTTTTGATTTGGAAAGGTTGGCATGTATGGTGTGTGCGTGGTGGCTGTGACTCCTGGCTCCCGGCTCAACCTCCACTCACCTGCTGCAATCAGCTGTGCACCCTCCCCGAATACACACCTGCTTTCCATCAAGCCATTTACAACGGCATATCAACGGAGGCTCCACAACCTTTCTCCGCCAGATCGTCAAGTATCCGCCGTATCTCACGTCTCTCCTCCGGTACACAGCACCGTAGTGTGGAGTTCATAAGGTAACGCGAGATACGGCCGATACTAACGCCGGTCACCCACCAAGATTTATCGGTTTAGCTCCGGCTCTTTTCACACTGCCTAGAGTCCGACTGGTGCTGCGTCATCGTTTGCGTCATGACGTAAACGTTTGCGTGCCTGCTTCATAAAGCCAAACCGCGCGGAAACCCCTCACAGCAATGGCCAATTGTGCTCCAGCTTCCTCTGTACCTCTTCGGAAGACAAGATTCCCAGTAGGTAGCTGGTCTCTTCAGTGGACCACAGCTGCTTGTTAAGTTTCTCCATCGTTGTGTACAAACTGGATAAAACGCCGGCTTTTTGTTGTTGTTCAGGAGTTGATCCCGCCCCTGCCTCGACGTAAGCGTGACGTATGTGGTGCTTTTGTTCAGGCCGGACAATTTTTTGGTGCTCGAAATGAACCGGATTCCGGAGCTAAGAGGCTGCTCCGCTGCGGTGTGAAGAGGAAAACCCGGTGCTTTTCAAGCTCCAGCTCAGAACCGGCCCTGAAACACTGTTGGTGTGAATGAGGTATTTGGGTTCAAGAAAAGCGCTATAGAAATATAATTTATTATTATTATTATTATTATTATTATTTGTTAATACCTTGGGAAATGCCGTTTAATACTTTTTAATAGCCTTAATTTTCGCTAAATTGATTTTTCAACTTTATCAACTTTATGAAATATGGGAATATGAAACCTGTTTTTATTGCCACAGCCTTTTTACAATGTACGATACCTTTAACGAGGGACATACAGGAAATAAAACACAACCAGTAAGCAGTGTTCAGGCGATTCAGTAGAGAAATATCCTGTGTGAGTACATACATTGGCATTTCTGGTCCACAAAGGTGCTTGCCATCTGGCCCTGGCTCAGGATGTCCAGGAAGGTGTGCTGTGATTGGCCGGTGGCATGGGCCAGGGTCAGCCCTTCTGCAATGGTGGCCATGAAGCTGCCCTGCACCATGTTGAGGATCAGCATCATCTTCGCTGCATTACCGGCTTGCCCTGGAAACACAAACAAGAATTTGGAAACACATAAGATGTGTCTCCACACTGAAGTGACAATCATCCTCAGCGTCAACGCCTGGAAGATGCTCTTCAATCACGTTGGGTTGCCACATGGAAGAGAACCTGCAGTTAAAAACCTACAAATTAATGCACACAAAATGTGTTAATCTGACGGCATCGGGTAAATCATTGTGTGACAGAAACCAGTCAGACCCAAGGTCATTCCCTGACCTGTTGTCAATCTACCCACACTTTCATAATGGACATACTTGAATCACTCATTTTATCTTGCAGAGTTGGATTTAAAGATTGTTACCAATATGTATCTGAAGCTAGCAGCGGTTTAGCTTGGTGCAGAGGCTGGAAGCTTTTCTGGCTCTGTCTGCAGTTCATGGATCCCCCTACCAGCTATTCTAAATAATAACACTTTTCAATTCATACCAAGATGTAGTGCTAGTATAAAATAACCAGTCAGTTTTATTGAATGTAATGTATCAGGCTTGTCTTGTTAATGACCAATAACTCACTGACGTCTCTGTTGGTTGCTTGGCAACTGCACAGAGCCAAGAAATTTCCAAAAAGTGGTTTGTGTTCTATGTTAAAACTATTGTGAGAGTCTCTAACGGTAAACCCAGAGCCTGTGTCTCTCTGGTGCGTACCCAGGAAGAAGGAGGTCTTGCCCATGGCTTGGAAGCAGCTGCTGCAGTCCTCGTACACCGTCCTGTCCCCCGCTGCCAGGATGACCAGCATCCCATCGTTGGAGAGCTGCTGGCTTCCTGCCACCGGAGCCTCCAGGAACCGGCCGCCCCGCGTTGTGATCACCTTACAGTCAAACAGCAGAGAACTCTTTAATACACAAATACTTACACTACACCAATGAAGATAACTGATACTACTTTATACAAATGAGATGGAGAAGATAAGCCACTAATTCCACCTGCACACTTGACCCAATGCCCTCCACATTTGTTAAAGAGAGCCTCCCTGCCATCTCCCAACTCATCGCCACCATCATTAACTCCTCCCTCAGATCTGGATCAGTTCCCCCCTCTCTCAAACTGGCTGCTGTCACACCCATTCTCAAAAGACCTGGACACCTGATATCATGTCCAACTTCCGGTCCATCTCGAATCTCCCCTTTCTGTCAAAAATACTTGAACGTGTCATTGCCTCACAACTTAAATCCCACCTCAGCTCCAATGACCACTTTGAGCCATTTCAATCCGGTTTCCGATCAAAACAAAGCACAGAAACAGCTCTTCTGAAAATCACAAACAACCTCCTCCTCTCCTCTTGACTCCGGCAACCTGAACATCCTCATCGACCACACCGCAGCATTCGACACCATCAACCACGCCATCCTGCTGTCCCTCTTCGAATCATCCCTCAACATCACCGACACTGCACTCTCCTGGCTAAAATCCTACCTCACCGACAGACATCAGTTTACCAACATCAACAACTGCACCTCCTCCACTGCTCCTCTGTCCCAAGGCGTCCCCCAGGGTTCGGTGCTTGGCCCCCTCCTCTTCATCCTCTACATGCTCCCCCTTGGCAAAATAATTCATCGCCACAACCTTCAATTTCACTGCTACGCCGATGACATCCAACTTTATATCTCAGCAAATACCATCACCCCCACAACACACTCCACTCTCACAAACTGTCTCTCAGAAATAAAATCATGGATGCAAAAAAACTATCTCCAACTGAACAGTGCCAAATCAGACATCATCATTGGCCCCCCATTCCGTACCAGCAGGGCTTCACATTATGATTGGCCCGCTGGCCCGGAAGCACTATTTAGACACCCCGGGCCAGCATAACGTACTTTCCACTTGCCCGCTCGGGCCACTAAAAATATTGTTTTAAAAAAAATGTTTCCTGTGGTATTGGTATTTTGACTATCAATTTAGTTAAATTGTTTCGTTTATCAACGCTACAACATAGCGTTTCGTGAGTCGCTTGTCATTGTTGGGTGAAAAGCAGCTGTTTGCTGCGGAGCGCAGCGCGAGCAGGCTCCCGTGAGCGGGAGCGCAGCGCGAGCAGGCTCCCGTGAGCGGGAGCGCGCTCCTTCACTACAGACTATCGCGCCACCTAACCATTCGCCAAAATGTTTTTAATACCAGCGGTAACCGGCCAAGCGCCGGGCAAAAAACAATCTTCAAATAAAAGAAAGTCACCGGAGGAGTTAAAGGAGAGTGACAGGGAGCATGAGAAGAAGAGGGAGAGAACGTTTCAGCCAGCTTGATCGATGGAGTTGGCTTCTAGTGCAGTGACGCGTCCTAAAACCCTTTTATAATCTATCGATTAGATTTATGATTCGAAAATTATGAAAAGTAGGGTAGACATGTGGAGATTATCCGGCTGAACAAAACCTGCATTTATCAAACAGGTTTGTTTTCCACAGACTTTATTTCCAGCTATTTTCCAAAACCCTGTGGAGAAGTCCCATTGCTTTTTTGTCGAGGGAACCAGCGGCTTACTTCCTGGTTTTATGACGCATCACTGCACCTCTCAATATGATGCCAATATAAACAAGGTCTTCTGTCGGCCGACCTATGCTGACAAGTAAGTGAAGAGTAGAAAATATAAAAGGTATTGGCTATAGGGAAATGTCCCAGCAGTTTAGGATAATGAAGATTCAAATCTAATCTACTACATAGCCATTACATTTCTAACTCCTAATGACGGCAGAAAGCGCATTATATAAATAATAATACTCATAATAATAGCCGAAATGTTTTAACAATGACCACAATATAATTATTTTAATAAACCAAATATGATCAATTGAGGAAAGTGAGGAAGAACTGATGATTCAAATGTTGTAGTACAAGTAGTAATGTAGTTAGCATAAATTACTATTGCAACAAATGTGTTAATTTTCTTCATTATTAGTCGATTTTTTGGGACGAATGCTCCGGGCCAGTGGTTACAATGGTGGGGCCAGTGATAATACAATTCCACCGGCCCAGAGGGCCAGTGGCATTTTACCCTTAATGTCTACCCCTGCGTACCAGCCATCCAGAATTTCAACTTCACCATTGACAGGCACACTATCTCCCCCCCCTCACATCCGCAACCTCGGAGTTATCTTCGACAGTCAGCTCAAATTCAACCACCACATCAATCACATCACCAGGACCGCCTTTTTCCACCTCAAAAACATTGCCCGTCTCCACCCATCACTCTCCTCCTCTGCTGCTGAAACCCTGATTCATGCATTCATCACTTCACGGCTCGACTACTGCAATAGCATCCTCTACGGCAGTGCTTCTCAAACTTTTTTCAGTAATGTACCCCCTTTGAAACATTTTCTCAGCCAAGTACCCCCTGACCATCCCCGGACCTTTTTGACAGAAAAAGCCTATACATAATTACAATATAGTGATGTTCCATCAGTGTGTGATTTATTAACTCCTTCATGCATGAATTACAACAAACTAAGGATATTTTCACATCTTTATGCATGAAAAAAAAGAATATAACGGAAAAAAAATTAAAACAGATTTTAAGGACTTTTTCAATTGAAGTAATATATATTTAACAAACCAATGAACAAAATGATATATTATGAAAAACTATAAATACAATACACAAATTGAACATGTTTATATGAGGACCCCCTTAGTGTTTCTAGGAATATTTTATATAAAATTCGGTTTTCTATTTAACTTATTGTACTAAGATTATTTTTGTAATCATGCATGGTATTTTTTTAATTAATCTTTATTTATTTTTGATCTCATACCCCATGCAGTACCCCAACGTACCCCTAGGGGTCCACGTACCCCCATTGGTGATGCTCTACGGCAGTGATTCTCAATTATTGTATTATAATAATACAATTATACTAAAGAAAGTGTATAACAATTAGTGGGGAAGCTGGACCAAGTAAGAAACAAAAAACGTACAACTTCCATCCAGAATGGGAGGAGGACTATTTTTTCACGATGTCATATTCGAAGTGCGTTTGTTTGATCTGCAAATCTGCAATCGCTATTTCGAAGAAGGGAAATTTGGAGCGGCATTTTCGGACAGTTCAAAGAACGTACGACACTGACTTCCCTCCAAAAAGCGAGCTGAGAAAGAGAAAGGTGAAGGAACTGAAATCACAGTTGTTCGGACAGCAGGCATTTTTCACAAAGGTGACTTGAAGTATTATTTGAATTATTTAAAGTATTAAAGTAACGTGTTATGGCAGGAAAGTTCAATCTGGTATATTCATTTTAATGTCACCTTATATATTCGTGGGTGTTAAATTTGAAAGTACATTTTTACTGTTTAAATAATAGAGAGGCTTTTCATATATTCCTGAAACAATGTCCCACTACTTAGTAATAATAAATTAAAGCAATAGTCTTTTCTTCCACTTTTCATGTGTAGTCAAAAGGGTGGTTTTATGACCTTTGACATCTGCTTTGCAGTTCCCAGCAAGGAAGGGGCCCTGAGTCTCTAGTTTCCTCTGCTAATTGCTAAAACCCGTATTGATTAGCCCAAAGGGAGATGTGCCTCAGATACAAGACAGTTGAAGCCTTGTAGAATTAATGATTTATCTCCTACAGACCCCAAAAGAGGCCTTGAGACTTGGGTCACTCAGCAGTAAATGAGATAAAGGTCCTTTTGAGCTTATCAATAAAATGTATTCATTCCTAGTAAGCTGACTTTGGGGTGAAGGGAAGTTCAGGGAAGCCATTAAGCGATAAGAACAATTAACTTCTGTTAAAGATACATGATAGGATGTTTGTGTGTGTTGAAGATGTTTAGGGGGAATGAGTATGTGTCCTGTCAAAGAGTCCTCTGTCATGACTCCAAATCATTGATTGGGGGATCTGCCTGAGGGCAGAGGGACAGAAACACACACACACACACACACACACACACATACACTGTGAAGCAAACGATGGAATCAACAAACTGACTTACTACCTGGGATCCCGCCCAGAAGGGAAACCGACCAATGGAACACTGCCAACTCACTGTCTAGCTCGCTCAGAAGTGAACTCTGTGTATAAATGTTGTGATCATTTTGAAGATCGGCGCTCTTGTTTTTGACTTGCCGTTCCTGAGACGTGTCTCACACGGTGGTAGAACCTGAGCCCGGACTACTCTGCAGAGTGCTTCGTGATTCGGTGATGCATTTGTATGTTTTACCATTAAAGCAGATTATTGTTTAACCCTTATCCTGGCTGCTTTGAATTTTTCCTTCTTTTGAGAACCCGCTCATATAAGAACGGCGCGGAGCAGAGATTCTGCGCCAACAGACTTCAAAATCAAAAGCAGCCACCGAAGCGTCGTTCAGGGTGAGTCACGCCATCATTAAGCAAAAGAAGTCCTTCCAAGATGCAGAGATGATAAAAGAGGCATTCGTTGAAGCAGCTGACACGTTGTTTCGGGACTTTAAAAACAAACCGGAAATATTATCTTCAATCAAAGTTCTCCAGCTATCAAGAAGTACAGTTACGCGGCGCTGTGAAGTCATGGCCGAGGATTTGACACAGCAGCTTCAGAAGGACATCGCGGACTGTGATTGTTTCTCACTGCAATTTGACGAGTCTCCAGACGTAAGTGATACAGCTCAGTTGTGCATTTTTATTCGGATGGTGTTTACAGATATTACTGCAAAAGAGGAGATGTTAACATTACTGCCCATGAAAGAACACACGCGGGGAGAGGACATTTTTCAGTCTTTCAAAAACTTCATCGAGAAGACCCAGCTCCCTCTGTGCAAATTGGTGTCAATCACCACGGACGGTGCGCCTGCAATGGTTGGCCGCTCGAATGGATTTATTGCCAAGTGCAGGGAGGACGATGCTTTCCCCGACTTCCTCAATTATCACTGCATAATACACCAACAAGCATTATGAGCAAAAATGCTTAATATGAAAGAGATAATGGATGTGGCAATGAAGATCGCCTGTTCTATTCGAGCCAGATCTCTTCAAAGACGACTGTTCCGTTCGCATCTGGAGAAGGCTGACTGCGACCATTCTGAGTTGTTGCTACACACTGATTTGAGATGACTTAATAGGGGGAAATTCCTGCAGAGATTTCGAGAGCTCTGTCCGGAGATAAAAGAGTTTCTCCTCGTCTCTAAACATGCAGAATACAACCAACTAAACGAAAATCAGTGGCTGCTAGACTTGACATTTTTAACCGATCTGACCAACATGTTGAATGACCTTAATTTAGAGCTGCAAGGAAAAGACAAAACTGTGGTCAATATGATAAGCTCAGTTAATGCGTTCAAACGAAAATTGCAACATTTGTCCTCAAAGCTGCAGCGCCATGATTTGGGGAACTTCCAAAACCTCGCGTCAGAGCTGGAGACGCAAAGGAAGGCTTGTGCGCAACTGGACATTGCGCGTTACATAGAGCAGATTGGAACAATTGTGTCAGAGTTCAACAGGCGCTTTCAAGACTTTGCTTTGCTCGAGCCAGTCGCTACATTTATGTGCTACCCATTTCGGGAAGATGTTGATGTTGATTCACTCGCATCAAAAAATTGCAACGCTGTTTCACCTGAACTCGTCTGGAGTGGAGGATGAGATATTGACACAACAAGCTGACATTCAGCTGAAGGCCAGCGCTCATGGACAGCAGTTCTGGAACTTACTCACAGATGCCCCTTTCACACCAACGCGTTTTCAGCTCCGGCTCGGAGCTGGAGCCTGAAAAGTACAGTTTTTTCCTGCTCACACCGCAGCGGCGCCGCCTCTTAGCTCCGGAATCCGGTTCACTTCCAGCTCCAAAAAATGGTCGGTCTCGAGGCAAGAGCTTTGGAGCTAAGATGCGGCATCGCTTACGTCGAGGCGTGCAGGAAACTAAACCCACCTCCCCTGAACATGGGTCGACTGAAGAGTCTCGTCATGCCTGCCTACAAGCAGTAGTGCTGAGCAAAGTGACTAGAAGGCAACCACACACTTATAACAACACTTTATAAAGTCAGGCAACACTAACCAGGCTTTGTGTGATTCTGTTTATTTGCACCTTACTTTGACCATCCGTTTGCTGTTATTGATCATTGTGGAGAGCAGGCAGACGTGTTGTTTTGTATTATAGCAGCTATCGGATGGAATCAATACATGGGCTGCACAGGTTGTCGTGTCCGACTATCACAAGTAGAATCATAATGAAAAATACGCCGGTAAAATCATGTGCCCTGACCTCACCACCTTCAAAAAACTCACAAAAACTCACCTCTTCAATCTGGATTTTAATGTGTGATTGTTTTTGTATTATTTGACTTTAGCTTTAACTATATATTTATTTGTTGTTCTTTTCTTTTCACTATATCTGTCAGTGATGCTAACACACGTATGGTGAAAAAAGAGAGAACTATTCGAAGCAGAAAAAAAACAGCGCAATATACCATTTGATATAATAATAATAATAATAATAATAATGCCTCCATTAACTGGCTATTCTTTATAATATACTAGATCAATAGGAGACAGAGATGTTAAGTTATAAATCAAGGGTTTTTATTAGGGATGCACCGAATATTCGGCCACCGAAAATTATCGGCCGAAAATGGTTAAAAAGGCCATTTCGGCTTTCGGCCGAAAGGGTTTTAGCACCGAAAAAATATCACCGAATGTCAGAGAACAGGGTTACGTTGATCATACTCCGCATATTTGTCCGGGTGTTATGATTTCAAGTGGTGGAGTAATCCGGAAGTGGTGAAAGTCTTTGCAGTTACACCCCCTCGAGAAATGTCAGCTGAACACGTTTTACAAATCGCAATCCGCACCTCTCTCTCTGATATTTTTAAATATCTCCAAGCGGCAGACATGTTGGCTGTGAGCCAGCCGCGCGCAGTGCTTGTCGCCGCGTTTTGATTACGTCATCACAACAACACGTTAGGTTACCAAATGTATAGGTGCATTTGTTGTTGTTGAAGGCCTGGCTGTTACAGTCTTTATTTACACTATTTTGTTGTAGGCCTACTGGCCTAGATGTTTATGCAGTTTTAAAGTACCTTGGCTTTGTTCTGAATGCAATTTGTTGTAGTTATCCAACAGAGAAAAGAAAATGCACTTGACTTGGAATTAATGTACTGTATGCATTCAAAAGTGCTGAATAAATGTTTTATGGACCCATAATAGTGATTATTATTTAAGTTAAGTTTTACCATAATCATGTCTTTTTCCATAATCAGGTAGCTGAACAACATTGGTAAAAAATGTATACAATATATATATATATATATATATATTTCTATTAATCATTTTCGGCCTTTCGGCATTCGATTTTCGGCCAACTGTTTCCTATTTTCGGTATCGGTTTCGGCCAAGAATTTCCCATTCGGTGCACCCCTATTTTTTATTATTATTTACAGCAGGGGTGGGGAACCTTTTTCCTTTTAATTTGTAAAACATCCTCCGAGGGCCGTACAAATGATTGAACTCAACCTGTGCTTAAAAAAAACTACAATCACAGCCCATTCATTTGGCCTTTCTTTCATGTTGTGCAAAGAAAAAGCAACCTCTTAATACAGATATCTAACCATGACTCGCGCATGCATGCATGTGCACAGCTGTGGCAGAAATATATGGACACAAGATGTGTGCAAATGTATTTAGTATCCTATCCATGTGAACATGATTTAAGTGGGGGGGGGGACTTAACCTCCTCGAGGGGGGTCCGGAGGCATGCTCCCCCGTGAAGATTTTTTTTTAAATATTGAAGTTAAAAGCATCAATCTGGTGCACTTTGAGAGCTAAATGAGGAGATCTATGGACATATCTCTCAACACCCATTTGAAACAGAACTGTAAGCAGATTCTTCTTTTTGGATATTTTACAAATCACACCCCTTTTAAACTCTATTCTTGTTATTTCTAACAACTTTTTTGTTACTGTCATATAGTATTTTATACCTGTTTTTCATTTAGTCTCTAATGTCTCATTAATAACTATAATGATAATATCAATGTGTGCCTTAACCTCACTCAGCTGAGGTTATTTGAGCCTCTCAGGAGAGAGCTCTCTTCCACCTGGTTGTAGAAAAGCTCTTTAAATTCGTTAGCATAGCTAGCTAACCAGATGCTAATAACAACAGATCGCCACTGTGCTTACAACTAAAGACACAGCCACGCAAACACTGCAGCATGTGTACGGCTCCTTATGGGTACTGCAATATTTGAAGAGCTGGAGCGGCGTTCCGGTGCTCTCCGTTACTCCTTTCAGACGAGACATAACCACGTGAAGACACGTTACGCTCGTGTTGTGTTCAAGGAACCTGTCCTTGGCCAGGAAAAACAGGCACTCGCTTGTTTAATTATTTTGCGGTCTAGATTTCTTCATCTTTTTTAAAGTGAGAAGTTGTCCGTCCGTCAGTCGGACGGACGGACTGACGGACCCCCCCCCCAAAAACAAAAACTCTTCGGTTCTCCACGAATTACACAAGTCACCCAAATCAGCGTTAAAAAAAGCGGGAGGCGCCGAAAAGCGACTAATTTGCATCACTGATCTGTAAAGCGTCTTTGAGCACCTGTAAAAGTGCTAACAAAATAAATCTATTATTATTATTAAGTAGTGCAGATGAAGTACACTATATCCATGTCAGAAAAAAACATAAACACAATAAACTAAATGTTGCAGAGGATGTTAGCGTCCAAGTCAATGCAGGAGTCTATATACATATCATTAGTTTCACAGTGTACTTGGGTGGGGTCAAGACTACACTTGAATTGTTCATACAGGAGTAGGAGTGTGTGTTGCAGCAGTGTGTACCTGTGAGATTTCTGTGATGGTCTCTGGGTCCACGGTGGACATCTCTATGTAGCACTTGCCCGGCCTGATCCCCTGCAGCACTCCACTGGGGCCCATCACCAGCTGCAGAGCAACAAACACACAAGCTCTTTTACCCATGAGCCAGCCAATAACACCTCCACAGGAAAGTGTTACTGAGCTCAGATGGTACTCACATCCCGGGCCGCCTTTGGGTCAGAGACACAGGAGAAAGTGATGTCACATGTGGAGGCCACCTCTGCAGGAGTGCGGCCTAACCGGGCCCCCTCCTGGGTGAACAGGTCGCACTGCAACACAGGAGAGGACATTTCTATAGTTAGTTTTTATTATGAGTCACATGTACCAACCTCTGGTACAAGTATTGTAATGCTGATTGGTAACCTTATTTTGATTCATATATGTTATACCTGTGTTATTCTATATTGTTTATTTTATTCTCTTTGATTTGTAATGACTGTTTTTAAATACCATTTTATAATGTGATCCGTTGCACTATTTCTTAATGCTCTTAATGTTTTACATTTTTGTAAAGCACTTTGAATTGCCTTGTGTTAAAAGGTGCTATATAAAATAATTTTCAGAAGAAATAAATGCTTATTTTTAAGATGTCTAACTACACATTTTAGGGTGCGTTCACACCTGCCTTGTATAGTCCGGTTGAATCGAACCTTGGTGCGTTTAGCCACTTGGTGCGGTTCATTTGGGTCGGTGTAAACACAGTCCGAGACCTCTGAAGTGAACTAAACAAACCGGACTCTGGTCCGCTAAAATAGGTGGTCTCGGAGCGCTTGCTTGCGAACTCTGGAGCGGTTCATTGCTGGTGTGAACGCAGTCCGCACCAAAACATAGGAAGCGTAGTATTTACGTGTCACAAGAACGCGGATATCTTCAAAAATCTTTAGCGAAAGAGTCTTTCAAGACATCCGCGGTTGTTTAGTTAAAGAGTAAGGCAGAATTAAGTGTTGAACAGTGTCGTGTAAAGTAAAAATTCTCCGTCAGCTATATAAAAGTAAGAACACCTGTCGTCGGTGAAACGCCCCTCCTTACTACAGAACGTCTCTCATGAACAAGAAAATGCCGATCTAGATCCCTCTGCTTCGCGTTGGGCTCCTGATCAGCCTGTTGGTTTTATTTTCCCCATAATGGCCGCGGCGCTGCACATTATCCCGCTTATTACATGGCCACATTCTCAACAAAGTAACAACATGACTCCCAATATTAATTGAAATGCTTTTGTGGATTCAGAAAATGATTTTATTGATTGAAAAAATAGTTGTTTGTATGTATTGATTAAATTGGCATGCATCCGCTAAGAAAAATATTCCGTTGTTACTGTTTGAACTAACGTAGCAACGGCAGGAACTGCTTCGATAGCGTTTTTGAGGAGCTTTTTGATTACAGATTTGAAAACATCGTTGCTTGCTTTAAAAGTAGCACAATTCATTATGTCAAACCTTGGAAAGTATCTAGATATCCCTGCCCTAATGCCAAAGTAACTAGCAACTGAATATGTGTCGCCGTCTGATGTCTATGTCTGGACCGCTGCGTAAAAAGGAGGATTTCTGCCCGTTACTTCTCCGTTGTTTTTTAACGGACGTTGTCTGATTATATAATCATATGCGCGGGCCGCTAGTGTCTGTTCATCTCCAGATTAACAGCAGCATGAGAATAACCTGCCGAAAGTGCCGATGCTCCATGGCGGAGGCTCCGCTACCGCTAGAAATTGCCGGGATTTGCGTTTTTACCCCCTTAATGTCTGACCAATAGTTGAAGAGCATTTCCGAGCACATGACTTGTGTTTAAAGTTTATAGTTCGTTTGAGTTTTGCCTGTGTGAACCTGGTGTGAACGCAAACAGAACCTTCTGAAAAATGAAACAATGTAACAAACTGTGGTCTGGTGCGCACCAGAGAGCGGACTATTAGGTGTGAATGCACCCTTAAATGTTGATGTTCCATAGATGTACGGTATACAAATGGTATTCCACAGAATAAAATATTAAATATATATTTATTTTACATTTAGTGTGAAATCCACAGGCTCTGCTTCTTCACAATAAAATATACAACAATTGAAACAGCATTATTCCTTCAACAATGAGAAAAAATATGCAAAAAATATAAATTCCTCCAATATCGTCATTCATATTGCAATGGCAATATCAGTTAATGAGATGAATGAGATTGATCGGTGACAGTAGTTTGTTCTGTTAGTACCTTTTCTGCTGTGCGGTTCCACACTGTGACAACATGACCCATTTTCAGCAGGTTGGAAACGATCCCGCTCCCCATCAGCCCCAGCCCCAGGAACCCTATCCTGCAGGACAGACCAGAAGGAACAGACATGAAACATTCCTCATGTGGGTTAGCTATAAGTAAGATGAGTAAGAAAATCAAACATTTTTATCTTAAGGGATCTAGTTATATAATAGTAATTGTGTGATTTAGTTAATAGTGTTCCTAATGTGCAGGTACCTCTTATCTGTAGGTGTGATGCTGCCGTTGATCGCTGTGCTGTCTGCTGCTTGGATAGATGTTGACGCTGTGTCCTGCAATCACAAGACACGCTTGAAGAAACTTCATACTGAAAATACTATAGTATAACATCTAATGGTAGAAGTTCAATTGAAAAATAACGTCAATCCTTAAAAAGTTGGAACTTTTCCACTGGTAGTTACTAGGGATGCACCGATACATCGGACAGCCATCGGCATTGGACGATGTTCGCCCTACTTACTGGCATGGGCAAATGAGGTGACATTCATCAATGGTAGTCACCGATGCTTTTTTGTTGCGTTCCGTCATAACATCTGCAGCACCCATAGTTCGTTTATATAAAAAAAACATTAACTAAAGAAAACCAAAAAACAACATGTCGGCAGTGTGGGACTATTTCACTGTTTCACCAAGAGATCGGCTATTTGCAGTTTGCAAAAAGTGTTCCGTTGACACGGCCCGGGTATAATAAACAGGGCGCTCTCTTTTCCTCTCTCCCTCTCCTGACACCCCGTCAGTATCCGTCTCATGCAGCTGGCTGATCCAGTAATGAGTGATCCGACAGTAAAGAATAAATATTTTCACAACTAGTGTAGGTAGATTCAGAGGTATATAAAATAGCTAAGTGTGATAGGTCTAACTCTAAAAGGTGTGTTTTGCTCCGCTCACCGGTCCCTCACAGCGGGCGGAGCTGCAGGTGATCCGCTGCGTACTTTCTAAGAAGGTTACTATAATAACAAACTTGCTCAGCCTTTGAAACTGAAACCATTTAGCAAGAATTTTTTTTGTTTTTCCTGGCAGAAAGTGGAATAACAACAGTGGAAGAAAATTACATTAAAACATCGGCATCGGCCAAATTGTTGTTCTTAACATCGGCCAAGAAATGTAGCACCGGTGCATCCCTAGTAGTAACTTCACCTCTTCAAAGATCTTCAGGCGCTTGCTGATGGGCTCCATGGACGAGGCTGGCTGTGGGCAGTGAGGACCAGAGGAGGTCAGAACAATCATCCAAACTGTACACATGCCTTACCAATATGAATTTTACTGTATCTTAATTCAAACAAACTATGCGATAAGAAAATGATCCAATAAGTATTCATATAAATACAGAATATATATAGACTACAAAATAACACATACTAACAAACAGCATTTAATGCAGAAGAGTCTCAACCCCTGTGGGGTAGGCATGATGAATTAAGCAAAAGCAAAATTACGACTTCTCGTACTGGCAGCCATGCAAATTGGCGACAGTTTACACCACAATAGAATAAAGGGGTTGATTTGATTTGTGTCGGGTCATTCTTCACATCTAAAGGATGGATTCAAAAGCATTCTCCATTTTGGTGAGTTTCCTCTCCGCGAATAGAGTGGTGCAGTGACGAGTCCTACAACCCAGTGTTGTAGTCAAGTCACCAATTCACGAGTCCAATTCACTCTCGAGTCACCACACTTCGAGTCGGAGTCCAAGTCTGAGTCACTCAAGGAGTGTCCGAGTCGAGTCCGAGTCATCATTACCTGTGTTCGAGTCCAAGTCCGAGTCACCCAAGAAGAGTCCAAGTCCGAGTCACAAGTCTTCATGTATTAACCTTCGTGGATATGTGTTGAAATGTAGCTGCTCCTCTACATTGCTTTTATCCTGTCATGTTATACTAATCTGTCTATTGAACTGCTGTGAAGCGAGTTTGGCTACAATTATTATAATAGGGGCTATACAAATATAAAGCTTATTACTAATATTAATATTATTATTATTATTATTATTATTATTATTGTAAATGACCTTTAATATGTCTAACTATATTTAAAATGAGTTACCTTTTAGAGAAGTGATTACATTTATATGCCAATATCTTCCTATGGTAAAGTTTTCGTTTTCCACTTTTATTTTGATAGTAATAAGATCGGGACTCTTATTTTGAAGGAACTTTTACCGGTTAAATCTACTGACAAAGATTTAGCCCCAGAAAGCACATGGCTACTTAGCATGCAACATGAAGTCATTCGGCATGTTAACTAGCCATGTGCTTTCGTGTTATCGGCTGAATCTTTATTTATTGATTAGATCACGTTACTCTGATGATAGTGTTCAAGACAGCCTATATGTCTGAACCAAGCGGCAAACTCTGGGGAACAACCGGGACGCCAATACGGAAGTGCAACACACTGCAGTTCATACATGGGCCGCTAGGGACTGACTGCAGAAAGGAGCAATTTCCATAGACCCCCATGTTAAAATGCCCAACTTTACAGCAGAAAAAACATGTTTCTACCCATGGATGCAATAAATATTATTATCGATATAGTTAGATTCCACCTTCATGATTATGAATCTGTGAGTGAATTGTTTTCTAACACGAACCTTTTATTTATATTAGGTCTTAAAGTTTTTGCATAAATTGGGGCGTGGTCACTTTGATGGACATGTAGATGCCTCACTGTCAGCTAACAGCAACTTGTCCACTCTGCTAGGCTACAACCATAGAGGCTACAACGTCAGTTAGTCATAGTACTGTACTTGACCCTTTAGCTTTAGCCGTGTTTGTGGTGATTGTGCCTTTTAGGGAATATTGTTACAAATACCAGACAATTAAAATCTTGTGCTGTGCGCTTGAATGTACTAACGGAACTTCCAAGAAGTCTAAAATGATAATATTATACATGTTAATCCCGTTCGCAGGTGTTTTTGTGCTTGGTAGCTTAGCTTGTTACTTATTAGCCAGCTAAGGACGAAATATAGCTAATTCTCTTGCAGATTGTCTCATTTGACTATGAATGTAACGTTTATATAGGGGAACTACACTGTTCGCAGTAATTTGGAATGCATGTATTTCATGTTAGCTTAGCTTCTTAGCCTGAGCTAGCTCTGTTTACTTCCAGTTCGGAGGCAGCAGGTCCCGCCTCGGCTCCGCCTCTTTGCCCTTATTTGGAACAGGCGGGATTAGACTCTGACGTCGCTGTCAAGCGTTAGTGGCCGACTCCGCTTACTAAGGGCTTCTCGGCAACTCTGCAGAATCCTATGGGTGACGTCACGGACACTACGTCCATTTATATATACAGTCTATGGTCTGAACTCGATCCTTAGAGTAATGTGTTACGGAGCCTTCTCTTCAATATTGTTTTCACATAACGAGCATTTTGCGCTGCTCTTTTCCAATGTGGAAGCAGAATGTGTGAAAGCATACAGCACAATGCGGGGTGTGTCTCTAGACTGAAATAGCGGGGCCCAGTCCGTGAACTCGCCTCACAGGTGCACATGCCAGGATAGAGGACAACAGACTCCAGAGAAAACTTGCTCAAGTCCGAGTCCAAGTCGGAGCGTCAATGTACAAGTCGAGTCCGAGTCATCGTGGGGGGAAAAATTCACGAGTCCAAGTCAGCGTACGCGAGAATTCACGAGTCCAAGTCATCGTGCGCGAGAATTCACGAGTCCAAGTTCGAGTCGCGTCAATCAGTGCGCGAGACCGAGTCGAGTCACGAAAATCGGCACTCGAGTCCGAGTCCAGGACTCGAGTACTCCATCTCTGCTACAACCCGGAAGTGAGTCAGCATTTTACCACATCCCTCGTCTCAGAGTCAATAGGATTTCTCCATAGGATTTAGGAAAATAGCTCGAAATAAGGTCTGTGGAAAACGAACCCGAACCCGAACAAGGCGTTTCGGATAGAGAAACTTTCTTTTTTTTTTTTTTTACGGCGCGGGGTTTGCAATTTGCCCAGCCAATCAGAAATTGGAACCCTTTTCTCCCCAGGAAGGTCCCTGCTAGAGAGCGGGGACTTTTCCTGGGGAGAAAAAAATAAATGTTTGGTGTGAGCGCAAACATCCCAGGAACTATTTCTAGGAAAAGTACTCCGGTGTGAAAGCGCCTATTGACTCGGAGACGAGGGAACCGGTAGTGGTCAAATGCTAACTCACTTCAGGGTTTTAGGACTTGTCACTGCACCACTCTATTGCCGAGTTTATTTGTGTGGATAACATTTGCTCAGTGTTTTTTCCGTGGTATTGTTTGTGAAAGGTAAAAGAAGGAATAGATCTGGTTATGCTGCCTTTGTCAAGTTCGAGGAACACTGTTCAGCTTGGGTGTGTCAAAAGAGAAGTGAAGGTCTTTATCTATATTGACCAAATCAGATTCACAATACTACAGATTCCCAGATCCTTTTTTTAACAAGATCACACTTCATAACCGAACTGCTATATGAAACTACTACCGATAACCAGACCTGGATAAAAGAAAAAACGAGGTGTAGATGTGAAAATATTTAGCATGCTTCCTCTTACCTTCTCAGACTGGCTGAGGAGGAAGTGATGGAAATGTGGATCATCTTTCACAGGCTGCAACAGAATAAGATTTCACTGTGAAAATGTTCTCTTTGCATGAGTATAGAAAGATTTTAGTCTACATCACACCATGCCGACTAAAATTACCAAGGTTATTTCTATTAACAAATAGCTTTTTTAACCATTTTGCCCTTAAGTTTTAATGCTGAGATACCTACATTTCCTGAATATTCCTAAATTCCCAGAAACATTTAAAAATTCACCTTTTAGATTTTACAACAAAAAACTCCATAAATAATGAGAAAACTGTACATTTTAGAATATATATATATATATATATATATATATATATATATATATATTCAAGCCAATCCAAACTACAAGAACATAATTTGCCATTTAAGAGAAATAGAGATGTGCCGATTAAATAGTTCTCACAAAAATGCATGGGTTTTATTTTTAATGTAAGTGATCTCAGGAGGTCATTACTTTACAGATCTACACTGAGCATCAACTACTATTCCCCAACCAGGAAGTAGAAATCAATTATAAAGGTAATGAAAACATAACGTTTAGATTTATTTTGCAGTTCATCTGTATGACTTCTGAAACTATATTATATCTGTGAGCCAAGCTCCACCCATAAAGCCAGTCACTGCCACAATCTGTCCATGTAAGTGTAGACAGTGTCGAGTCAGCCCTCACAGCTTCAGTTTGGTGTGCACTAAGAAATATTTGCTGTTGTTTGGGTTTGAAAACAATAAAATATGATTTCCAACAGGCTTAGATTGTATTAAACATGTTGCAGTATTGCAGAGAAAAATGCAGAGAATGAAAAGTGTAATAAGGAAGTGAGCAAAGTGTGTTTACAAATGACCAGAGCAGAAAGAAGGCTGTTGAGTGTCTAGTACTAACCCACACTGACTTCATTTCAAAACATTACAAAACAGGGACGACTAACAGAAATACAGTTAACTTTTTGGACATTTTACTACATGCCTATTTTGGACTAATGCCTGCAGCCGCTAAGTCGCCATTTTTTTATATTTGTGAAAATGTTTCCACTGAAAATGATAGACAGTTATCTACAGTTTCATTACTACCAGAAACTGTCACAGAGCAGGTCAAACATTTTTGGTCGAACTGAATCAAACATCATCCTTCTTTTTGAGCCGCCTCATGCAGAGTTGGTGACTATCTCAACAGCACACGCCAAACAAACAAACAACGCACAGGTTCAGGAGTCAAGAGTGAGCAGCGCAAAGGTCAGAAGAAAAGGTCTGCAGGAGATAATAGCCAAAGCTTAAAGTCAGGAGGAAGAACAGCAAGGGCAGGCTTGTTGGGAGGGGGAGGGTTCACCTACACTCCTTTCCCATTTGTATCCTGAACCGGGTCCAGCCCCCAGCCTCTCATGAGTGGACGGCTCGGGGTCAGAGTCAGTTAAGTCCTTAAGGAGGAGAGAGACACATTTTCACCTTCTAAACCAGAGGGGGAATCTTTAGAGGTTCATGTCTGACGTAGTTTGGGAGCTTTTTCTGTCATTTAAACAAGGAGACAGTGTTGATGTCCAAATATAAAACATTTCCATTCACCTCCACTGTTATTAGGATTGACGCCGAAATAGGCAGGCATTTTAATACCGGAATAGACAAAACCAAAGTGATGTGCATAGATAGATACCGCTAGAGGTAGGTTAGAACATTTGTTCAGTGTAATTTAGGCGAATGGATATCAGACATGAGATGTTGTGACAACATAAGCTCCAAGGCCTCTGCTTCTTGACATTTCCTCTGAAAGTGTCCCAACATGGATATGAAAAATCCAGCTTTATGAAGAGAAGATGTTTAAGGAACTTAAAAATTAGGGTGGTTTAGAACCAGAGACACTGAATACACCTCACTTTGAGGATATTACTCAGAAACCAACTGGATTATACAACATGTATATACCACACATTATGAATGAAGAACTAATACGTAATAAAACCTGACAGAAGTTAAGGAAGATACACTGAATTGAATGTCTAATAAGGTACCATGGTGTACCATGGTACATGGGGGTACATGGTAGCATGGGGTGCCATGCTACATTATCGTTTGTGACTGGAGTGAATATGATCCAATAGCTATGTCAGTGAATGGCTGGCTTTGAAGGTGGACACAATCACAAACCACAGATCTCATTCTCAAGTTGACAATTCCTACAGATAAACAAAGGAGCAAGTTTCAATGCAAAACGTTGATGCGGCCTGACAGGACAGACGCTCAACTCGTCTGTGTCTTACCAACCTTTTCAGAGGGGTCCTTCAGGGCGCTGAGGTCCTCATCATCCTCCTCAAGTATTTTCAGGGGCTTGTTGTGTGTCTTCTTTCCTTTCGTCTCTGCTTTGCTGTCTGAGTTCTGTTAAAACACAGATAATAATTTTGTGCTGCTATTTTGGCGTGCCAGGACACTTCTCAGTAGTCCGACAACCTTTTGAATGTAGGGCGGTTCTAAAAGAAGCAGATTACATGTACACTGAGCAAAGGGATAACTGATAAGTTAACTGCACTTATTCGGGTGGGCAGATAGCCTAAAGGGAGACCTTGGGTCCTACTGACTAAACATTTCACAAGGCTAAGTGTGACACTTCAGAGTATTTCATGAAGGAAATTCTCCCTTCATTTAACATCATGACTTTCAAAGCTTGAAAGGAGCATGTCCCACATCTGTGTTGGTGTTGGTTGAGGGCTGGGCAATATCACAACTAATGCTTGCATCTGCCTTTAAATAGAACAGAGTACAACAATCTGAGTAAAGCATTTGTTGTCTTTTATACCCAGTTACCATGAAATCAGCAACATTGATGTAACATGTGTAATTGTTAAGAACCTTTGCCACAATAGATCGAATAAGTGTGTTCAAGTAGCAGTGAGATAAAAAAACTAAAGATATTAGCTAAAGCATTTTCTTCACAATATATGACAAGCACTACACCATGTATGGCTAATTTACAGTATAATAATCTAAGATCTGACATTCGACTGACAGCCAACGATCAGCTCCTCAACCAATACGTTTTAGTCAATTGTCGAGCAAAGAAATCCATGAATTTCATGAAAAGCCATATTTGATGGCGTCTCATATTCAGTGTCTCCCAACAAATATGTTGTGGTCTAAGGGTTATATCTTTGACAAGCTTCACCTTCTGTTAATCATTTCCTAGAAGTCTTTTATCTTTACACACCCCCTTCGCCCAAAATGCTTTCTACAGGGGACGTGTTGTTTTTTTGGCTGAAGATGGAAAAACACAAACTATCTAAACATGCTAAGTACAACTCCATGACTGAATGCTGCGTGGTAGGACACCCCCTCACCTGTTCCTTCCCCTTGGTTTTCTTCAGGAAGTCTTCCACTGCATCAACCGCCTGCTGGAAGCGCTTCCCTTTATTTATCTTGATCATCTCCTCTTTGTGGGGGTGGTAGGGCTTCAGCTGTTCTACTTTGATCCAGGCACTGGGCAGGCACACAGAAAATCAGCTCAAATATACGATGGAGAAGGAAATGCCAAATCCGTCTGAAGAGGCACCCAACAAAGCATACTTACTGGTCCTCAGTTCCAAAGAATTTCACAAAATGACATTTTTTGCCCCTGGGCTTCTTCAGGTCCTTGGGAGGGCTTACGACCTAAAATAAATAAAAGTCATTAGCTTAACATTAGATTTACAAATATACAGATGTATTCTTCCTTGAAGCAGCCATTGGCATGTCCGTACCTTCCCTGGCCATGGTGGGTATCGACCAAGCTTCCCCCTGAAAGAAGACTTAAATATTTAGACCTGTGTCCTCCTTCTTTTATAGTATACAGACCCAGTACAACATGCTCTATGACCAGTGGTTCTGACGCTGGCGTAGGCCCAACCTTGTGACTAAAGATGACAGGGTATTCACTTTAAAAAAAACATTTTAACATAAAAGGTCAAGATGTTATGCCTATGCATGTGTAAAAACATATATTTATCAGCATGTGTGTTGTAATTTACATGTGATGTGGTGTTTTAATTGTTTGTTTTTTTTGCTTCCCACAATGCATAAAAACTGCAGCACTGCAAAACAGGTCAACTATATTAGGATACAAGGACATTGAGAATTGACAAATTAGAAAAACTTTAATAGTATAATGGAAGTGCAATGATATCTAATTTGGTGAGCTGAATTATGTTTTATTTAGTTGAGGCTGTCAGGTCTCTTTAAGTTTGTCCTCATAAGTTGTAGAAATATTTCTCTTGACACACTGCATGCTTTTTCAGTTTTTCAGTGAGCAACTCGGGTAAGGTAACTCCTGTACCTCAAACTTACAAAGTAGTCATATATTAAAGTGGATGCTATTTACCAGTAGCGATGTGATTCAATTAAGACGGCTCCTTTAAAAGCAAGATTTCGGTCTTTAAGCAAGACGTAACAAGAGGAACAAACACTCCTGCTTGACTTGCTGTTGTTGTGAACATTACTGAAAGTTACAAATACCAAGATATTTTACTTAAGAAAAGTAATAATACTACAGTGTAAAAAATGCTCAGTTTCAAGTAAAAGTCCTGCTGCATTTAACATCTTAAGTAAAGTAAACAGTATTGGCGTCAAAATATACTTTAAGTACCAAAGATAAAGTAATCCATTTTAGAAGTTTATATAGTAGATCATTGGATTATAATTATTATTGATGCAATTAAAGTGTTATCAAAGCTGGTAAAGGTGCAGCTAGTTTTTATGACTTTGTATACTGCTGCTGGATATTTTACCTATGATTATTTATATTTGTTTTCTAAGTGCATTTATATTTCGTTTACGTTTATAATCTGATTCTGTGGAGTCACTAGTGAAGAAAAAGTACCCCAAAATCGTACTTAAGTACAATACTTGAGTAAGTGTACTTAAGTACACCAGTGGCATACATGGTAATCAGTGTTGCTAATGTACGAGGCAACGCACCCCATTTTCTTTGAGTGTGTATTGTATCCTGCTGATAACACCACAACAAGAACACAAACTGGTACAACATGAGACTGACACGAGAAAGTTATCTATCTGGATTTAAATTGATCCGAATTCAGAGTCCACTGAAAACTTGTAAATCAATATAGATAAACGCCAGCTGTCTGCGGAGAACATGTAGCAGCAGCTAACAGGAAGAGTACTGATACAGTAACAGCTAGCTGGCGTCGCTTATGCTACAGAGCTAGCTCAGCTCGACACAGACTAGTACATTAAAGAGCGTTTGGCGAAGCCGAACATATCAACGTGTCGGTATAATTCTTTAAAATGTTAAACGACTGGTTAGTATCTGAAATAACTACATTTCGTTTAAGCCTTAACCTTTTCTGTAGCTTATCTGCTAGCTATCTGCTAACGACGGCTGCTGGCTGAGTCAGCTTTGCTAGGAATTTGTTTAGGTTGACCATCAACTAGCCCAGTACGCAAACACGTCCATTACCTGCATCTGGTTAACACCAACAAAAAAACATGAACAACTACATAATACACTACGTTATGCAAAGCAAGGTCATTTAGTAGAGCCAGCGTCGTTTGAAATGTTTAAAGGTTATTTACCACACTAGGTCCCCGATCCTCAGATGCACCGTCGCCATCTTACAGCTTTAATAAAACGTCGCACTGAATGAGGTAGAGCACTCTCACACACACACACCCACTCATCCGAGCCCCCAGGAAGTGCGCCGGACTCTGCCCAACATGTGTCCAAACGGCAGTACTGCAACTTGCGTATCAGTCCATGACGTCACCCGGCCCAAAACAACTTTTTTCCAATGAAAGAGACGTCTGTAAATCGGTGGATAATTTTTTTTTAACTAAATATTATGGACATAAACGCGAGTGAAGTCTAATCGGACAGGAGAGGAGACACGCAGCTCTGCATGATAACATGCAGCTCCGCCCGCTGTGATGGAGCGATGAGCGGAACAAAACACACACTTCAAGTTAGATCATCACCTTTAGCTATATTACCTCTCAAACTACCTAAACTAGTTATACATATGTTTATTTTTACTGTCGGGTCACTCATTAGTTACTGGATCAGCCAGCTGCATGAGACCACGGATACTGACGGGCTGTCAGGAGAGGGGGGGAGGAAAAGAGATTACAAAAACATGCAATCAATAAATAAATATAGCCTTTATATAAAATATATTTTAAGATCATGTTTAATCATCTGATTCGTCTGTACATTGCTGTTTTAGTCTGTGTTCTTCTAATTAGTGTCTACAGTATGTGCCTATTGAGCTGTTTAGAGCAATGTGGGACAAAACCCGATCATGCCCCTCCCTCTCACTTTGTAAGTGAACGGTGACTGTAAAAACTACACGGCGCATGCTCAGAGTATTGTCCTATTTAATGTGTGTGGCAAAAAAATAATGACCAGTAGGGCTGCCATCCCTACCATACATCATCTCACATAATTCAGAGCTGATTGGCTGTAAGTACGTGTGCCGCGAAAAGCGTGGTGTGTGAAGAGCAGACGAGAGACGCGTCCTAAAACCAGGAAGTAAGCTGCGCATGGGCTCCCTCGTTCCCTCCACAAAAAAGCAATGAGATTTCTCCATAGGATTTTAGAAAATAGCTCAAAATAAGATCTGTGGGAAAATACCTGTTAGATAAATGCACGTTTTGTTCAGCCGGATAATATCCACATGTCTACCCTACTTTTATAATTTTCTAATCATAAATCTATCGATTAGATTTATGATAAACTTTTGAAACTAGAAGAATATAAGGAGGACTTTTACAAAAAGTAATAGAGATTTTTGTCCAGAAGGATAGGCAAATGGACTTCATCTTCAAGTCAAGGTAAGACTATTTTAGACTATTCATTGAAAATGGGATCTTACTAATAGAGAACAATTCAATATTTAAATGATAAAATTACACTTTTTGGATATCCTTTTGTTGAACTGTCTGTTTAAATTAATCGAAGCATGATACAAAAAAAGCTTTTGAAAATAATATTATAATTTGATTTAGGTCAAATACCAAAATATAATATTTGTAAACCTGAAAAGTCAGTGCCAGTGCCAGCCATGAACCTCACTGCAGAAGCTTATAGAAATTGTAGGAGCAAACACCACAGTGGTGGTGGCTTAAAGCCAGCGGCGGACTGGGACTACAAATCAGCCCGGGACTCTCGACCGGCTCACTTCGGTACCGCCGGCCCACCGCGGTGCCGCAAGTAAATACCACTAGTAAATTGTTGACTAATAATGAAGAAAATTAACACATTTGTTGCAATAGTAATTTATGCACTAAATACATTACTACTTGTAGCCTACTACCAGGGCCGTGGGAAGTAAGGGTGCTGAGGGTGCTGCAGCACACCCTGGTGGAGGACAGGGGATCTGCACTTCCACAAGATTAAATACAAATATAATACAAAAAAAATGAATTTTCAGCCTTGATGTAACAACATTCATAATTAAGTAAATGTAACACCCTTTTCACCCCGGTTACATTTTCCATTTGCCCCGTACGATGGGTGCTGTAAGTGATGAAAGTGGGGGATGTTGGCTTATCAGGCGCCCGCAGCTCACAGCCAGCGTGAGAGAGAGAGAGATAGATAGATAGATAGATAGATAGAGAGAGGGGGTGCACAGGTACCGGCGGGGAATGTTGTTAGCTTCTGCTGCGCTAACGGATATAAGAAGCTGTTTCTACAATAATGTAGGAGGGAGAGATCTCCTGTCAGACTGAGAGGCTCAGTGAGGTAAAGGACTCTGAGTGTTTAGATAGTTCACTTTAGTCTAAGTTATCTCAGTGGGTCTCAAACGTTTTGATCACAATTTATGTAAACAAATATTTCCAAGGCACTCCTTTATAATTATTAGGATAAATAAAAACAGGTTTGAAATCATTCCAATGTATAATATAGGACAGTAAACCAAAAATATTGTTTAAAACTGGAGATATTTAAAAATATGCATAAATAAGTAAATGTTAACTGATAAAATAAGATATAAATTAACCACAAAAATAAAACAAGTTAGCCTACATTTATTTGTTATTTGCTATGGTAGGTTATTGGATATGTTCACATACTTATTTGATTATTAAAATGCAAACCGATCTTTTTCATATGGGTGTTTTAGAGTTGTATCCCCTAGATCAGTCTCTAGTTTGGGGGCTCAAAGTGCACCAGATTTAAGCATTTTATTTTAAAATGTTAAAAAAATCTTCCCGGGGGGGGACCCCCGGACCCCCCTGGAGGATGTGAAGCCCACCCCCGAATTAAAACATGTTCATGCAATACTGAATACATTTGAAGCCTTTTTATATAAGCTGTCCACCATATCAATACGTTTCTCTGTTTGTAGTGTAGTGGTCTTTTGTAGAAGTTTTTCATTGCCAGCTAAAATCTTGCCTAGGGCAGCAAGTTGGTCAAAACCGGCCCTGGTGTCATCCCCACAGCACCCCCCATTTGAAACATGTTCCCACGGCTATGCCTACTACAACATTTGAATCATCAGTTCTTCCTCATTTTCCTCAATTGTTCATATTTGGTTTATTAAAATAATGATATTGTGGTCATTGTTAAAAAATGTCTGCTATTATTATGAGTATTATTTGTATAATGCACTTTCTGCCTTCCTGTCATTAGGAGTTAGACATATGGCTATGTAATTGATTTGATTATAACCTTCATTATTCTAAACAGCTGGGACATTTCGCCAATACCTTTATATTGTCTGCTCTTCACTTACTTGTCAGCATAGGTCGGCATTGATGTACAGAGCCGACAGAAGACCTTTATATTGCCATCATATTGAGAGGTGCAGCCAGTGACGCGTCCTAAAACCAGGAAGTAAGCCGCTGGTTCCCTCGACAAAAAGCAATGGGATTTCTCCACAGGGTTTTAGAACATACGTAGCTGGAAATAAGGTCTGTGGAAAACAAACCTGTTTGTTAAATGCACGTTTTGTTCAGCCGGATAATCTCCATATGTCTACTCTACTTTTATAATTTTCGAATCATAAATCTAATCGATAGATTATAAAAGGGTTTTAGGACGCGTCACTGCACCACTAGAAGCCAACTCCATCGATCAAGCTGCCTAAAACTTTCTCTCCCTCTTCTTCTCATGCTCCCTGTCACTCTTAGTTGGGTCTAGAACCTCAATTCCGGGACCATTCTTCTGCTAAGATGTTTTGACACTTGATTTGACATCATTGGACCTTTTATAAAAAATATAGACCCAAGGTCCCTCCCAAAAATCCCGGCAATTTTTGCTAGAGGGCCAAATCCAAGATGGCTGCTCGCGCCATCTTAAAAAATTAACTTTTGAACCAGAGCGCCTAGAGTCATGTGTAAATGCACTTTTTGGGGTAAGTCGACCACAAGGATTCCATTTCTGACATCAGTTTGGCGCTATGACATCGTTCGGACCCACAAATCCAAGATGGCCGCCACCCGGTCGAGAAATTACACACGTTTTGAGTACTGATCGACTTATAAGCAAATAATCTGCATATTAATATTTTACCATGAAATAAGAATGTATGACAAGATATACAACTACTTAACCTTCAAATAAAATACTTTTATTAGCTGTAACTTGACTAGTTAGCAAATGAGAACACTTCAAACAACATGTAATAACGCAAAAATGCTGCCTCGAGAAATGGCAAGTTTTGAACAATAACACAAATGAAACACAATTCTGCTTTTTTTTTTATTTATCAATATGACACTGAGAGTCCGTATCAGTCTGAATCAGAGCACCCTGCCTCGCTACATTCTGAATCCTCCGATTCCGATGAATCGCCTCTCTGGACAGCAGCAACTCGATTTTCGTCATCATCATCGCTCTCATCTTCCTCATCTTCCTGTCCCTCTTCAGTTGGCCTTGGTGCAGGTAGATGCATCGGGAGTGCGGGTCGCGTGTGACGTACAGGGCGACAGCAACCACCAACCAGCTCCCAACCATGTCCGATTGGTGAGGGATGGTGCTTTAGCGATGGATGGCGCACCAGATACGCCAGGTAGTTGGCATGGAGGCAAGGTTGACGCAAGCTGTCGGCATCCGGAGGGAGACGGATGAAGGATTTCTTTTTGATAGTCCTCCATTTAGCAGCACGGGCCTCAGCCATGGTTTTGCTCTTGTTGTCACCGTAGATGATGCTACGTGTGAAGGCAAAGAGCTGCTCCAGCACCTCCTCTGTCAGGGCAAGGTTATCTCCACATCGCGAGAGCTGTTGTCGGGCAACAGGGCTCTTCGCCACCTGGTCATACACAGACTTCTTACCTTTGCCGTAAAAGCCTGAGTTTGCATCACAGCCTGTCATACAATGCAGCTGCACAATACAGTCGGCCATCATGTCAGTTGTCATGTCACAGCAGCGTAACGTTTCCTGCTTCCTCTTGATACAGAGCATACCTGGCAGCTGCTGTGAGATAAGTGCTGCCGCAACATATACATCAGTATCAGTGGCATCGATGACAACTGGACCACTGTAGCCTGACTCGCGCAAAACTACATAGGTGGAGAACAGGACAGTGTCAGCCTCAGACTGGTCAAAGCTGTAGTTCTGCATCGGTTGTTGGGTTGATAAGTTGGTACAGTGGGAGCCGACAGAGTAGACAATCTCCACATCAACACTCTGTGCAAGATCGGTCAGGTAGCTGCATATCATTTTCTGCAGCCGCCCATTGTTGCTGGAGCTACACAGCAGCGTCTTGAACATTCTGGCAGTGGGGAATGCGTCACCCAATTTCATGTAGGTGTTGGGCACATGTGTGTTTCCCTGTACCCTCAGGTCTCGCTCGTCATCCTTCGTCGAGTATGCTGTGTCGTACGGGTCGTTCACACATATGATACGGTGAGCATTATGATGGCGTGCAAGGATAATAGATGATAGCTTGTGGACATAGTCCGACCACTTGTATGGGTTGCCATCTTGCGTCCGCCGATCCTCTGCTGATGGAGTTGCCATCCTCCAGATCATGCCCATGTCCACAAGAGCGATGTATGATTCCTGCAGATCTACAGATTCCAGAGAGAGCTTCTGCACGAGCATGCTCTTCTGTGTCTTTCTGAAGGTGCCGTTGGAGTTAAATAATGGCACACACTCCTCGACAATACGATGTTCGAGCAACTCGGGGAGGTTCACAAGTTGACTGCCCTCAACCAGGTTTATCATTGCCTTGAGGGCGCTTCGCTCCATTTCTGCAGCTTTCGCCTTGAGTTCATCTGATGGCTTCTCCTTGCTTAACGCCTTCGCAAACGTCAATCGTTTGCACAGAGGGACGGGTGCATGAAGAGAGGTATTCTTATTGAATACCCGTTCTTCCAAAAAGTGGGTCAATTTCTTCTCCCCTGCGGCATGGGCTGAGTTGAAGTCTGCAACGAGCTCATCAGAGGCGGGCATGGCCGACTGCAAGGTACGGAGGGTGGTTGAGGCCGTATCGAACGGGAAGGTGTCAAACTCATGCATGCATTCAACCAGGTCTTGCACACACTGCTCATCTTCTCGCATCCGTTTGGGGCCGCATTCCGTGTGCTTCCTCTTTGTCTTTTTTCGGTTTGCAAGGGCATTGTGAGCTGCCCGGATCTGGGCCACATTGTTCACATTTCTGGAGTGCACCAGCAGCTGCTTCTCATTCTGTAGGATAGAGAGCCAACCAGACTTCATTTTGCTACCCTTGTTCATGGTGCATTCGATCCACATGTCCCAGGCCATGTTGGAATAGGGGTTGCCTGTGATGGACTGGGTGAAGTCAGTACGAAGGAACGCAACCTGATCTGCAGGGAGAGCTGTCAACATCGCCCAAAAGTCTGGCAGCCACTTCCCATATCTATTGTTGTCGTAAGCTACCATCCATGGCAGCATCGCACGCAGAGAGCTCACATACTCATCACAGTTGCATATATGGACCGCATGTACATTCTGCATTAGCGCGTCTGTCATGGACAGGAAATCCCTCCAGTAGTTTGCCATGTCACTGGCCTCAACGTGGGTGAACATGTTGGTGACAAGGCTCTTGAGGTCAGCATCATTCTCTAGTGCCACATGAGCATCAGCGCGGGATTCCTCGGATTGACTCGTATCTCTCAGAATGTCAAGGTTCTCCCTCGTCTCATCAGCCAGGTCGGGCCCGAGGTTCTCCTTCATCAGCTGACACATAAGGGCCTCGTACATGAGTCGCAAGCAGTGTAGCCCCCTCTTATAATGTTTGCCTTTCAGTGCACGATCGACGGAGCCATCGGCAATAACTCCAGCCGCGACAAGTACTTCACCTAGTTCACTACCTTTGTACCGCTTGTAGATGGCACTCATCATCACACACTGTGTATGGAAGGGACCAAGAAAAGGTACAATGGCACTGAATTTGCTTGGGTTTTCGGCCTTGAGCAGGGTGATGAGGACATACACGGGATGATCTCCAACTAAGAAGGCAAAGGGCATGTGCTTAGTTGCGATGATGGTAACCAGCTTGTCCATGACGTCCTTCACAACTGACTTGTCGGGCGGTTGATTGTAAGATGTATGAAAATAAGCCTTGCTTTTGTCCTGCCACATATTCAATCCAGCGTGAAACCCGTTGTACGAAGGGATATTCTGTTCGGCTGCAACAGGGCGGTCACCATTCACATCAGCACGTGCAAGGGCATGAATAATGCTTCGCTGGCGCTGAGGCTCAGTACTCGATGAGACAGTAGTAGGCTTAGGACGGATCGGAGGCTCGCCACGCTTGACGGTCCTATATGGCATAACCGTTTGCATCTCAGAGGCCTTCTCAGTCAGCACGTCCGAGACAGTCTTGGCATGTTTGATCTGCGGTTGCTCATCCTGGGTGTTTGCCTCATGCTTATGTACAAGACGTTCTTCGCGTTGCAGAAACATCCAATTACAGCGGTGTGAAGTACCTCCTCCTGTCAATGTATCGTTCCGAAAATCGTCATTGTCGATGATACTGATGCTTGGTTCCCCTTCAGCGATCTCTGCCGGACAGACCGAGCACCGCTCAAGGTCATGCATTGTCCAAACATCACGTAGCAGAAGCACGTTCGGGTAACTGATCCCCATGCCCAGCTTGTAGTACGAATCAACAAGCTCCTTGCTACGAGTCAATCCGTGAAGGGTGACGGTGGCATTGATGGCGGTAGTGGTGGGTCGCTTTATAATGTACTGTGTGATGAGAGAGGTGAGAGAAAGTGTGCTTGGAGACAGATCTACCCCATGCTTCCCCTGCAAAGCCGATAGCAACTGCAAAACGAGAGGCGGGAGTTCCTCCTCCTCCTCTAGCTCCTCGACTCGTGGAGGCCATGGGACGAGTTTGATGGACTTGACATCATCACTGAGCCGCGCAGCCACATTTTGCACCAGTTGCTCACTGCTGACACCAATAGAGGAGATCGCTGCTTCGACATATGAACCGCTCCCAGACGTGTCATAGACTAGGTCGCTCTGGTTTCTCTGAGGGCGAGAGTGGAAGCCGATCTTGTCCTTAAACTCCCGGGTCAGGATATCTTTGATGTAGGATGACTTGACTCCAGATGTTGGGAATCCATACCGAGAAACGATAGAGCTGTAATCTCTGAGGAGGCTCTGCAGTGACCTTAGTTCATGTTCATCAAAGATAACTGTTCTGATGTTATCAAAGAAAATTGTCTGAGCTTCACGGAGAGTGACATTGTGCATGTGGGGAAGTTTGTCATCTTCACTCATTCTCTGGTAGTTACGAACATATTTAAACCAGCATTTGTGATGATATCTGATCTCAAGTGCATACGGCTGATCAGCTGCATAATTGATCAGACAGTTGATTCTGTCGCGCATTAGTTCATCTTCCAGAGCCACCGTATGGCTCTTGAACGCTGCCCATGCATGATCGTACGAAATCAGGACCAACTTTGATTCTGGATGTTTTGCCGACTCCGTCTTACAACACCACACACATTTATTTTTATCGTGTATCAGCCCTAGACTAGATGGCATAGCCTACCTTTCAACTTGGCACGTTTCTCTTCTTCTTCTTTTCTTCTGTTTTTATACTGCGCCCCGATGGCTTTTGCCTCTTCACAGTTCTCTAACGTTAGTCTTTCTTTCCTCAACGCTCAATTTTAAAAACACTTGACAGATACCCATCAATGCACAGCGCTCTAGCATGTTCTGACTGTGAACACTTAAAGCTGAGGCTCTTAGACCGACCGACCATTTTAGATTTTTGGCTCATTTTCCCTTATGTTAGATTATTATTTATTTTTTTAAAATAATGGTTGCAGATATAGAGCCAAAACTGCGCCAAGCAAACTTTTTTTTAAATTTCTTTTTATTTGTGGCGCCCCCCTCTGGGTGGCGCTCTAGGCAAACGCCTATATCGCCTGTAGGAAGCTCCGCCCCCATATATAGTACATATATATACTTCAGTTTATAACAGTGAGTGCTTGTTCTACTGCCGTGACCGGTACCTCGTGATCCTGCATGTTCCCGTTCAAAACGTGTATATTTTCTCGACCGGATGGTGGCCATCTTGGATTTGTGGGTCCGAACGATGTCATCGCACCAAACTGATGTCAGAAATTGAATCCTTGTGGCCGACTTACCCCAAAAAGTGCATTTACACATGACTCTAGGCGCTCTGGTTCAAAAGTCAATTTTTTAAGATGGCGCGAGCAGCCATCTTGGATTCGGCCCTCTAGCAAAAATTGCCGGGATTTTTGGGAGGGACCTTGGGTCTATATTTTTTATAAAAGGTCCAATGATGTCAAATCAAGTGTCAAAACATCTTAGCAGAAGAATGGTCACGGAATTGAGGTTCTAGACCCAACTATCTCCTTTAACTCCTCCGGTGACTTTCTTTTATTTGAAGATAATTTTTTGCCCGGCGCTTGGCCGGTTACCACTGTTATTTAAAACATTTTGGCGAATGGTTAGGTGGCCCGATAGTCTGTATTGAAGGAGCGCGCCCCCGCTCACGGGAGCCTGCTCGCGCTGCGCTCCGCAGCAAACAGCCGTTTGCTTTTCACCCAACAACGACAACCGACTCACGGAACGCTATGTTGTAGCGTTAATAAACGAAACAATTTAACTAAATTGCTAGTCAAAATACCAATACCACAGGAAACATTTTTTAAAGCAATATTTTTAGTGGCCCGAGCGGGCAAGTGGAAAGTAGCCTATGTTATGCTGGCCCGGGGTGTCTAGTGCTTCCGGGCCAGCGGGCCATTTATAATATCCGGCCCACATCGTCCGACCGGCCCACTTCAGTACCGGCCAATCGGGATTCGTCCCGAACGTCCCGATGGCCAGTCCGCCCCTGCTTAAAGCCCACCTCTGCTCCGCGCCGTCCGTTAGATGAGCCTAGTCACATTAATAAGAAAAGGAGTTCAAAACACCGGCATAAAAGTTATAACAATAATCTGATTTTAATGGTAAAAAAAACACACAATACGAAATACAAAGTACTCTGGACTTCCAGTTCTACTGCTGTGCAATACAGGTATCGGGACCAGCCAGTCAGAAACAGGAAACCCCGTGCATGAATAAACATCAGTATACATAGACAGATTTGGAGGCAGTCGATTTCACTCCTAAGCGAATCAGAGTTCTGGGAAAAATGCATTTTACTTCTGAACAGAGTGTGAGAGCTTCGGAACTACCCAAGGGCAGAGTCATTCTTTTATCTTGCACCTGAATTTACTCCTTTACTTTCCCAAGGAATATTTCACACAAACTATTCTTTCCCAGACAATCAAACATTGTACAGAGATATATTGGTGCCCAGAAAGGACCTTGAAAAGAATATGTGTGTGTGCTGGTATCTAGGTCAGTGAGTGTGAGTGAGAAGATTATATATATATAGGATTACTTGAAAACAGTCCCCAATAATACATGTTTACTTCAAAACAGTTCCAAATAATACATGTTTACTTTAAACAGTTTAGAACAAACAAATTAACTTTAATCTTTAATCCCTCTTTTGATCTCACCTCACGAGATCAACATACACACCGCATTTGAAACATAACCACTGTCATTCTTTTCTACTGTGTCTGTCCCCCAACATTTATATAAATCCATCAGAAGCTGGGATTTAGAGCACTTTAAACCTTTAGGAACAGTCCACCATAACAACTTCTTAGGACAGTGGAGGGAGACCAAAATATGTAAAATGTCGTCCTTGTCGGCTGAGTCATCGTGCTCGTCCTCCTCCAACGCGTAAGCCAACAAGGACATTTGGTACGAAGGGGAAGGGGCAGCTCTTCCCTCAAAAAATGGGTTATTAAAACAAAGTTCCACAAAAAATGGGTTATTAAAACAAAGTCTCTCAAAAAATGGGTTTTTAAAACCAAGTTCCACACCGCTATATCAACCTGTTTCAGCGGAAAGTGGAGTCCCCTGTGCCGTCTTGGCTTGCCGTGTCTTTGTCCCCCCAGCCCGCTGACGGCGGCTTCTGGGCTGCCTGCTAGAAAGATGTCTTCTGTATCCTCCTCCTCCGGCCCACTGATGGCAGCTTCCTAGTCGTCTGCTGTAGGGATGTCCTCGAGGTCCTTCTCCTCCAGTCCGCTGATGGCCGCTTCCGAGTCGACCTCCTTGACGATAGCCAGGTCAGTCCTGATGTCGTCCAAGGTCCCAGCCGGAGGATTCCCCGCCGCACACGGGCTCCAGTGGTACCAGCTGTCCCCCTTTCCTCCTAGACGGACGGCATGAGAGGTCCGCTGGGTCACTCTGTAGGGGCCGGAGAACCTGGGGTTGAGCCACTTAGGCCTGATGACCTTCAGCCAGACGAACTCCGCTGTGTCGGCCTCGTGCTCCTCGGATCCCCCTTTGGCGTCAGCAACCTGTGTGGAGAAATCTGATACCCACCCCTCAAGCCTACGCTCAGGGCTCCTGGGCCCCCAGGTGTTTGACCCACTACTGCGTAGGCCGCTTGGAGCCTGTTGGTGGGGTGTCTTAACACAACAGCCGTCTGTGAACAGGTTTTATAGATTAATTGTAGACCTCCTATCTGCCAGTGCAGCTTCAGAATCTTAATACTTGGCCTGTGCCAACAAAATAAAACCCCAAATATCAAATATCTGTACCGTGCGCAAACTCCTCTGACGTCATCAGGGGCGTCGCCCAATTTTACTCAAATTGCCCAGGTACATTTTTTACTAGCTTTTCACAGGTTGTAGGTCAACACATTATTTTAGTTAACATTTACTTGGTGCTATGCCTATGATTTAAATTTACGTATTAAAATTAAGATACAAAATTACTCCATAAATTCAATTAACACATTAAATAATAGGAGAGATTTTGAGTAAAAGAAAATTATTAGTAATTTCTTGTATAATTTAAACACATAATCATAGTATTATTTACTAGAGCAAAAAAAAAAAAAAAAAAAATCGTTTTTATCAGTGCAGTACCTCTTCACACCACTGTTGCCTCCTCCTCAGAGATGCGTTCTTTGCACAGTTCTTCTGTTTCTATAGTGAGCAACTCTTCACCAACACACTGATTCAGAATACAACCCAAAGGTGGCGCACAACTATCCAATGCTGCTGTAATCACAGCAAATCAGCTACTAGAGAAAGACTCAATTTATATCTCTCCCGCAACGGGTTACAAAATAAAACGGCTGAGTGTATATGGTCAGGAATGCTGAAACATGTGAATGTTAACAAAAACTAACGGTGGCAGTCCACCTATTCTTCATTACTTCAGTTCTAAGTTAATAGGCAGAACAAAGACACCCTCCTTAACCACTATAGATTCATCTCTAATCTTCTTAAATTTGAAACCCAAAAGGTATTAATTCTCCACCGTGATCCATTTCTACATCAAAGTCCATAACAACTGATGATTTATTTCAAAAACATGAAGGATGACAGTTCTCATAAAACACTATTCTCTTTACTCCAGTACTAAGTCGGACGAGCAAAACAAGGAAACTCTCCCTAACCACTATAGATTAATCTTTTATCTACTTGGTTATTCTATTCATTTTCAAATTGTCCACCCAAGTTGTGTTACAAGCATGGTGAGGTTGTAACAGAACACACAAATAACTGTATTTAGCGCTATATTTTTAAAAACAAGTAATCTGATTACAGTTAATGAATATATTTTTGGAACACTTAAAGGAATTATTAAAAAATGTAATTTTCATTATTACTAAAGCTGAAACCTAAATAAATCATCACGGAACAGCTTTCTGTCCTTATCACTTAATTGTTTAAATAAAAACTAAAAAGCATTGTGAAAACTCCCACTCTTGAGAACATCTCAACACTTTTCCTGTCTCTCTCTCTTTCCTCTTTTCCTGCAGCTGCTCCTGTCCACAAGCTTCTCATAAATCACACTGTGACGTAACTGTATCCTACAAAAACTAGAATAGTTTCTTATTTATTTCAATATATCTACTACATCAAATCACACATTGATCTATTAATTTTCAATGTATTCACTCCGACTTCAGATCACTCGATCTTTCACTCCTTATTTTAAACTCACTCCGCAGCCTTCTTTCAGGCAAAGACGAAAGAACAGGCAGACACACTCCGGGCTGCTGCTCTTCGAGAGAAGGGGGGGGGGCACTTTCACAGACAAGCACACACACCGGCTGCGTTCTCAGCCTTTTCAGGAGAAGGGGGGCTTCTTTTAACAATTGACGACTATGGTATTACCAAAACATTTATCAACATAAAACATGACCTTTACTAATCAACAATGACAACCAATAGACAGAACAATCAACAAACAGATTTCCGAATGTCCCGTCGGCTCCTACTCTGTCTTCTGCTATCATTTTATTGTGAAGGCATCTCTGGTGAACAGCGGCCTGTGGATTTTATTTTGAAAGGCCGTTCCGGAAATATACTCCGTAATATGAACAGTGAGTTTGACCTCTAGAAACACGGAAAGTTACGATAACAATCGTTCTAATGCATTAAATAATGTCATGAAAGAGACAAGGAGGAGAAAAAGCGTGTGGAAGTAAGCAATGAACTGAAAATGCCACCAATCCTCTGTTTTAACGTGATGGCGGACATTGAAAACCGAAGCGGGCTTAAAGCACCCCTGTCATACATACACATGAATAGATTCCTTCTGACTGACAAGCGTTCAAAAACCCTTCTGCTTATCACTTACTACTTTTTGTTTTATTCATAACCTAAAAATACAATTGTGGTGAATAGCTTGCGTTTTCCTACTTTAAAGAGCAACTTGCAGGTTAGAGACACCAGTGAATAAATGTGTAGGAAAATGATGAATACACTAGATTTCCCCAAAAATATACAGAAATATACACTACAGTGACATCTGGCGTCGTTTTAGTAAGACATTTTCACTTCCGCATAAAAAAGCCTCCGCACGTGACCTCCCGCGTGTGACGTAACATGGGGGAAACAAGGGGGAGAGAGGCCGGTATAACGTATGAATAAACATGGATCACAATGCTAGTTTTGACACAGAAGAGGTTGAAAATATATATTCGAATGCATATGATTATAATTATGAGCCTGCTAGGCGTCCAAGAGACCAGGAGCAGCCAAGGATTAGAAAAAATAACGGTTATCGGAGAGAAATGGAACTTTGGTATGTGGAGAACAAAGCAGCTGCCTTGGTGAGTGACCGGCGTTAGCATGTTAGCTAACGTCAGTCACATCACAACATTTTAAAGTTAGCAATCATATATCAGGCTATAACTAAAGTAGTATTGATAATATAGTAACGTTACTGGCAGGACTGTTGATACTGATCCATAACAGAAACTAATGCGCAAGTATCAGCCGTATCTCGCGTTACCAAATGCAACTCCACACTACGGTGCTGACTGGAGGGGAGACGCGAGATACGGCTGATACTTGACGATCTGGCGGAGAAAGGTTGTGGAGCCTCCGTTGATATGCCGTTGTAAATGGCTTGATGGAAAGTAGGTGTGTAGCCGGGGAGGGTGCACAGCTGATTGCAGCAGGTGAGTGGAGGTTGAGCCGGGAGCCAGGAGTGACAGCCACCAGGCCATCACAAACAACACAGACAGGGGGAAACAAACAAACACAAAGGAGACGGCTGGAGCAGTACAGCCACCACAGCGTTACCGACTTACGGTGCCGTGTACCGGAGGGGAGAGAGAGCAGCGAAGGGGGGAGAGAGATGTAATACGGTTTCTTGATAAAGCTGTGGAGACGGAGTATGTGCTGCAGGGAGGTGGATGCACAACGCACCCAGGAACGAACGCTAGCTCCGGTCCTTTTCCCGTGAGGGAAACTGTGGACTCGATGCCCTGACAGGCTTGAGTTTGTGCAACCTGCACAAACACAAGCTCACCATGATTACAAATGGTGAAATGCAATGTAAAATTACCGAAAAAATACCAGCTCACTAAATCACAACTGCTCAAACCAACTACAAACTACTACCGCGGATTGGGCAGAGAACGAGTCCGAGAAAGTTAACTCCCCCATGTGACGTAATATGACGCGTTTGACGTATGACGTTAAAAAAAAGCAGTTTTTAGTAGCAGAGCTCAAAACGGCTCCTTTTCCTCTGAATTCCTGCCCTTATGTCTTGTAAAATATATCAAATCCTGCATTAACATTTTTTATTGTAATTTTCAGGCAAGGTTAAGCATAAATGTAGTAAAAAAAAAAACCTGCAAGTTGCTCTTTAACCTGTTAAACCCTGAGCCTGTTTTTCAGGTTTCAAGCTCGAAAATGACATTCCCAGAACAAATGACCATATCTTCCCGTCTAAAAGGGTTAAACTAATCATCTTTTTCTCAAAGTAATGACAAACCTGTCAGTTGGATGTAGAAAAGTCAGATTCAATATAGATGTTTTTTATTTTAAAGAAAATTCAGATTGAACATGGTAAAAAACTGTAAATTATAGTGTCCGCCGCATAGCCAAGACCGGAAGCAGCAGCCACTCTGGTGGCTACCATTAGCAGCTAACTTTTGCTCTGCGATTTTTACATAAAAATGAAATTATGGATAATAAATAATTCCAATTATTGCCCAGAAACTTTATCAACCTATGGATTAACCGATTCAGCCGCGTTTTTTCTCGTTTTAATGCCATTGAACACGTCTTTTGATCAGATTAACAGCTATGGTGAGACGATCTCCCTAGAAGCTACGTAAAGGTACGTGTTGTGATGTCTGTCTTTGCTTCCCCTGTCGCAAGTTCGGATCACTCAGTGATGATACTATATACCTAAATAATCTGTGGAACCTCAGCTTTAATCGGAGATCTTGTATGTGCAGCTACGATAAGTAATAAGGGTACTTTTATCTTGAGTTCTATGCCAATGTCCGTTAGCATTTTTCGCTAAGGGGTCATTTAGATGCTTCTTATGAGACTTGTGTTTTGTTTTGTTAAAAATGGTTTATATCGTCAGTTAGCTGAGATTATTTCCGTTAATCTGGTATAACACATTAATAGGTTCTTACATATTAAGATCCCCTGAGACACAGTGTCCTGGAAAAAAAAAAACAGGGCTTTGGGCTTAACAGGTTAAACAACCATCAAATGAGAGTCACTATTGTATGATAAATACTACTCCCAAATAACATTTATAATATATATATATTTCTTACAGTGAGTTCGTTATTTCATGTCTAACAAATTCTCCTTCCATTATGACTTTGTGTCTATTATCTGACTAGGTTGATATGTGTTCACTCGTATTTATTAATATTGTTGGAGATTTGGTGGATGTTTAAAACCAACCTCGTCTCCGCGTGTCGTTTGATAAGCTGGGTAAATTCGTAAAAAGGAAGGGATTAAGAAACACCAGAATGCAAGTTATAAAAAACACTGTAAACTTCGTCTGACAACCCTAAAATTTGGAATATGGTCAAATCACAGATTTTGAATTAAGCTGGTGTCTGCTCACCTGTTATTGTCAGAGCTCTGTTTTTAGTTGTCAGAAGAGGCCGAGATGTTTAGCCCTGGACTATTCCGTCCGCTTGCTGCTGGTGGTCTCTTCCCCGAAAACACCCCACTCAGACACGTCGGGTCACCACTTGTTGGAGATTTGGTGGATGTTTAAAACCAACCTCGTCTCCGCGTGTCGTTTGATAAGCTGGGTAAATTCGTAAAAAGGAAGGGATTAAGAAACACCAGAATGCAAGTTAAACAATAATCTTGTTTTAATGATAAAAAGTAACAATGCAAATACAAATACAAATACAAACACAAAGGAAGTACTTCCTGCTCTTCCTCCAATCTCACGGATCTGGTCAGTTTGAAGAAAAGAAGAGGCTGGTCTAAAGAAAACATAGGCTTATATCCAAAACCCCAGGAGGAGCTATGCGGCCCTCAGGTGTTTGACCCACCACTGGTAGGCCGCTTCAGAATTTTAATACTTGGCCTGTGTCAACAAAATAATCCCCAACATCTTCAGGTGAACTAAATAACATATCTCAATAGCTCTGAATTTCTGACAAGCATCTGTGTTATTATAAATGAAATCCTTGAGATCCTATTTAAAATCTAAATATAATATGAACTGCTAATGTCTCTGGTAATGGAACACACTAATGTTATGGATTAAAAACAACTAAAATCATGATACTGACAAAGTGAATAATTTCCTGGTGATACTGCTTCTACCCGTCAGTGCTTAGATATTATCAAGCTGAAAAATGAATACAGAAATCCAACATACTGTCATCAAATGTCTTTCTATTATCAATTTAAATTAAATGTACATCCCAATAATGATCTAAACAGTCTATGGCTTTTACTTCTTTACCAGGCTAGTTACAAGATGTTGTCTAAATTAAATTATATCTCAATACATTACTATGTTTTAACTTAGCTGTAATATGTTCTTTCTACATTTCAAAGATCAGTTACCTAATACCTGTTGAAATATTACAAAATGGTTTCATTATCACAGGTCACCTTCTCTGGTATTCTCATTCTGGAATTACCTCTCTCAGTAGCCCCTTGGCCACTGATTCTGCATCTGTGTTACCTGTTATAACTCAATCAATATTAGAAACATGTCAACATTTTTTAGGAAACCTCTTGTTTCCCTTGGAGCTCCAGAATAATGTGTTAGTCTAAAAACATGCTTGGTTAGTTATTGTTTTTAGAATCATGCAGTTACACTGATCACATGCAGACATTCATTCACACTCACACTGTCAGGTTTTAAAGTCAAGTTTGGTCAGCCCCAGAGTCAGTCATTGATAGTGCTTTTCTCAAGTCACACTGTCAGTCAGGGTCAAAGGTCATTTGGTCTCAGTCTTTTGGCCATGTGTCGTGCTCTGCAGAGACTTTAATATTCTACTAGCTGGAGTTGTACTAGTGACATCATTGTGTTGATGTCAACCAATGCAACAAAGTTTTTCTCGTGTTCGCAGCACCATTTTCTTCAGATGTTTAACAAACAAATTATCAATACACTTTATTAATATACCGCCCCTAGGAAACACAATACCTGACAAATGTTCATGCATGGCATTCTTAAGTAAACCTGCAGAAAACGGCCTTTTGAATTAATATTCCAAATTAATCAATAATAATAATAATAAATGTTATCAATTTTTTTACCCTTAGAAGTGAACATACCTCATAATGTTACATCAGGATGTTAAACTAAGCTTTGGCCAAATCAATCATTATTACTATTTCAGATTTAACTGGAGGTTGAACAAACAAAACCTTTTTTTGTTTACATCATGTAAACTACTAACATATTTTCCAACTTCAGCATCAGCCTTGTTAAAATTACATCCTAAATAGGAATATTAGAAATGAAACAAATAGTTAATCTTCAGAAATGTTCTCAACAAATGGAGAGTAATGCCATCTCTCTATCTAGTGAATAGCCAACATATTTAAAAAATGTCAGATATACAAAAATAAGCCTAAATACTCTTTTACTATCAAAGTCTAAAGCTAGACCTAAGCAGAACAGTTTTGGTAATGGACAATTTAATCTAGAAACAAAACAAAACTGGACTTGTGTTCTTATGTGTTCTTCAAAATACATTAGTAAATACCTTGTGAAGTATTCACAATATAACTAATCCTTTCTAGGATATGAAATCCATTCATCTTTAACCAGATACTATTTCCCTATTTATTTTTAGTTCATGATAATAATGGTATAACGTCCACACGTTTACCCATAGCTAGTAACTATGTCAAGATCTATCATGTGTGACATAATAATCAGATGTCTTGTTTGCCAAACAAGGATATTAAACTTTAACCCTTTCAGCATTCCAGACCATCATTAAACAATCAGCCTCCCTTCCTAAACACTAAGCATATCGTTCTACACCACCTTCTGATAAACTCTTGCACAGTTATGCTGTAAAATCATTGCATGATTTCTTCAGAGTCTGAACAGACTGAGACCAGCCTGTCTCTTGATCTTGTCATATTGAGAACAGTCAATGATTCATTGTCCTCTACAGCTGTAGTCAGTGGCAGGGCCCCCAAAAAGCTAGAACCGGCCCTGGTCAGTGGGCTCCAAGGAAACTCTCTCTGGCATTGGGATGTCCTGAGGGGGAAGGGACCTCTGGATCAATGTGATACAATCAGCAGACACACGTTGTCCTCTGTACCGCAGAAATCCCCAAAAACTGCAGTACCTCTTCACACCACGGTTGCCTTGACAACGAGGCACAAGCAAACTGTCAAAACCTCCTTTGAGATGTGTTCTTTGCACAGTTCTTCTGTTTGCAATGAGCAACTTTTCACCAACACACTGATTCAGAGTACAACCCAAAGGTGGCGCACAACTATCCAATGCTGCTGTAATCACAGCAAATCAGCTACTGAGAAAAATTCAATGTAAATCTCTCCCCCAGCGGGTTACAAAATAAAACAGCTGAGTGTCTATATGGTCAGGAATGCTGAAACATGTGAATGTTAAACCCATTAATGGTAACAGTCTTCCTATTCTTCATTACTTCAGTTCTCAGTTAATAGGCAAAACAAAAAACGTTTCTTAACCACTATAGATTCATCTTTAATCTTCTTGCTTATTCTATTCTTTTCAAATTGTTTATCTAAGTTGTGTGTTACAAGCATGGTTAGATTTGTAACAGAATACAAAACTAACTGTATCCAGCGCTATATATTTAAAACAAGTAATCTGACTACAGTTAATGAATATATTTTGGAACACTTAAAGGAATTATTACAAAATGTAATGTTCATTATTACTAAAGCTGAAACCTAAATAAATCATCACGGAACATTTTTCTGTCCTTATTACTTAATTGTTTCAATAAAAACTAAAAGCATTGTGAAAACTCCCATTTTTGAGAACATCTCTCAACACTTTTATTCCATCTAAGCACGAATGTTTTTTGACAAACTCGTCCTATTCATCCCAAACGGTCTTTAATGGTATCTATTGTGAACTTTTCTTAATATTAATTATAAATGCAACGTATGTTCTCTTTAGAACAAAGACAGGATAGTTGCAGCTGAAACTGTTTAATAGCAATTTTCTGTTAACCTAGATAAGCCTGTTGTTCGTATATCTAGTAAATATATTCCTATTTTATGTTACTCATAAAACAAAATGACATTTTCCAGAATAGTAGTAACTCTATATAACCTGTACTCTCTCTATACTTCTTCAAACCATCTGACTTTTCTCTCTCTCCTCCTCTCTGCGCCCTGCAGCTGCCAGCCCAAGCTTCTCTCATCAAAACCTCTTTTGTTCTCCAACTGTGTGAGATGGCTTTTAGCCTCGTGCAGCACCTCTGTCATGCTTAAACATTAACAGATTCCCTCTGACAAACTTACAAAAACCTTCTTTTTACTTTCTACTCCTTCTTCATAAACTAAAAAACACCATTGTGGTGGATCGTTTACGTTTTCAGTTTCCTATCTACTTTAAACAACCATCAACTGAGAGTAACTGTATATGATAAAAACAACTCCTAAATAACATTACAATATATATTTCTTCCAATGAGTTCGTTATTTCATGTCTAACAAATTCTCCTCTTTCCATGTCGTATTCTAGATGGAAAAATCCACCTATTATATCTAATTTGAATAAAGCCTTACATTTAATGTACTTCATATACTCAGTAAACCTCTTTTTACTTTCCCCTAAGGTTACTGTATGTAATATAATTTTCCTTGAAGTATAATTAAGTACAATCCTTAGTTAATGACAAATACCATAAAATTCACAACGCAATGCAACGGTATCAATCAGTTCTCAAAGACTATGTTTAAATAGCAGCAAATCATTGTTTCTTATTTATTTCAATATATCTACCACTTCAAATCACACATTGATCTGTTGATTTTCAATGTATTTCAGTCCAACTTCAGGCATTAGAGAAAAAAGCAAGCAGACACCTTCCAGGCTGCTGCTGCTGCTCTCGAGAGGAAAAAAGGTGGGGGGAACTCTCCCAGACAAATACTGACACCCCCTTCTCTCTCCCCCGCTGTAGCTCTCAGCCTCTATAGGAAAAGGGGGGCTTCTTTCAACAATTAGCACTTCTGCTATCCTTTTATTCAATTTTTCTGCTTGAACCCACTGTTCTCGTAAGCTCTTAACTCACGCTCCTCTCGTTCAAATTCTCCCTTCATTATGACTTCGTATCTATTCATCTGACTTAGGCTGTTTCTGTTACCAGTAAATATTCACAGACTTCATATCTATTGATCTGACTTACTGTCCTTGTTACCAGTAAATATTCACAGAAAAAATTCCCCGTACAGTCTATTCAGCTTTTATTGTCCGATGTTTATTCCAACAAGTTTAGCAAGCCTCTCAGCGCGCTTCAACACCGTCTTTCAACAATGTGACGCTGACATGGAGTCGTAACCCAGGCTTACAGAACTCTTTATCGTGACGTTTGGCTTTATAGATTCAACCCCACAGAACAAAGGATTAATGAGGTCCGGTCACTTCAAAATTGGTTTTCGAAGTTTGCGTTACTCTCCTTTGGATCACTTATAACATAAATAACTCATCTCCAGCCCCGTCGAGCTGTGGATTCGTTATTTTGAGTCAGTCTGATATGGAGACTTAATACTACCAACTGACTACTCCAGACAGTCTAACTGTGGGGACTCAATACCTCCACTTTTCAAGCCAGGGACTTTAATACCCTTCTGGCCTGTCGGAACTCAATATCCGATTTTAACTGTGGGGACTCAATACCTCCACTTTTCAAGCCCGGGACTTCAATACCCTTCTGACCTGTCGGAACTCAATATCCGATTTTAACTGTGGGGACTCAATACCTCCACTTTTCAAGCCCGGGAATTCAATACCCTTCTGGCCTGTCGGAACTCAATATCCGATTTTAACAACAAAAACACGCATTTGCATTGTTACTATAAAAAACACTGTAAACTTCGTCTGACAACCCTAAAATTTGGAATATGGTCAAATCACAGATTTTGAATTAAGCTGGTGTCTGCTCACCTGTTATTGTCAGAGCTCTGTTTTTAGTTGTCAGAAGAGGCCGAGATGTTTAGCCCTGGACTATTCCGTCCGCTTGCTGCTGGTGGTCTCTTCCCCGAAAACACCCCACTCAGACACGTCGGGTCACCACTTGTTGGAGATTTGGTGGATGTTTAAAACCAACCTCGTCTCCGCGTGTCGTTTGATAAGCTGGGTAAATTCGTAAAAAGGAAGGGATTAAGAAACACCAGAATGCAAGTTAAACAATAATCTTGTTTTAATGATAAAAAGTAACAATGCAAATACAAATACAAATACAAACACAAAGGAAGTACTTCCTGCTCTTCCTCCAATCTCACAGATCTGGTCAGTTTGAAGAAAAGAAGAGGCTGGTCTAAAGAAAACATAGGCTTATATCCAAAACCCCAGGAGGAGCTATGCGGCTGCCCCCCCCCCGAGGGGTCCTCCACTTAGAAAAGACAGCCAATCAGCGCGAGCCAGAGGCGACCCTTACATTCGAGATAACAAACCCCTCCTTGCAAGTTTCACATACTTTTGGCATTTTATAAAGATAGTTTTAAGATATAGTTTTTTATAGTTGGATTATACAAATAACACATGTGAGTTACCTCTTAACCTCAAACAATAATAACAAGAGGAAAACATCAGCTCTGATCTCAAGCAGTAAAAAGTACCGCACACTCATTTAGCCTGCAACTCTTCCAGACACTTGAGCTATTGTTCTTTAAGAATATTCCCTGCAGAATCTTTATTTCAAATAAAAGGTTTCACATTGCATATTTCCAGCTTCCTTTACACATACTGTTATTATTAATACAAAGTAATCAACCACACACATATATTCTCTATGAAGTGACCCTTGTTATAGGTCCGAATGTCCTGTCCCCTGAAAGTCATGAGTTTTGGTTGATTAACAGAAGTTTAATTGTTCTTGTGGCTTAATGGCTTCCCTGAACTTCCCTTCACCCCAAAGTCAGCTTACTAGGAATGAATACATTTTATTGATAAGCTCAAAAGGACGTTTATCTTGGTTACTGCTGGGTGACCCAAGTCTCAAGGCCTGCAGGATGTGTAGGAGATAAACATGAATTCTACAAGACATTGATAATTAACAGAGAGACCCTAGAGGCCTCTTCTTGGTATCTGCTAGGCAGAAGTCACTCAATGCAGAAATCACAAGTTTAACACACATTCTATATAAGGTGACATTAAAATGAATATACCAGATTGAACTTTCCTGCCATAACACGTTACTTTAATACTTCAAATAACTCAAATAATACTTCAATATACTGGACAATTCTTGTCGTTACTCTTAATGTCCTTATTCTATTTATTTGAATGCCCTGTCCTTAATTCAGACAGATACGGGTAATTTCTTTTATAGGGTGCCATTTGGACTTCATAAGTTGGGTGAAATAAATAGTTGATTTACCTACTTTTTAATGTTCTATTCTATAAAGGACATATCTAATTTGCTAAAAAAAACATTTTGGTCAAGCTCAGGCACCTAAATCTTTATATATATAGATATATTAACAACACGTGACACCCGGGATATGTCCACCCTGTTAAGGACATACACATAACTGCTTAAATGAGTTTTCAGTGCATATTTACAATTAAAAGGAAAAAAAGTGTTGTATGTCCCTAACTATAATTAGATATATATATATTTTATATATTTCATACCTAATTAGTTTTAAGTAGTATATATTGAGAAAAAAAAGTGTAGATTATGACAACGTGGCATATTTTTCCACTGTTTTTCATGAGAAAACTTAAATAAAATAAGAGTTACTAAAAGTTTCTAGAATATATAATCAACCTCTCTCATTTCTTTATAAAAGTACAAATATACACTTGATATTTGATATTTTCATTAAACTATGCTAGAAAAATACCAACATAACAGGGTGGACAGACGTCTAACAGGGTGGACATACGTCTAACAGGGTGGACACCAGTGGAAGTCCGTCAGGGCCTTCAGGACCTTCTCTCCAGGCCCTATCATTTTAAAGTGTAATTTTTGGTTAAAATATTACACAGTATTAATTCTATAGTTAAAACAATCTTTTATATTAAATTATTAAAATTGTTTGAATATATCAAATCGTTTTGGTTTGATGAACCCACTGTTTGGAGCTGGAGCTGCAACTTTGTGTATCTGTCTCTGTCTTTGCTTCTTCATAATTCATTCTTACTTCATTCTTTTTGCCCTTTTCTCCCTCTCACAGACCTCATTAATACCCATCTTTATGCCTTTCTCTCTGTCCCTCCTCCATTTCTCTCTCTCTTTTTCAAGGTATTGCTGTCTTCTCTCTGGGTCAGCATCACGGTGTGCTCTGTAGTACCGCTGTGATTCAGCTGCACTTATCGGGGGTGCCATTCCTATACAAATGCATGCCATTACTTTAAGTACTTTAAGACATGTTATGTTCAAACACATCAAACTAAATTGACAGAAACATCAAAACCAGTTGTAAGAGCAGTAGAAACCCACACAGCTTACCTCAGTTGAATTTCCCGCCTCTGGTGTCATTTAATTTCATCGGTGTGATGTCACTGAGAAATAATGTATTTTTCTTAAAGGGACAGATACACAGCTCAACAGGGTGGACAGCGACCCGCGGGGACGAACATTAAACCTTTTTTTTTGTTTTTTGCAATTTGAATAAAAACATTATTTGATTAGATCGATTTTGACAAGTTAAATAAAATAATAATAACATATTTATAAATTAATTTGTTTTTAATAGCTATATTTTAGATCTAAATTGAATGACCAGCAGTGGGGACATGGAAAAACTCCTCGATATCCCTTTAACCAAAGCTTTTAAAATGAAAAAAACAACTTAGATTTGCATATCATTGTATTAATAATAAATTAACAATTGAACACACATTAAAACCAACATTTAATTAGTATTTGTCCAAATTTAGACAAAATACAACATATTTTGTACTGGGGACACCAAAGGCACCATATACAAAAAATGACCCATAACAACAAAGAATATTGTTACACACCCTGTTCGCCAGCAGAGGGCAGCAGCTGACCACGAATGAACTTCCTCTGTCTGGTGAAGCTCAGCTCTGCACACTTTGTCTCCACTCAACTCTACTTCTGCTCTTTCCTCTCAATTATTACACAGCTTTGACGTAAAAAATCACACAGAGTTTATTCCCTTATACATTCTGTCCGGCTTTTTGTGCGATGTTTATTCCAACAGATAATTGCAGTTTTTAAGCGCGCTTCGACACCCCTCTTTAGAGATGCGACGCTCACATGGAGTTTAATCCCAAACCACAAAAATCCTTTATCGTCACATTCAGCCTTCCAGATTAACCCCACAGCAAGAGTTTGCGAGATCCGGTCACTTCAAATTGATTTTGAAAGTCGCGTATGGAATAACGACTTATTAAATTGACTTCAGCTTTTTATTAGCCTAAAGTCTACAGAGTTTCCCCAGCGATTCAGCCGTGCAGGACTAGACTACCTCACGGGGTCCTCGCTGGTCCACTTATTAGCCTAAAGTCTACAGAGTTTCCCCAGCGAGTCAGCCGTGCAGGACTAAACTACCTCACGGGGTCCTTGCTGTTCCACTTTACTTTCTTTAGTGAGTTAAGGTACGGGACTTAACTACCCGACTCTTACAAACACCTAATACTCTTATAACTGTCTTGGTGCCTTTGGTCCGGACTGTTCTACCTGACTCTAAGCACCTTCTACAGTATGTATTGTATTTTTTTTTACCGTGACTAAGAACACTGAGAACGTCGCTGACAACTTTAAAATGTTGTAGCGAAGCCAAATCACAAATTTTGGTAATCAACAGGTATCTGTTTTTACCTTTGTACTATGTAGGACGCCCTGGTGTAGTTGTCCTGGTGTAGTGGTGTCCAGGTGTCCTCCCCTGGACTGAATTCCGTCCGCTGGCTGTCGGTAGTCCTTCTAGAGACAAGCACTCATCACGTCGGGAGTCACCAAAATTGTTGGAGCAAACACCACAGTGGTGGTGGCTTAAAGCCCACCTCTGCTCCGCGCCGTAGATGAGCCTGGTCAGATTAATAAGAGAAGGAGTTCAAAACACCGGCATAAAAGTTATAACAATAATCTGATTTTAATGGTAAAAGAAACACTGGGTTGGGTATGCCCGCTGCAGCTCGACGTCTCATCGCCTTCACGACCCTGCTAGCCAGACCCCCCATACTTCTTAAATGGAAACATGCCTCCCCACCAACACATGAGGTCGATACAGCAACTTTTACAATTAATTCAACTTGAGAAGCCAAGAGTCTCACTAAAAGGATCCTTGAAACCCTTCCACAAGACCTGGAACCCCTCACTAATGTTTATAAATGACTTCACTATTACTCCTGACGCTGACGTGGCTTGAGTGGAGTCCTCTGGGGGAGGAGAGAGTCTTTTGCTATATTTCTGCTATTTGTTATTTTGTGATGTGAGTTATTTTATTTATTTATTTTTTTTTAAGATTGTTTCCACTGTGACCATGACCTAATTGGGTAGGAGTGCGGGGTATTTTTCTTTCCTTAAACAGACGAATTGTTCTGTACTATATTTACTGTGTTGAAGATGTCATGTCTGCAAAAAAAGGAATCCAGGGCATCCATTCTGGACTTGCCCTTTACGTAACAACCACTGGTGTAATTTAAAACCACCAGTGAGGTGGTGATATTAATACCTTACCTTACCTCATAGCTGTATTTGGTATGGCAGATCAAGCTGGGTTTAGAAGTTCTCACATCATTGCATTCACAGAACTTTTCAAATATATTTTATGTACACTGAAAGCTGTAATTCACTGTCTCACCTATCCCCCATCCCGATGAGTGAATGTGTTTTAGTCTGAGTTGACGCTTTTTGTCATCACAACGCCGTTATTAAAGTTTCTCTGGTATTATATGTTTGATGTTAGCATAGCAACTGAAGCTCATCTGACTATCTTGACTGTTTGTTGTTATATTGTGGCACAAGCCGTTTTCTACAGGCACATTGGTGTACTGATTCCACTGATAGCTGCTATAATAAAAAACTAAAGGAAATCGAATGAGGCAGTGTGCTGGTCTTCAAAACGGGAGATAACAGCGAACAGATGGTGATTAAAAGTAAAGTAAAAAACAAACAGCATCAAACTATGCCTGGTTAGTGTTGCCTCACTTTAAAGCTCACTTCTTATGCTATATTTGAACAATATATTACACGGACATATCTATACAAAACATGTCTCTGAAGTGTTTTGCTTAAAATAACAAACAGATCACCCATTACCCATTACTTCCAATACACGTCGCACATTGTTTTTTGGACACTTTGTGAGTTACCTGCCACACCGGGGACACATATTTACATATAAACACATATTTATATATAAAAGTCATCAAAAAGTGCATTTTGCATAACAGGAGACTTTTAAAGAAATGTGTTTTTTTATCATTTGTAGTCAATTTCTAGTCACTTTGCTCAGCACCCCTGACCCAGCCTCCAACATAAGAGTGACGTATTTGGTTTTTGGTTCTTGACGGGCAGTGGAGTGGGGCCAGAAAAGAACCGGTTTTCAGGGCCAAGAGCCGGCCCCGCTCTGTTGGAAACAGGAAGAACTGGTGCTTAATCGGGCACTAGCTCCGAACTGGCCCTGGAACTGCTGTGGTGGGAAAGGGGCATGAGAGGGTCTCTGAAAAAAAAAATCTTAAAATTGATCCTTTTCTTGTCGTACTGCAAGAGTCTCCGGGAACTACCCTCTGGCCTTTGATGGTATGGGATTTTATTGATTACCGTTCCTTTAAAGCTAGCTAATGCATTGTAGCTAAGTGTTTTCCCAACAGCTTGGCATGTCGTTGTTGATATGTGTGTTGTGAAATGCTGTATTGTGAACACATCAGGGGTCCCTGGCTGGAACCATGGACAGTGTCAATTACAAAATACTTAGGGCTCATTGTTAAGTCTTACATAAGCACTTTTTACTTTTGTTTTGTGAGTGCTTTTTAAATAATTACATATCACTGTTACTTTTTGTATTATTACCATTAGCTTCTATTTATAAATATACAATGCATTGTATTGGACAGCCATCGTTAATATATATCATAAAGAATCAAATGCAATTTTTTCTCTGTAACAGCATTAGAATCTTTTCACATGTTTCACAATAATTAAGTCACACACATAAAATCCATACTGTTTGATTTGACTTTATTGAAGCTTACAGATCACACAGCAAATACAGTAGACCATGGAAAACCCCACGAATAAATGAAACATTTAATACCCATGCACATTTCAATGGCATTATTTAATCCTGATATGCAAAGTTGTGTTTTTTACCATAGTACCCAGTGTAATACATCTAAATCCAGCTGAGCAAATCCAAAATGTTATGAAGTCAGTATAGTTATATCAAGTAGTAAAGTAATGCCAATGGGAAGTAAAATACAAAAAAAACAAGGAGATGGTTCAAACAGAGATGACGCTGAGGAAATCTTTTCATGTTTGCATTCACATGGTCTTGCCCGATACCATAACACCAAACTCCTGGATGGTAATTTCTTTGTTAATGTACTGCTGAAGCTGGCGATTTGTGATATGCCCGAGACGCAACGCATCATCGATGGAGAACTTTTTCCCTGATTTTCTGTCGTGCAGAACCGAGGATTCTCCTTTGGGGCCCTTGACTGAGATCTCCTCCCAGTCACACTCCTGGCTCTGCAGGTTGACAAACATCTTCCAGTCAATCAGCCCTAGTTTGTAGGCCTCCTCTGGTCTCATCTCTTTGCCTGAGTCGGGGTCAATGATCACGATAGACCTACGGAGATGGCTCTCCCTCTGTTCCTTCTTCTGTCTCACTGCCACCAGGTTCTTCTGAAGCCTTTCAACCTCTTCATCCTTCTGTGTAGTAATGCCTCGGAGCTCTGCTAGTTCTCTCTGTAGTGAATCAAGCCTCAACTCCAGGTTCTTTCCATCATCCCTTGGTGCAGACTCTGTGATAAGCCTAGTCTCTTTGCTGGTGATATCGATCTCTGAGCGAATCTTGCGGATCTCATTCTGGAGCCTTTGGTTTTCTTGTTGCAGACGACTGCTTTCGTCACGGATGTAGTGCAGTTCTTTCGAAGATTTGGTGCTTGAGAACTCCATATCGGAGAACCTAGAAGTGAGGGTGGTAAACTCCTGATCGAGTTCTCTCCTTCTTCTTTTCTCTTCTTCCAGAGTCTTCTTTAGTTTCTCAATCTCAATCTCAGCCTCTGGGTCCCTTTCTACTTGAACTTTCTCGGTGCGAACAACTCTTTCTTTCACATCCATCTTCTCCAGGGTGATCTGCTGCTGGATGAGGACATTCAGCTCTTTCTCAAGCAGAGTGCGTTTGTGCTTCTCTTCATCAAGCTGTAGTCTGAGGATGGAGTGTTCTTTCTCCTGTTGGGGATCCTGCTGCAAGACTACCTTCTGTTTGACAGTCACCTTCTCACGGTTCTCTTTGTCGCGGATCTCGAGCTCATTAAGTGTGACACGAAGTCTTTGGATCTCCAATTCTGCATCGCGCCTTGCCCTACGCTCACGTTCCAGCTCTTCCAGTTGCAGATCCAGATCAGCCTTTTGTCTCTGCAGTTGGTAGAGCTCAGTTTTCAGGCTGTCCTTTTGTTTCTGCTCATTGTTGATATTTTGTAAGAAGGTGTCACACTCTGATCTGAGGATAGGATCTTCTTCCATCTTGACCACTTCTTGCTGAACAACCTTTTCACGGACTTGAGACAGATCAATTTTCCTCAGTCTGATCTTCTCTTCTTGAACTGATCGTTCTCCCTCAAGGTCAAGGCGTTTCTTCTGTTCATCAGCCAGTTTCCTTTTGAGAGTCTCAATTTCCTCCTTAGTCTTAGGGTCTTCCCTGTACTGCAGCACTTCATTGACCACCTCTTTGGTCTGGACTTGAGGTTTGGTGTCCTTCCATCTTTGAATTTCATCACGAAGTTGGCGGATTTCCATCTCAGATTTCTCAGTCTGGTGGGTTTTATCTACAATTTCATTGCGAAGTCTCTCCAGTTCCCGTTCAGTCTGGGGGTCCGTCTTGTATTTGATGACTTCTTTAATGATCTCTTTGATCTCCACTTGAGGTCCTCGGTTCCTCAGCGTGGTATGCTCATCCTGCAGGGTTCTGATCTGGAGCTCTGAATCCCTGTAGCGCCTCTGCTGCTCTACAAGTTCAAGCCGCAGATTGGCCACCTCATTCTCAGCCTTGGGATCTGGGCGGACGATCTCCCGCATCTTCTCCTGAATAACAACCTTAGACTTCTCCTCCTCTAGGCTGGTAATTTTCCTCTGCAAGTCAGTCTTTTCGCGCTGTGATGATCTTCGTTTGGCCTTCTCATCTTCATACTGCTTTCGGAGGTTTTCTACCTCTCTTTCAAAGACGACATCTTTCTCTACTTTCAGAACCTCTTTGATGGAAATCTTTTCCTCTGCCATTGATTTCTCTTTCTCCATCCTTCTGAGCTTCTCCTGAAGAAACTGAAGTTCATCCTCCAGCTGCTTCCTGCCATCTATTGCCTTCTGCTTCCTGTCCAATAGCACTCGGTACTCTGTTTCAAGCTGAGGATCATTTTGGACTTTGATCACCTCCTCTTCAGTGATGACCTCCTGTTCCTTGTTCTTTTCCTCAGCCAGGAGTGTCACCTGCTTTTGAATCAGAATCAGCTCATTGTCCTTCATCAACTTGTTCCTTCTTAGCTCATCCAGTTCCTCTCGAAGCTTGCGCATCTCCTCCTCCTGACCACGATCTCTCTCAATACGCAGGACCTCCTTGACAGTGTATTGCTGTGCCCCTTCTTTGAGTTCTGTATCAAGGCCACGCAGCTTCAGCTTCAGTACCTCAAGGTCATTCTCCATGACATGGGTAGTGCGGCGCTCCTCTGAGAGTTTCTGCTGGACCTTATGGACTTCCTCATCAAGCTGGGGGTCAGGAACCTTTTTGATAAGCTCCTTCTTGACAATTGTGTCTTGGGGCCTCTGTCCTTCAAGGACATAGATGTCAGTCTGTATAGTTTCAATTTCTCTCTCTAGCTGCTCCCTCCTCTGGACCTCATCATCCAGCTGCTTCTTGATTCTCCATGGCTCTTCTCCCGAGACAGAAGAATTTACTGACTTGACATTTGTAGCCTGGATCATAGAGATCTCAGGTTGCTAAGGAGGGGGAATAATACATTTTAGTTATTCTTTTTAATGTTATTTATGATATGATTACAATTTACAAATTATCATGAATATTATTATTATTGTTTTCAATATTGTTAAAATATTTCACCTGGTTGAGAAGACTTTGAGTGAATTCCAGACTCTGAAGCCTTTGCTTGTTCACAGCATTCACCTCAGTGAACTTGGCCTCAATAGCAGCTTCCTGTGAACAACATGGAAAACACTGACAGTGAACACTTGCTCAATTTTCTAGTTGCACATTGGAAAATGTAGAATCACATGTTTCTGGTGGCATGATTAACAATAGGGTGAGGATATCTCTAATGCTTTCATTATTATAATAATTCTCAAACTAAACCGGTCTTTTGATGGGGGTGGGGGTGCTGTTGTGGGGCAATACCACATTTAAAGTGCCCCTTTTAATGTGTGTGTGGATTCACTGGCTAATCTATCCTGATAAAGAGCACAGCTGTGATTTACTTCTTTACTCATGCATATGGATGAAGAAGACAGGGACAGGATGTTTCTCTTCACTGTGTACTATACTTGTTCATGTCACCTAACCAAGATGTTCTGAGTGATGTGACAGAGACATATCTGATGCTGTGCCTCACCTCTGCCTTGACTATCAGTGCAGGTGATTCCAGTCTGTTCCTCTTGTATGTCTGAGGAACAAGTCCATCCTCAAGGTCAAGGATGGATCTGAACTTCTCAGTTTCATTCTCGTAGTCCTACAAAGAAAAATAAATAAACCATCAATTAACATCATCTTATTGTATTTCTGTAAGTTAAATGTAGTGATGTGGTGGTAAAAAATATCTCACTTTGACAGCTTGTTGGTAGAGCTGGGCATTTTTTGACACGTTGTTCAATTCAGACTCTTTTCTGGCAATATCAGAGAGCAAGTTCTGTAGAAGACAGAAGGTGTTATACACAGCACCACTGACACAACATGTCTCTACACCAGGAAATGTGTATAACAATGAATCTCCCTGCTGCTCATCAGTCTTACCCTCTGATTCTTCAGCTTGGTCTCCACTTGTCTCGGGTCATCAGTTTCATTGGGCTCGTAGTTTGGGACACGAGACAGCCAGTTGTTCAGATTGTCATAATCATTGCGGTAATTGCTGTAAGACATCTTGGCTCTTTGCAAGCTCTGAGACCTGCAACACACAGCACAAGAGATTATTATGAGGATCTTATGTATGAGTCTATATGATATGCATTCATGTGATGTCATGCTCAGTATTTCTTTCAATATTTATTGATGCACAGATCTTTGTGAACTCTGCCCTGAGCCTCTCACCTGGTGTCGGTCTGCCTATTGAGGTTGTTGAACCGCTTGTTGAGCTTCTGGACGTCCGCCTCCTGCCTCTCGATGTCGGGGCAGTGCTCTTGGAATTTAGTTGCCATGGTGTCACAGCTGCCTTTGGCCAGGCGCAGGCTCTGCTCCGTCTCAGCGATCACTGACCTCTTAGTCCGCAGGTCTGAAGCAATATCCTATCAGAGTAACAAGGCAGTGTAAATACCAGTAGCGAACCGTGTCTATCACAACTTGACCTTCTGTAGACACACACACAACCGCCGCCACCACAAAGTCTGAAAGAGCCGTCTTACCCCAAGTTCCCGCTGAGTTTTCTCCAGAGAGGAGATATCAGATGGAGCCACCTCCTCCCTGGCCAGCTTGTTCTCGTAGGAGGACAGCAGAGTCTTTCCATTTTGAAGAGAAGTCTCCAGCTGGTTGGAATTTTTCAGTCTGAAATAAAGGTAAGTTGCACAAAATGTTAAGTATACAATTGTTTGAATCTTTGAAGGAAGATTTCTAAGTGAAGACGAGACACGTACTTCTCCTGAGAGCTCTGCAGGAGCTGCTCGATGTTGGAGAACTTCTTGTTGGCTACGTCCACCTTGCTGTGAAGTTGAGGAGCGCTGGCACAGGTTGGGTTTGAAACCAGAAAGCTCTTTGACTCCTGCACTTTAGAGGACTTCTCTGGTTCGATCTTACTGACAGCAGCAGCGATATCCTGCAGGGAAATGTCTTTGGTTTAGTGATTTGAAATGCATAAATTCCCTCTGTTAGCTTTTTTAGCTGAATTTAGAAAATAGACATTTGGAGAGGATTGCATTACCCTCATATCCTGCAGGCGATCAGCGCTGTCCTGCAGGGGCCGGGTCTGCTCCAGGGGGGGGCGAACACGAGCTTGGATGGCCTTTTCCTGTTTGTCCAGGTCACTCACCACTTTGTCCATCCCGGCCATCAGCTGGCGGCACTGCTGCTCCTGCTTATCTGAGGACACACACACACACACACACACACACACACACACACACACACACACACACACACACACACACACACACACACACACACACACACACACACACACACACACACACACACACACACACACACACACACACACGTGGTGAGGGGCCACTCTTACAGTAGAACATATGAAGCCTTTGTCTGACACATGGTACATTCCAGTAATAATAATAATCCCTCACGAAGCAGGAAATCTGAGCGTGCACCAGTGAACCAGTGGCGGAAAGTAACTAAGTACATTTACTCAAGTACTATACTAACAGTAAGTAAACATTTGAGGTACTTGTACTTTACTTGAGTATTTTAATGTTATACTACTTTATACTTCTACTCTACTACATTTTCGACGCCGGTCTTTTGTACTTTTCAGTTCACTACATTTATTTTATATATTATGATTTTGACACACAATACTTGTTTAAAATATGATTATTTGCTATAGATTAAACCATCCAACATTATAATCAAGTAACTAAAACCATGATTTTAGTAGTAGTATACAGTATACTCATAATGGAAGAATATGAATACGTTTTCCACCACTACAACTAACGTAGGTAAGAAGGCCAAAGTCTCCAACCTGTGATGGATCTTTTCTCTAATAAATGTAATCTGACTGCCCCGTAATCTTTACCAACCAGTTAGCAGATCTCAGTGATTCACTCATTGAGAAAAATAGTATTAATGCTAACGCAACATTACAAGCTCTATGATCTAACCCAGTGGTTCCCAACCTGGGGGGCGCCAGGCCTCAAATGATTTGAGGCCAAATATCATATTTAGATTTTTTACATATAATTGTAACGCAATACATGATTGTCACTAAAAGCCTTGTCTATACATTACAATAAAATATACAAAATAATTGATTAATTCATTTGAATACAAATTCAAGTTAGTAGCTATTATAGGCATAAAAAGACAGAAATGTATAATTTGTTCTTTAATATAAATTGTTCTTCTACGCGTTAAGTGTTCAAACCGGGCTTGTCTGGATAAGCGCATTTTTAAAACTTAGTCATTGTCACAGTTGCTCCGATCAGATCGGCCTCCTCCATTTTGTGGATTATTTACGACTTTTGAATCCACATAAACACATCGGCAAAGTCCGGTTTACTTTGAGCATGTGTTTTAAACAGTTTAATCCCTTTGTGAATTGTTTCCACTTGTGCCCCGGAGCGCAACTTCCAACAGGAGTCATTTGGGGGGGCTCTTGGGAAAAAAGGTTGGGAACCAGTGATCTAACCAATCAATGCCGTCATTATGTTATCTGTGTCATTTATTATGTTTCTGGCTGGAACTTAATTATCTTGAAATAGTTACAAAAAATGTGTTCCTAAAGGCTTCAAGGTGTTACTCATTTATGTACAAATGATTAACCTGCTTGCTGTTAGTGTCCCAATCTTAAATATCATATAGGCCCAACCCTGTGCCTTTGTTGTTGGTAAGCACACTTTCATAGAGGAATATAAACAGTATAAGCACAGTGTCAAATTATATTATTTATATTAAATAAATAAATTAGAGTTTACACAGGGATCATATTGAAGACAAAGCAACAAAAAAATGTTTTCCTAGCAGCTGCAGTCCGTCAGAATGTTCTGTACCTGTGGTGCCGGTCCCGCTCGCCTTCTTCAGCTCGTCGAAGCGTTTGGCCAGAACGGTCTTGCTGCCGGACATCCTCTGCTTCACACTCTTCTGCTGGCCGGCCAGGCTGCACACACAACACACACTTATATAGCCTCAGAGGAACCTGGTTAAAGGAGTATGTCCTAATGTGAATGTTGTTCACACACACTCACTTGTCAGAGACTGCCACTGCCTCTGGGTCGGTGGGGGGGACCATGAAGCAGACGGCAGGGGCTG
>NC_136906.1:39660719-39683219 GCF_949606895.1 Notothenia rossii | reverse complement strand
GAAGTCTCTCAAAATATGTTAATCATATACGTGTGTTCAGAATTGAGTTATGACTCAGAGAATGGGTAGCTGAAGCACCTCATGAGCTGTGTGAGACACACTGCTGACTGTGGGGAGCGATCCAATCAGCAGCCGGACTACAATAACCTCTAAGGCCCCTGTCCCTGAACCTCTCCACCCCCCCATCCCCACGTGGAGGCCTCACAGTTGGAACTCCTCTCGTTTGACCATGTAGCAGCTTTAGGTCACATGGCCTACGACACCTTGATGAGACTTTAAGTCTGAGTGCCAGTCTGAACATATATAAATAAAAACAGTCCAAGAAGTCATACAGTGAATAAAGGGAAGCATTGAGAATACACATGGATTGGTTCTGCTGGTGAGCCTGTACCTCGATGACGTTCTTCCCTGGATGGTCCGATGCTATCAGCTTCTCTCCGTCGTCGTTCAGTTTGGTGACGGTGGCCTCTTTGGACTCAAGACATTTCCCAATGAAGTTCTGTTGGGGCAACGTAGATAAGTAAACAGAGGATCACATGTTGTATTTGTTAGTGTGTAGCTAGCTGTTATGTGTGGGTGCGCTACCTCGTACTGCCTCTGGCGGGCGGGGTAGTCGAGGTTGGTGTCGCTCCAGTCGTAGTTGACCCTCTCCTCCGCCTGCTGGTCCATCCAGTACAGCTCGTTGGTGCAGCGCTGCATGTAGTCCCGCAGGCCCAGCAGGTGGCGCTGCCGGCTGCTGGAGCTGGCCTGACAGAGGAAGGAATGTAAGAGCGAGAACACACATTCACATTCCCTGGATGCTAGAGTGCTAAGCTAACACATTCTAATAGAAAAATTGGTATGTCAATATTTAACAACATCAGTAGAGCTAAGTTTTATGGAAGTTAGTTAAAGCAAAAGTAACTCAAACCAGTAAATATTAAACCGTTTTAAATCATTTTAAAATTGGACATTTTCACCTGAAAGGACAATTACAGCATCCTGGTAAAAAGGGGACCACTCTATATTTTCCCTTCAGCCGATACTCTTTTATCTGCAGAGCAGCAGATTCGAATACAGTATGTCTGTAAATCTTTAATAATACCTCATTAATGTCCAGAAACAGGCACAAATTGTGAATTTGTTGGGGGCCATTTTACCCTGCATATTCATCTCCATTTGGTGCTTCAGTGAGTATTTGTGGCAGAAGGATGATTTTGATGAAATATAAAAAATCCCCATCATTTATTGTTTTGGACAAATGTTATTCATAGTTTATTCAAATGTCAAACTTTTGAGGAGAAGACACATTAGGTGTGTCCCCCAAAGGCTGCAGGCAGGCGTATAACTACTGGGATTAATAAAGGTCCATTTTATCTTATCTTATATAACAGCAGCCCTCAGTCTCAGGTTATTCTGATTAGAGGAATACACACAGGCTTTAAGAGTACATGTGTGAGGGTGTGCGTGTGCGTGCGTGCATGCTTGTGTGTGTGTGTGTCTGTGTGCGCGTGTGTGTGTGTGCGCGCGAGTGTGTGTGTGTGTGCGTGCGTGCGTGTGTGATCGTGTGTGTGTGTGTGTGTGTGTGTGTGCGTGTGTGTGTGTCTGTGTGTGCGCGTGTGTGTCTGTGTGTGTGTGTCTGTGTGTGTGTGTGTGTGTGTGTGTGTGTGTGCGTGTGTGTGTGTGTGTGTGTGTGTGTGCGTGTGTGTGTGTCTGTGTGTGCGCGTGTGTGTCTGTGTGTGTGTGTCTGTGTGTGTGTGTGTGTGTGTGCGTGTGTGTGTGTGTGTGTGTGTGTGTGTGTGTATGTATGTGGTATCTATTTACCAGTAGTTTGGCGTACTTCATCTGCAGGCTACTGACGTATTCCTGCAGAAACAGAGAGAAAGGAGAGTGAGCAGGAGACAGTCAGGGAACCTTTCAAACTGCAAACTACTGTTAAATAATATGTTGCTAATACTATTTAGTTAGCATTACATTACGTTTTGAAACTGTAATAAATAAAGCAACATATAATATCCATCTCAAACAATAGTTTTTAATCAACCAACACAGTTGTTATAATCCTTGCATTTTTTATATATTTTGAAGTAGTAATACAAATAATGTTGAAAAATGTTAGCAAACAAAAAGAAAGAGGGAAAAAAATTGTAAAGGTTAACTTAAAGAAAGGAGGACACTATGAATAAATGTATTGAAGGTAAACATGTATTTCTTCTGAGGGTCTAACGTTGTACCTTGTCTCCGCCGGAGGAGATGTGAGGGGCGAGAGCCTCCACCTCGCTGTGGAAGATGTTGTGCTCCTCCACCTCGTTCTCCACTGACGGCAGGTCCTGGCCAAAGCCCTTGTTGTTCAGGTTGTCCTGAGCAGGGAGACAGCATGTTAGTCCATCCATCACTCCTCTAGTCTGGCTCATACTGAACTTCCCTTTTTTTTTTAATAATGTTTAAATTGCCAAGCATATAAGTAATCGACAGTGCAGATAAAGCTAAAGTGTTAGGAAACAGCTACATAATGAGACAAGCACCAAAACAAAGCAACATTATTATTCATTTCGAGTCTTGATGTGTGCAACTGATGAATTGAAATCCAATATTCCCTCTCCTTATGAGAGGGTGGGATCATCCATTTTAAACAATGATTCAAAAGAAACAACAAGGTAACATAAGAAAATTGTGCAGATGACTGACATAGCAAGATACTGTGGAACAAGATGTGTTGTCCACTAATCCTGAGTGACCTCTATGAAGGTCATGCTTCCTACCAGCTTCTCATCCATCATGTTGCCCCAGTTGATGCTGGGAAGGCCCTCGGTGCGGGTCAGGTGGTAGATCCGGTCGTGGTCCTCCTTCAGCTTCATCACCTTCTCTCTCAGCTGCCTCATGCTGAACACACACACAGCACAATGTTTTTCTTTTCTTCTTCAGCTTTATATTGTCTGTGTGCACTTGACTGAAAGACCAACAGTTTCTTCTATCCATCATGTACAACAATGTGAAGCCCCATATAAAAGCTGGTATGGGGGAACCTGCTCATTTAGACTGACAGCGGTCTTCTGACGTTAGCTGCTCTGCTGCACTCACTTTCTATCTCAACACACAATACTATTCACATGTTACTGTCAATTCTTAAATAGTTGTTTAATTCAAGAGAGGAACAGGCCTTCAAATCTCATGTTTCCAGTCAATGCAAAGCAACTCTTCTCCATGTGTATCTGTTGTCTGGGATATTTACAGTGCTCTAAGTCTCAATCGTTCCACTTTGTCTTTTTCAACACTTATATACAAATTTTAACTTAGCTTCGTATGTAAATATTTATATTCAATTTATTGTATTTTATCTTTGTATTTACTTCTTTATTTTAAGTGCAGCAACTGGATAAATAGAGTCCTGTTCTTGATAGTGATTTTTAATGTCACATAGTACCAGGCTTGGGGAGTGACAGATGACATGTAACGGGGCTAAGTAATCAGGATACAAAAAAAGGCAACTGTTACATACAATCTATTTAAATGGGGATTCCTATCAGGATTACAATGTTTTAATAAGTTTTCTAATAAAGAATTATATATTATTGGTAGACTCACTATTTAGATTTTATTTTTGCTTAGTAAATAACAACTGGTTATATATTTCTTCTTGTATTTATCTGCATTTCATTTGATATTGAGGGATTCCAAAAGTAACGTAAAGTTTTCAGGTTGCATGACTTTTATATTGCGATACTCAGATTTGTTTTTTTTACAGGTTACTAGTAATTGTAATGGAATACATTTTGAATGTAACCCTCCAACCCTGCGTGGTCCAGTATAGTTTCAAGTGGGGGCGTACTCACTCCTTCTCGATCATCTCGGCCTGGGGGTGCTGCAGCCGCTTGGCGTTGACCGCGTCGTCGTCCAGCCCGTTCAGCAGCTCCAGAGACACCAGAATTCTCTTGTTGGTGTCATCCTGGTACAGAGGCTGCTTCCCCTCGTTGATCTTACTCACATCCTACACACACATACACACCCACACACACACACACACACACACGCACACACACACACGCACGCACACGCACGCACACGCACGCACACGCACACACACACACAAAGTGGAATGTTGATGATAAGGCGTTGACACACACATCAATAAGATTGTGTTGCCAGATCTATGAGGAAGACTTTGTTATCACACTGTACCTTGTTGAGGTTCTGCTCGATGTCATAGCTGTTCTTCTCCACTTTGTCAGCATTCTTCTGCAGCTTGTCGATCAGAGCGCTGAGTTCTGTGGACGGAGCGCTGCAGGACAAACACAGTCGGTTACATCCACGGTTTCTGTTTTCGGGACTAAAGTTCCAGTAAATGAAGTTGCTACATTTGGCTAAATAAAAAATAAGTAAAAATGTAATTAAAACTTTGATGAAGTCCAAAAAAGAGTTGAGGTTCCATGATATTTAATGAAGACAATAAAACACTATTACTTAAGAAAGTCCACAGCTTCGAATTGTCTGCACTTTATGCTTTAGGAGAATGTCTTAGAATAAAAAAACACCATAGCAGGTTAGATGGTTCCAAATGACTCAAGGCATTAGAGTTTGACCCTGCTGCCACTGTTATCTACTTTTATAGCTGTTAATGACTTTACGAATCACAGTTTGACTTCTTCTTGGAGCCCGGCCCTCATCACAGATAATGACCGTCACTGTGTCTGCTGCTCTGTTTAATGAACCACTGCCTGGTAGGTTAGGACGCCTGCAGACACTCAGGGTTCCTCAGGGTAACAGACTAACTGAGCAGGTTTTATTGTCATATCATGCAGCAGACATAAATCATCCCTCAGAGGACTCCTCTCAATGTTGAGAGTGTTAATATGGAGCACCGTTTGCCCTCCTTCACAACTTTCTAAGAGAAAGTAAGAAATAACACAAATATGTTGAAGGTCATTTAAGAAACAGTGTGTCCATTTCACAGTTTGTCCACCAGAGAGCACTGTCAAATACTACTCAGTACACCTGTGTCAACTTTTGACCAAACTAACATAATGTGTTTTTGGCAGACATTGTTACCGGACTCTTTGGACTTCACATGGTGGTATTGGTACCAATTTATATTTGTCAGTCAAATAATTGTTTTATTTTTAACTTTTTATAACCTCCATGCATTGCTTTTTGTTTATTCTATTTTTAAATACATTTTTGGAAGGAATTCCATTTAGGTTATGTCCCAAGTAAATGTTTGACAATAATCTTACAGATCAACACCATGTAAGCAAATACCATACTAGTCATTGCCCTCAAAACATGCTATTGTTGTGTTTCTGTGTGTGTGTGTGTGTGTGTGTGTGTGTGTGTGTTTGTTTGTTTGTTTTTCTGTGTGTGTGTGTGTGTGTGTGTGTGTGTGTGTGTTTTTCTGTGTGTGTGTGTGTGTGTGTGTGTGTGTGTGTGTGTGTATGTATGTGTGTGTGTGTGTGTGTGTGTGTGTGTGTGTGTGTGTGTGTGTGTGTGTGTGTGTGTGTGTGTGTGTGTGTGTGTGTGTGTGTGTGTGTGTGTGTGTATTGGTGGGGGCAAAAAGAGACCATGTCTGTCAACTTAAAGCCACCATCCATCTCCTGTCACGCACGCACACACACACACACACACACACACACACACACACACACACACACACACACACACACACACACATACACACACACACACACACAACACACACACACACACACAGAAAAACAAACAAACACACACACACACACACACACAGAAACACAAACACACTGCTGCACACAGGTCCCTGACTTTAATATGAAAGCTGGGCGGACATTAAATGAAACTAAAGACTGTCAGAACAAGTTTGAACCGGTATAAGTGTAGAGTTCTGCAGAAGCAGCAGGCAGTTTGTCTGGTGAAGGAAAAACACCCTGAGGAGTGTTTCTGTCACAACAGCTCATCATGACAGCAAACACGTACAGTTCTCTGTGAGAGCTTCAGAGCAACACTCTGCATGTCTACCTCACACCTGTGATGTGAGCATGAAAGAGATCAGCTGGCTGTTCGGAGCAGGACGTATGATATGCATAGTAGCCAATACTCTTTTCTTGCATGTTTACAAATGATCAAACCACTGGTTATGAAAAGAGCATGTGTAGAAAAAACACAGATATTCTTGTTCTAAATTTGAGGACAGATGTAAACTAATGCTTCCTTTGTCGTTGTAATGTTAGGACTGCAACTGAATGTGTCCAACAGCTTTATATTACATAACTAAAACTGTTTTCTCAAATGCAAGATTACTGCTCTTTAGCCATAATTCAGAGGTCTGAACACAATGTAACAATAATGAACCCACTACACTACATATCCTGTGCTCCAAAACATGCTGTCAACAGTATCCAGGGAGGTTCACTGGCTTTAACTCGTGCTTGGAGTTGATTTTTCAGGGAAGCAACTGGCACTGGAGCGTTAGCTTGAGAAACACAACTCAGATGTTTCCACAGGGAGAGGGTTCAATCAGAAGCAGAGAGCCCCCGCCCTCAGTCACAGAGTGGGGGGTGCTGTCCCAAAGCCTCAAAGGAGAACACCACCCATAGCAGTGCTGACACATGGCCGGATGATGAAACACAGAGTGTCCTTTTAACGTGTCTGTGTATTGTTTCCAGCCTCTTTGGGAGTCATGTTGCTCTTTATTGTTTACATCTTTTTGTGATTGTTTTGTGCCTCTTTGAGGTTGTTTATGTCTGCTTGTGTCTCCTGGCCGTCTGTTTGTCGCTACGTTCATTTGTTGATACATTACATCTCTGTGTAGCACAAGCCTGTTTGAGGCTCTGAGCCCTGTAGGCCATCCAAAGGAGAGGACATTGATTTCAAACCTAACAGTTCCTCTGGATACCTGGTCTTGTTTCATTCTTCTCTCACTAACTTCAAATAAGAGTAAACCGTAACAGGCCTAAACTAGCCTTTCAATTTATTATTGTTTGGATGCACAGGGAGGCACTAATCCCCAGCTTCAGGAGATAGCCATGTTCAGATCTCAGGCTTGGACTTGAATCTGTCATTAGCCTGGCTCGGCCTGAGAGCCTGCCAGACACCTGAGATCACAGCAGCAAACACTAACTGAATAAGAAGAGGGTGGAGCTGCATTATTCAGATTCCAACACTGTACCTACGTGTGTGTGTGTGTGTGTGTGTGTGTGTGTGTGTGTGTGTGTGTGTGTGTGTGTGTGTGTGTGTGTGTGTGTGTGTATGTGTGTGTGTGTGTGTGTGTGTGTGTGTGTGTGTGTGTGTGTGGGTGTGCGTGTGCGTGTGCATGTGTGTGTGTGTGTGTGTGTGTGTGTGCGTGCGGGTGGGTGTGTGTGTGTGCGCGTGCGGGTGGGTGTGTGAAGGTGTTCAGCAGTGAATACAATGAGGACCTATCTTTACTAATGCATCCTTATTGTCTCATGTACTAACATGTACATTAGTATGGACTTTTATAACTATGTGCCTAATATATAAAGTTCTTATTTCTTTAAAAAAAAAAGTGTCTTCTCAACCCCATCACTGTTTTGTTACTATGCATAAAAGAAGAGTAAATTCCTCGTATGTGCAAACCTATTTGGCAATACAAGCGATTACAATTCTTTAAATAAATGAGATTCCATTTCAGAGCCAAGTACAAAGACCCTAGGTTGCATGGCAGGAGTTAGATAGGGCATTCCTTTCCTCTCACAGGTGGGTGTGTCAGTGAGAGGAACACACCTTGCACTGAGAACCATCTGAGAGGTAGATTAGTTGGTCTTTTGGAACTTGACACTGTCAGTGACTTTTTTCCCCTAACCCCCTATTACCTGCTGAGTGACAGGAGCAGGTGCTCTACAGGTAGTGTCTTTAAAAGGCAGAGAGCTGGAAGGACATGTGTTTGACATGCAGTGGGATAATGATTTAGTAAACCAATCTCAGCCTCAAATGCTCTAGATGTGTCCAGGGTAAGAAACCAGACTGATCTCCCCACACAACTAAAGCCCAGAGAAAGGGACAGGGAGCAGAGCGGGAAGTAACTAAGTACACCCAAGTACTGTACTTAAGTACAATGTTGAGATATTTGTACTTTACTTGATTATTTCCATGTTTAATGCTACTTGGTACTTCTACTACAAATCAGGGGTATATTGTGTACTTTTACTCCTCTACATGTATTTAATACCTTTAGTTACTTCACGGATGTGGATGAATGATGTGAAATATAATCAAGTGTTAAATCAGACTTTAGTTCCACCTGGAGGAAATCCACAAGCTACCCTGCAGTATACAAAGTCATTCAAACTAGCTGCACCTTTACCAGCTTTGAGAACACTTTAATGATCAATCATTATAAAACATATCATATATATTATTCTGAAATGGACCAATCTGCACAATGAATACTTTCACTGTCGCTACTTCAACTATATGTTGATGCTAATACTTTTCTACTTTTACTTGAGGAACAATTTGAATGTGAATTATTCCTACACTTCTACTTTTACTCAAGTACCAGATGTGAGTACTTCTCCCTCACAGGGCTTGGTGCAGTGGGAGAGGCCGTTCCTCACATTGTCTCCGAGGAGGAGCGAATACTTATCAAACCAGTTACTACGACTTTACTACCGCCTGTCCACCACACCCTCCCTGAGTTAAAGCTCACATTATGCAATCTGATCCACAACCTCTTATTTTTGTCTACCGACACATTCCCATTAGGTAATCATTATCAAATAACTAATTGACTTTTAAACGATCTTTAGTCGTGCAGAGGGTTTCACTTGGACAAACGTCAGACCATACTCTGTTAGAAAATATACTGAATCACAATGACGGCATTTGAACGATATGGTTTAAAGAACTTTTTTGTTATTAAGTGAATCAATGCTGAAATATGTTTAATCCGGCAGGTGTGTCATACCATAGCCTACTTTTCACTTTTATTTTTATAGCAGAGTAATTCAGTGGAAGAGGTTTGTCCAGAACCTTTGCGGAAGGATTTCATCGTCATGTTACTCCATTAAATCATACAGTTTTAAGGATTAGGTCAAGTTATGTATGTGACTTTACCGCAGAGCAAGGTCACTTTAAAGATTGTAAATGAAGTTTGCAGTACAAGTACAACAGCCCAGCTCCGCGGGATAAGACACTCCGCCACAGGTCGGTAAAGTAGTCCCTGACTCACCTGGTCTGAGGCTGTGTTATCGCCGTGGTCTTGCTCTTTTTCTTGAACATGTTGACAGGTCACCTGTCAGAGGCTTCCGAAGAGAAAACAATCCAGCAGCACAGGTGAACCTCGGCGGTGTGTGTCTCTGTGTGTGTGCTCTGCTCGCTCCGCTCCAGTATATGTGTGTGAGATGTGTCCACACTGTCAGAACCTCCCTCCCACAGAAACTGCACTGAGCCTTAACATTTAGTTTACACACACACACACACGCGCGCGCACACCCCCGCGCGCACACACACATGCACGCGCGCACACACACATACACACATACACTACAGTATTTATAGCTAAACACTTACATTACATTACATTTCATTTAGCTGACGCCTTTATCCAAAGCGACTTACAATGACCAATTACAGGGACATTCTCCCTGGAGTAACTGAGGGCTAAGTGCCTTACCCAAGGGCACACTAGTGGTGGTGTTCCTGGCGGGATTTGCCTACCTATGGTGGAAAGTAAATAAGTACATTTACTCAAGTATTGTACTTTAGTACTATTTTGACATATTTATACTTTACTTGATTATTTTCATGTAATGCTACTTTATACATGTACTCCCTACATTTCAGAGGTGAATGTTGTACTTTTTACTCCACTACATTTGTTTACACTCACAGTTACTATTTACTCTGTACATATAAAAACACATATATGCTGGTAAACACTGAGAAACTGAAATGTTGACTTTAATTAAATGTAGGCCTATTATATAAAATCTCACATAACTGTCTATCTATTACGTTTAAATAAAACATAATAATTTGCATATTAATAATCATTGCTTTCAATTAACCTAATGCAGTAATATAACATTTGTAGACATAATGCATTTATTTGGTGGATCATTATAGCAAACAAATGCTAAATTCTACAAGTGTCTTTTTGTACAGTGAACGTGCTGTTATGTGTATATATTTATATATATATAGCTTTACAGAATAAGTGGCATTACAGAGTGAAGTGTGTGTGTGTGTGTGTCTGTGTGTGTGTGTGTGTGTGTGTGTGTGCGTGTGTGTGTGTGTGTGTGTGTGTGTGTGTGTGTGTGTGTGTGTGTGTGTGTGTGTGTGTGTGTGTGTGCTTGGGTTGGTCAAATGCTTTGTAGCTGGGGGTGTGGTAGCAATGATAACACTGGTGCAACCGGTCAGACTCAATGGTGTCCTCCTATATTGTGTGTGTGTGTGTGCGCACACGCGTGTGTGTGTGTGTGTGTGTGTGTGTGTGTGTGTGTGTGTGTGTGTGTGTGTGTGTTTTTCTCAGTCACTGCAAGATGTGTGACAGTGATACAATGACTCTCCACAGGATTTCCAGGTAGCTTTATGTCCCACTAGAGCTCAGCAGCAGGGGGACATCAACAACAAATAGATGTCTGCATATAAAAGCATAATCTGTAGGGGATGGTACAAGATCTTTGTATTGGAAGCACTGTAGTATCTGTTTTTAGTCAGTTAGTTAGTCACGGTATCAACCAATCATGTTTGACCAGCTTTGGTTGAATGCAGGTAAACTGTCCATGAGGGGAGAACGAAGGGTAGATGGACATCCCCAATTAATTGGCTGACAACGATTTCACTTTTTATTAACTTAAGAATGTGCTTGTGAGCAACTTGGGAAACATCATATCAAAGAATTTGTTCGAAATCCTTTCTCACATTTCAAGGTGCAAAACAAGCGCCGCTTAAAACCGGAACCCCGGATACTTTTTTGTGATTAACTGGAACATCTTATTTCCAGGAGGAAATAAGGATTGTCAAAGTGATCGTTTCTCAAATTTGAATGTAGTTGTATTATGAAATAAGGTTCAGTGGATCTATAACTCATGCTTTATTTGATGTCATCGAAGCAGCCTTCACCAACACATCTCTTTGCAGTGTCTTTTACAGACCTTACCACAACTTGACATGCTTTGAACCAGGCAGCACTTCATTTTGTGTCTTTGTAAAATTTAAAAACATTCAACCTCTCTGCCGATCCTACACTGCATCCCAGACAAAGACTTGAGAAGCGATTCCCTCCATAGTCAATCCACGTCTTCTGAAACCATGGCTGATGCATCTCCTGCTAGCTTTACTTTTACAGTCAATTATAAAATCATACTTCAAAAGACAGTCCTCACGTCTGATCATCCTTTAAACCTGACTTTCAGGTTTCATGTTTAATGTTGGCACTGTCTGCAGCGACACACCCACACCTCTGCAGCTATTTGGGATGTTTTTCTGGAGGCCTATTGGCAATATGAACATAGGCCATGGTTTTTCATTAAGTAACACTTGAAAACACTTGAATGTAGGCCTGGCCTGTGTGGTAATGAATGTAAGTCCTTTGCTAGTTCCTAGTTCTAGAAGCTTTTTAGAGTTAGTGGAGGCTTTCTTCAAACAGGGTTATTCTTTCCATGCCTCTGTTGGAATGAGACAGTGTCATTCAACATCTGGGCCGACGGCCATGACCTCCCACCCAGGAAGGAAAAAAGCTGTTATCAGCATGAAGGAAGAGCTGGAACAACCAGCCACTGATGTGGTCCTAAACAATGGTGTGTGTGTGTGTGTGTGTGTGTGTGTGTGTGTGTGTGTGTGTGTGTGTGTGTGTGTGTGTGTGTGTGTGTGTGTGTGTGTGTGTGTGTGTGTGTGTGTGTGTGTGTGTGTGTGTGTGTGTGTGTGTCTGTGTGTGTTTCCATGTTCCCATGTCGTTCTGGAAATCAGTAGTATAGGCTTGAATTTAATATTTTGCCATGGCAAATGCTTTTATAGTGGTTACATTCATTCAAATGAGTCTTCCTGTGGTCCATCCTCACAGGGAAATTCAAAGAGAGGGTGAGTTTCTGTGTCTGACTCTGAATCAGTTGGTCTGTGCATTGCTATCAGCTGCTATAATGATCAGCCCCTTCCACTCTTGCACTTGTTTGTTCTCATTAAAGTAAGTCAGTTGCCCCAGGGGTCATGATAGTTTGACCTCTGACTAAGGAAGAGCTCTAGTTTAAAGGAGATCAAATTAAGTGAGTAACACCACGGCCACAGAGCGGGCTCCAATGAGGACAGCAGGGCATGATTTAATGTAGTCTTTGCTCATTCCACATTATCCCCACCTTAAACAAATATGGATTTTCTGGCAGTTACAGTGTCATTAAGCTGTAAAATAGAACCCCAGGACCTGCTTGCTGGCACTAACCTTGTACACACAGTGTGGTTCTAACATGTGGATTATTTCTGGATACTCTATATGGATAATGTCATCTGATCACAGGTCTTTTTATTTTCACCATTGTTCTTATAATCTCTTGAGAGTGTTGCAGGAATGAGTTAGCATTTGAACAATACCAAAGTCAACATTTTATTTAACATTTTCTGGTTAGATGCCTGAAATAAGGTCTGTGTTTGCCACAAGCTGAATAAATGTTCATGTTTTGGTCAAATGAAACATAAAATATGTCAGCTAATACCCACAAGTGAATGTCTGAAGCATGTGTGTCTAAATGAGACCAGTAAATGTCATCACGTTGAACATTAGCCGCCTTTAGCTTAGCAGACGTGAAGTCATCTGACCATTGCATTTACACTCATAAAAGTTGTGTTAATATGTGGAGACCATCCTGCTGAACAAAAAACGATGAGCATCCCTGTAGCTGCAATCTTTGTGGAAGGATGTGAGCAGGGGGAGCGCTGAGCCTGAGGGGTTGAAGGAGGATCAGTGGGTCACTGAGAGGGGGGCAGCTTCAGCAGTGTGATGCTCTTCATGTCAGGGGTAACAGAATGGAGAAGGTCCAGAGGGCGGCTGGGAGGTGGGCAGGTAACAGGGTAAAAACTTTGTTTGGAGGGGGGGGGGGGCGCCTCATCTCTTAAATGGTAAGAGATGAGCAGGTGTTGTGAGAGGTGGAGTTGGGAAAAATAGTTGGCTTGGTAGAAGAGAGGAGGCAAGAGGGGGACTGAGGAAGGGGGAGGAGATAGAGAAGATTGTATTTTATGTTTAAAGAGAGGAGGGAGAGAGAGGGAGGGAGGTTGACAGGTACAGTTCAGTGTTTGAAGAGAGGGGGAAAGAGTTAGACATACTGATCATGGGTGTGAAGTGGGGTTACAGAGAGGTCAATATGAGAGAGAGAGGAAGTTGTAAGGCTGCTCCTATTCCTCTGAAGGACAATAACATCTGCTCAGAGAATTACAGATATAGGCAGAAATACATTGTCTCATCCATGGATATGGAAATGTGTTTGGTTATAAGGGTGTAGTGATTTAAAGTTAGAGGACCTTCCCAAAGATTGAATATATTAGATTTGACACAAACAGCATGAAACACTGAGTATCAATGGGAAGGAGAAGTTTCACTTCTGTGATCAACTGTTACGATTCGGGAAAAGGTAGGACCCAAATGCGGTTTAAAAAGGGAAGCGGGTTTCAAAATGTAACAAAAAGTTAGCTTTATTTACAAAAAAAACAAGCTGTTATTGTTGAAAATGAAAAACACTTAACAAAACCATAAATCCAAAGAGTAGGTAACACGAGGTAATCCAAAGAGTAGGTAACACGAGGTAGCATCCAGACAAAACTAACCGTGACAAACATGAAGGGTGACAGGAAAGACAATGAACCGACATGGAGCACAGGGGAAGACAAGACTAAATACACAGCAGGGTAATCACAGGACAAGACACAGCTGGGCAAGGGAGGCAGAAACACAAGGGCAACACGTGAACACAATGAGACAATCAGACACATGAGAGAAAACACAGGAAGGAAGACAAGAGACAGGGAGAACATAATTCCAACAACAAATCATGACAGGGGACACTAGGACAGGGGACACTAGGATTGTGACATAAACTAAACAGGATTTCTTCTTCATTAAGGCCAGTATCCGACCTGTTATTATATCATGTCACGTCATCAGGAGCTAACAGTGATATCTGGCAGAGGCGACAGCCCCCCACGGACCACATCACAAACACATTCCTCTACTGATACAAGTGAGAGCCAATGGATGTGACGGATCAATGACAGGTACGGCCTGTTAAACATTAACATCATGATAGCAAACCTGCAGCTCAAAATGAAACCTGAAACTGTCCCTGGGTGAAAAGGAAACAACACTCTGACTCGTGGATAGATTTATTCATGTGTCCATTTATTTCTGAAAAGTTTTACACAAATGAATGAATTATAAAGCATAACAAACCCATAATGGTCTTGGCAATCCAATAGTTCCCCTTAAAAGTCCTTTAACTATTTTGGTATTAAACGTGGTGAGATGTAGGATAGAGAGGGATACTCTGAATTGTATCTTTAATTCACAAAGGCTGGACTCCCGTTGACCTGAGCCCCCACAGGAATGATACAGAGCTCTAACCCTTGGTCCCTGATAGGACCATTGCTGTATAACCTGCTAAACCAATTTAAGTACCATCAGGGTTTCAAATGTACAGTACAATATGAAGAATTATTTCTTTATTTAAGGGATTATACACAGAAGGTATCATCGACTGAGTATATGATTTTCAATGTATTAGATTGAAGTAAGGGACACAAAGTTAATCCCATACTGAGAAGTAAAGCCATCACAGAACAAACTGAGAATTGGGTTTATGCTTGTTACTTTATTGTGATACAATAATACAATAACAACAGTGAAACAACCAAGAGAATGCTCTAACCCAGGGGTGCCCAAACTTTTTTGAACCGAGAGCTACTTTTAAAGTTGCCAGTCTGCCGAGATCTACCAGTCCACATAGAGACATAGCCATTACTGACAGCCTACTACAAGGTAGATACACACTTCTACTTGTATAAAACTGACCTTTGTACAATTAATACTTCATAAAATACTGCAGATCCTTTATCTTACCTCTTTCTAATCTACACAGAAACAAGTATTTAACTGAAGTTACACAACAGTGTTGTTGATACAGAGTTGGAGTTTATTCACACGTCACATACTACAGTGAGTAATGTGTTCAAGAAACATTGAACAATGCTGCCACATATGACATAGGAAAAAAGAAAATACTCTGAACCCTTTCTTTGCCATTATATAAAATAGTGTTGCTACAAAAGTATACATTAGGCTTACTAATAAGAGAACTCAGATCTGAAGCTACACAGGAATCTGCTGCCAAAGTGCAATAAAAGACACAATTAATAGAATCAAACCCTTTTTTTGTTGCATTTTAGCAGAGTATAAAAAGAAATGCCTTTAAAATAGGATGCAAGCAACACTAGTTTATACTTGCCAACCTTGAGACCTCAGAAATCGGGAGCATTTCAAAACCACCGCGGGGGGGTTCGCCGGAGCTGTATTAGATTAACATTAACATGCTTATTGTAGTTGTAAGTGCACTGCCTTGCAGCCTGTAGCACAATCCTTGATGGAGCATATGTATTTTACAGGAAAGGAGTGAGCAGAGGGTCGAGTTGTCGATTCTTGTTCTGTTTTATGTGACTATCTGCCTCCCCCTCTCAGACTTTCAGTTGCGCGCGCTACTAAAGAGACGCGCTACCATGGAAACCAAACAATGGTGTAGCTGTATTAAAGTCCGAGTGGAAACAGTCCTGAGTAAATCTGATTTTGTCAGAAATCGGGAGAAATGCGGGAGAAATATGACCCCGGGAGGAAACCGGGAGAGGGCAATGAAATCGGGAGTCTCCCGCGAAAATCGGGGAGGGTTGGCAATGACCTGAATTGATAATAGACTATAATCATTTAAACAGAACAGATCTTAATGTTTGCATTCTTATACCATTTTGTACAATAATTATAATGAATAAGTTCAAACAAACTAAAACTTACAGCTGATTAATAACGGTATCTAACTTGAGTTTTTATAATATCAAAAACCTGTTGAAATGCTACTGTTATTTTTACAGTCCCCAAAAAGCGCGCCGGCAGCCTCCAGGAATGCTTCTTTCACAACTTCGCCGTTGTCGGTACCAGATGTGTTCGGGGCACCATGGTTATGGCTAGAAAGGATCCGTCGAATGTAAATATGACGTCACGTTCTCGTTCTAACTCTCGTTGTAATCGGAGCGGCTCGGTTGTAATCGGAGCGGCTCGGAAGCGCAGTCACGTGGCTGAATGTTTACGTTTGGGATGGCGAGAAATTAAACTATATTAGGTATGTAAATACTTGTTAGCGGTCTTGCTGTTGACAGAAGAATGACAACACTGTAGATCAGCAACACTATGGTTTATTTTGTATTCACAGACAAGTCAACGTTGTTGCAGTAAAAGTCCCAAGATAGCTCCTGGTGCAATAAAATGTATGTTGCATGTTACTGCTGTAGATGTGTTTACCTTTATATCCCGTTGGGTAGTTTAATCTGCAGCAATGCATCATATTCTATAATATCATCATATATGTGTAGCTTTGTCTCTGTCGTATCTTTCAAAAGTAAAGTGAAACAGCTGTTTTCAGCTTTGTGATGATGCATTTTCCAGCTGATCCAAGAGGCTTTTTAAACACCTTACTTGGCTTAAGAGGGAGGGGAATTTTCTCAACACATAAAGGAACACTTTATCCTTCAGTTTATCACAAACATTACATCAACACATTTGGAGATCCTAATTTGAATCCAGTATGTAATTTGATATTAAGGTTTTAATAATGAAATGAGGTCATGAATCGAGTTCAAGGTTAAGATCATCTTTATTATCCTATGTACAAAAATTAACATACAACATTAATATAACAGTAACGAATAAAACAAAATAACATTATGCAACTCTGATCTTCTTGCTGATACTTTTCAAAGTTACTTTTACATTTGCTCTACTTCTCCTGCTACTGTTTGCTCTGCTTTCAACTTCTCTTTCAACTCTGCTCTTTACTCTGCTTTCCCTGTTTCCTCTGTTCTCCTCTCCTCATCTTCTCCTCAGACTATCCTCCTTTTGCTGTATCCTCTCCTCTCCTGTTCTCCTCTCCTCATACTCTCCTCCTTTTGCTGTCTACTCTCCTCTGTTCTCCTCATCTCCTCTCCTCCTCAGACTCTCCTCCTTTTGCTGTTAGATATTTAGACTGTAATGACAGCTTATGATATACTTTTTATAACTACATCAATCACATGCAATGGATTAAAAACGTTGTTTTACTTACCACCTCTTTACAGCTCCATTCATCTCCAAGCTTCCAACATTCACTTGGATGAAAACAACTTTTGATATGATACAATACAACAACAATAGTTAACACCTATCCACAGCAATAAGCACTATGAGAAGACTAATGGTCTCTTACCAGTTTCTATTGGAGTGAAATGAACTGTGCCATGTCACATAGGATTGGAATGGATGATTGGCTGTGTTTTGTGAATATAGAGGACATGGCAAAAGTAAATATACTTTGTTCTTACCTAAAGCATCTATCCTCCTCTTCGTACCCCTGCCTGCTCCTCCCGCATTAGACTCTGGGGACTTAGCTTTTAAAATCTTGTTCAAGCTGTCCACTCTGTAGTTGGATCTCATGACCTCAGCTTTATGACCCACCCGGCCTGAAAAAGGGTGTCTACGATGGCTGGTACTGAGAGGTGTTATGGTCCTCTTCTGCCTTTTGTGTTTGGGGGGCGTGAAGGTGAGAGGAAGACTACTGTCATGTGGGGTGTGTTGCTTTACGTCCTCCAAAAGATCATTTAGTCTTGATATCACTGTACACATGAACGTCTCATCCTGTAGGTGGTATGTGTGCTCAGTAATTTCCCGCAATAAGGTCCCACATTGCTGTCGTTTCCTATCTCTTGAGGACTTTGAGTGGTTACCACTGCTCTGATTACAACGAGAGTTAGAACGACGTCTCTTCTCGCGTCCCGCCCACCCCGACCCTTTCCGATTACAGCCGAGCCGCTCCGATTACAACGAGAGTTAGAACGAGAACGTGACGTCATATTTACATTAGACGGATCCTTTCTAGCCATAACCGGGCACCATATGTGTTCGGGGGCTGTCTCTTACCAATGACGTCATGCATTGTACGCATTGTGATTGGCTGTACGGTAATTTACCCAGGGGTGCTCGGGGGCAAATCACATCTACAGATCATGACGAACCGAATTGAATTATTCCTATGCTCCTAGCGTGTGAAAATGTTTGTGAAAAACATGTTAAAAAAACATGAAAACGGAGCAATATGATGAATTGGAAATGGGGGACCCTGATGTAAACAAGACGAAGGTCTTTCTCTGGTCTGCATCCCCTTAACAATTGTATGTTTTGAGCTGTACTGTACTGTACCCAATATACAAGCTTTTAATAAACTTTTCAATCAATCAATCAATCAATCAATCAATTCAATCAATCAATCAGCAATGGCTGTACGCCATTGGCTGTACGGCAACTCAAGAGGACCATCATACACGGTCAAATTCCGAACATTTAAACATAGCCTACACTTCATTCTTTACTTTGTCCGTTATTATATGTAGAAGATGAACTACCTCTCTGAAAGGTCCCAATGTGTTCATTTTGATGGGCTGTCTTCTGAGTGGTTAAACATCACTAATGATTTTCTGACTTCTGACTGCTTTGGATATATAATTACACCACAATAAGGTTTTACTATCACAATGCACTGAGATTTGTGACAAACTGTAAAGCACTTACGCATCACTGTACACTGTAAACCAAGGCGGTTTTGACATCACTTACTGTTCGGAGGCTCAGTCACTGGTACATTTTCATTTACAAAGCCATGTTGGATAAAGTACCATCTTATATCTGCTCCCTGATCTCTCGGCAAATTGAAAGTACTTATTGCCTGAGATCTCATGCTGTGGTTTTATTAAATGTGTCAAGTGCTAGGACTGTTTTAGGGAATAAAGCTTTTAGATGTGCAGCTCCACTAACTTGGAACAGTCTGCAAAAAGAATGTAAAATTACCAAGCTGGTACCACTACATGTTTTTAAAGCTCGGTTGGATGCTCCACAGTCAGATGCTGTTGGTACCTGTCCATGTGGATAGATATGTAAATTGTAATCCCTGTAATGTTTGCTGTATGATGTCCTTTTGTTGTTCTGTTGTTTATGTTTTTATGTCTTCATGTGGAACCTATTGCTGCAGGTCTCACTTGAAAAATACATAATTGATCTCAATGGGATTTTACCTGGATAAATAAAGGTTTTGAATTGAATGTCGAGCATTAACTGCAAGTCACTCAAATGCATAAACTGGAGAATAATTATGTTACAAGTGTTACAGAAAACATATCCAAGTGTAACAAACATCCAGTATTAACCTTACTGTTTTTTACTAACAGTAACCAACTAATAATTTTCATAAAGTGCATATTTATTCCAAACTCACAATATATATATATGTAATAAAACATAATGCACAATGGTACACAGTATCAAAACTCTTTAGGCACTGGTGAGAGGCATTCATGTAAAGCAGATCACCAGAATCCAATACTGGTAAAAACGTTGCAGAGATCAAATGTTTCCTTGTCTGAAAGGAGAAACCTAATTTTAAAACAACATTTTCAGTGTGTGACTTGAAAGATAAGTTCTGATCAATAATAAAACCTAGATATGTGTATGTAGTGACCCTTTCAATGTCAATGTCAGTCCCTTGAACAGTACAAATGTTGGGGAGAAAATAAGTTAACTTTTTGCCATTGGAGAATATCATGAGTTTGGAGTTGTCTGCATTTAATACTAACTTGAGTTGAGATAAATGGGATGGAATAACATCAAAGGCAGACTGGAGGAAATCAAGACTTGCTCTATAGAAGAGGATGAACAATAAATAACAGTATCATCTGCATAAAAATGGAAAGCAGCATTTGAAAAAGTATTAGAGATTATTTACATATATGGTGAAATTATTGGTCCTAATATGGAACCTTGGCGCACACCCTTTCAAATCAAATCAATCAAATCAAGTTTTATTTATATAGCACATTTATAAACGATTTTTGGTCGAGCCAAAGTGCTGTACAAATAATAAAAAATACCCTACAGTAAAGACATTTTATAGCTAATACAACAGCAGTTTGTTCAGAATATCAGTATGAGAAGAAAACGACACCCTTTGTCCTTAGACCCTCACATCGTACAAGGAAAAACTTCAAGAGAAAACCCACAGTATAAAGGAAAAAATGGGAGAAACCTCGGGGAGAGCAAAAGAAGAGGGATCCCTCTCCCAGGACGGACAGACGTGCAATAGATGCCGTATGTAAATCGAAGAGATAATACATTTTACAACATAGGTAGACCGAATGCATGCGTTTATAATAATAGGATGAATCCACGAAGATGTCAACAATCCTGTGGGAGCCTTCAGGGAGGCAGCACGACGAGACCCAGGCAGGACCGCAGAGACAGGTTCAGCCACGACCCGAAGTCCATGACTTAATCCTGAACTCAGGATAGAGGATCCAGGATGCGGGACCACAGCAAGAGGATCAGCCTCGACTCAAGATCACATCAAGACACAAAAGAAGAACAATTTGGCTGGGTTAATCGGAACATGAGAATACACAGATTCAGACAGACAGAAGGAAGAACAAGCACTCCCTTTGGAGTGATTTTTTTTAAATATTGAAGTTAAATGCATCAATCTGGTGCACTTTGAGAGCAAAATGAAGAGATATATGGATACCTCTCAACATCCATATGAAACATCTGTAAACAGATTTACTTTGTCTTTATGGATTCGATTGTGGACTTGATTGTGATTGCTGCACATTATCCCTTACTTAATAAATACTTTTTTTGATAATCTATTATATAGAAAAGTATATCATATTGATATATAATATATAATTTATTGATAATATATAATATAATCAAATATAACAATCAAAACGAAATAAGTAGTATTAAGTATTAGGGCTAAGAAAATATTGTACATGTGAAATAGTTGTATGTATTGATTTAAATTGACATGCATACGCTAAGAAAAATAGTCCGTTGTTACTGTTTGAACTAACGTACCAACGGCACTGAACATATTACATATTACCTACCATATTACGTTATATACTTCTTACCTTCGATTTCTCTTGTTCTTCTCCTCATTCGTCTTTGTTTTTCTTCAAGTTTTATTGTATTTCTTCAAGTTTTTATCTTGTTGGTCGAATGCACTTAAGCGTCAGCTAAATACAATGTAATGTAATGATCAAAAAAACCCTCTATACTCTAGACAGCGTGGGTAAATTACCGTACAGCCAATCACAATGCGCGACGTCATTGACGTCATTACGTAGTGATGTCGTGACGTCACTGGTAAGAGGCGGACCCCGAACACATATGGTACCCCGAACACATCTGGTACCGACACCGTCTTTGAAAGACTTCATGTGTTTCGCTGTTTTGAAATGCCGCTCCTAAATTACCCTTCTTCGATAAAGCCACGCTCGCATTGCAGATGAGACAGATGGACTTTGAATTGGAATAGATACAAAAATAATCATCCTCTCACTTGGAGTGAAAATGATATATTTTGGGCTTTTTTTCCCTTCTGCCATAATTGCGGTCTTGTTTGTGTGCGGACCTGGAATTAGACTGTCACTCCTGTTGTCACGGACAACGTCAGCGAACTAGTGCCCACTGCCCAACAGCCACGCCCAAAAACATGGGGTCACGCCGGCCAATCACAAAGCTTTGATGCGTTCAAGTTTATTATTCTGGTACAGGAAGATTATGTTATAGGACATTAACGATAAAAACAGAATATTGTTGTTCTATTTTTAGACACATCTCGCGATCGACTGGGAATCTCCCCGCGAACGACCGGTCGATCGCGATCGACTGGTTGGGCACCCCGTAATAATCCCAGTTTGACAAAATAATTGTATGATTTTGTTTTTATTCTGAGCTTCTCATGGTCTTACATTGAATGACTGATGGGATGTTGTAATTTGAAGCTCTATAGAAATCAGCCAAGTACATGATGTTAATCTTTGAAAGTGCCCTAGTTCCTCAGGTATTGTTAATGTAGCAGCAGTGTTAAAGTTGAAGCGTTCCAGCAGGGTGTAGTCTGGCTGATCCAGGGTCTGTACCCAGACTGTTGGACTGGACTGTTGAACCAGTCCATCTGCATTCTGAACCAGATCAGAGGCTGATTCAGGAGGGGAGGCTGAAGCACTCCGAGAGTCAAATACTTCAGCAGGAGAGAGTAAACCCGAGACATATCCTCTGCTCTAAACACTGACCTCTGACCTCTGAGGATGGAGGCAAGAAAAAGAGAGCCTTTTTAGATATAGTAGAGGTAGACGTGAAATAATAAAGCGTTAATAATAATAATGTTTTAATCACAAATTAAAACAGACGTAGAGGGCAGCCGGAGAGCTCATTGGGTGGAGCTGGCCGCCCACAGGCGGACATACAGGTGCCTGTGGGCAATG
>NC_136906.1:39533219-39655719 GCF_949606895.1 Notothenia rossii | reverse complement strand
TAGGCAAACATGGGCGTTACGTGAAGCCCGCAAAAGCTGCACCGCATTTCGAGTCGGTTGTGATTTATAAAGGGAAACAGGCGTAGGAAGTGCCATTCGCATTTTCCTCGCCGGTACGCAATGTTTGGTGAATCGGAAAGTGGCGGAAAATTGATGGACCTATTTTTCGGTTATGGCTAGAAAGGATTCGTCTTGTGTAAAACTCTCGCGAGAGTTTGGCTGAATGTCACGTGGCTGAATGTTTACGTTTGGCAGGCTGCCTTTCAGTTACGATCGTTAACATCAGTTGGCCACAGGAAATGATGGTGAGAAGCTAAACTATCTATTAATTATGTCAATTACAGGGAGTGTGATTGTTGAAATAGGGTGTTAGCGGTCTTGCTGGTGTTCAAAGAAGAATGACAACACTGTAGATCACCAACACTATGGTTTATTTTTGATTCACAGGCAAGTCAACGTTGTCGCAGTAAAAGTCCCAAGATAGCTCCTGGTGCAATAAAATGTACCCTTGCAGTGTTTTACTATTAAGTCTGATGTTTCTCTATTAATATTGCTGCTGCATTAGTGTGTATGTTGCATCATGTTACTGCTGTAGATGTGTTTCCGAGCCGCTCCGATTACAACGAGAGTTACAACGAGAACGTGACGTCATTTTTACACTAGACGGATCCTTTCTAGCCATAACCCTATTTTTCGGATTTCTACTACGTAAGCAACCTTCCCACGTCAATCCTACGCACGGCGTTATACAGGACTGTCTCAGAAAATTAGAATATTGTGATAAAGTTCTTTATTTTCTGTAATGCAATTAAAAAAACAAAAATGTCATACATTCTGGATTCATTACAAATCAACTGAAATATTGCAAGCCTTTTATTATTTTAATATTGCTGATTATGGCATACAGCTTAAGAAAACTCAAATATCCTATCTCTAAATATTAGAATATCATGAAAAAGTATACTAGTAGGGTGTTCAACGAATCACTTGAATCGTCTAATTAACTCGAAACACCTGCAAGGGTTTCCTGAGCCTTGAAAAACACTCAGCTTGGTTCAGTAAACTAAATCACAAGTATGGGGAAGACTGCTGATCTGACTGCTGTCCAGAGGACCGTCATTGACACCCTCCATCAGGAGGGTAAGACACAAAAAGAAATTTCTCAAAGAGCAAGCTGTTCACAGAGTGCAGTTTCAAAGCACATCCACAAAAAGTCTGTTGGAAGGGGGAAATGTGGCAGGAAACGCTGCACAACCAAGAGAGATGACCGCAGCCTTAACAGCATTGTGAAGAAGAGTCGCTTCCAGAATTTGGGGGAGCTTCAAAGACAGTGGACTGAAGCTGGAGTCCAGGTATCAAAAGTCACTGTTCACAGACGTGTCCGGGAAATGGGCTACAATAGCCGTATTCCCATGGTCAAGCCACTTCTGAACTCAAGACAACGGAAGAGGCGTCTGACTTGGGCTAAGGAAAAGAAGCACTGGACAGTTGCACAGTGGTCCAAAGTCCTCTTTTCAGACGAAAGCAAGTTTTGTATTTCATTTGGAAGTCAAGGCGCCAGAGTCTGGAGAAAGGCTGGAGAGGAGCAAAATCCAAGTTGCTTGAAATCCAGTGTGAAGTTCCCACAGTCAGCGATGGTTTGGGGAGCCATGTCAGCTGCTGGTGTTGGTCCACTGTGTTTCATCAAGCCCAGAGTAAATGCAGCTGTGTACCAAGAGATTTTAGAGCACTACATGCTTCCGTCTGCTGAAAAGCTCTATGGAGATGAGGAATTCATTTTCCAGCATGATCTGGCACCTGCCCACAGTGCCAAAACCACCAGTAACTGGTGTACTGACCATGGCATTACTGTCCTCGATTGGCCTGCAAATTCCCCTGACCTGAACCCCATAGAGAATATGTGGGGTATTGTGAAGAAGAAGCTGAAAGACACCAGACCCAACAATGCTAATGAGCTAAAGGCCGCTATTGAAGCATCCTGGGCATCCATAACACCTCAGCAATGCCACAGGCTGATTGCCTCCATGCCACGCCGCATTGATGCAGTAATCCGTGCAAAAGGATTCCCAACCAAGTACTGAGTGCATTAATGGACATTTTCAAATGTTTGATTGTGTTTTGCTGTTATAAATCTTTTTTTTTTACTTGGTCTGAGGAACTATTCTAATTTTTTGAGATAGGATTTTTGAGTTTTCTTAAGCTGTATGCCATAATCAGCAATATTAAAATAATAAAAGGCTTGCAATATTTCAGTTGATTTGTAATGAATCCAGAATGTATGACATTTTTGTTTTTTTAATTGCATTACAGAAAATAAAGAACTTTATCACAATATTCTAATTTTCTGAGACAGTCCTGTACATGAGCCCCCAGGGCCCAGGAGTTCAACACTTTTAATCCCTATCGGATCAAATCAGATTTGGATTTTGGGGAGTTCAAAACCAAAAAACAGGATTGGGATCACTTTGATATCCGATCAGATCAGGAAATCCAATCCAAACTTTAATCTGGATCAAATCTTCAAAATGGGTAGTTCAAACCAACAACACAGCATTGGGATCAGTTTGATCCCAAAAAACTGGATTATCTTGATCTCACCAGAGGGGTGGATTTCCAGTGGATTACCAGTGCAAAATGTACTGTACAATTTATTTTAAAATATGTTTCAATTGAAATAAGATGGCAACGTTTGTTAACTGAAATAATACACCATTTTTAGCCTTCATGGGAAATACATTTTATTTTTCATTTTTTGGTCACGTTTGTGGTGGCCTATTTTGTTTTCAACCAAATGTTGATGACATAAATGTGTATGCTCATAAAAGTATCACAACAAAGATTGTCAATCACAAAGGTAATTTAGATTAAAGAAAAAATATCTTCAACAAAAATAATGTCCATTAATTTGTCATCACCTTTCAGAAGTAATTGCCGACAACTGATGTCTCTGCAATGTGGTCTCTTGTCTTCCTTGTATTATTTTTCATGTCCACTAGATGGCGATTGGTAGGATTATAGCACTGATATTCAGGATCTAGTCATCTTGAAAAATCGTAATCTGGATCAGGCTGATCCTATCCTGAATTGCTTTGAACTCCAGGGACAAAATTTGGCCGATTTGTCTGATCCTGGATCACACAAAATGGGATTTCAAAATCTGATCGGATCTGATTGAGATTAAAAGTTTTGAACTCCTGGGGTCATTACACCTGCATTCATATGAACAACGTTCACGTTCTTCAAACTCAAGCACAAGACACACATGATGAATCTTTAACAAAAGAAATACATGGGAACTAGTTCAACCTTGTTCTCAGAATAATACAACATGTCATATACAGTAGCGTGGCGTGGGGAAAAATTTAGGGGAAGCCAATTTTTTTGGAGGGGGGGGGGGGGTGGTCAATAACGTAACCAGATGAGTGATTTCAGCGCCCGGTAACATTTTACACACATTTGTATCATACAGATGCAGGACTTTTACACGCCTGTTATCTGACCGACAGGTCCGCACGCACTCTCCAGCTGAAACTCTCTCGTCTTATTAATTTAAGCATTTCTTATTAATGTATGCAGTCAAAATCCTCAAGTTTCTGCTTCAAGGAAGCACTCTGTGCAATGGTCTCTTTGTCCCATCCCTGCTCTGTCATTATCCTGTCAAAAGCGATACAGAGCGACCCGCGTCCTTCATGGATGGCCTGTACTGCGCGGCTTTTAAAGTTCCACCTCACAGCAGAACCCCCTGGTACACGCACAGCTCGATCAACTTCAGACAGTAGTGCTGATCTCTTACATGAACGTGAGAAAAAATTGTGGAAGGCATCGAGATTGGCAAAAAACAGTTTGGCTGCTTGAATGTTGTTTGTGCCTTAGCATAACAGTGGATGAATAGCGCATTGGGGCAGTGTGCTTTCACTAAAGCCTGAACGCCACCGTGCTGTCCGCTCATGCAGACATGAGCTCCGTCATAAGTCTGACAAATCAATTTGTTTGTTGGACTGTAGTTCCCGATGGCTCTCATGACAACTGATGTTACAGCTTTTGCGTCTCTTTCTAAGCCGACATCAAAAAAGCAGAGGAAACGTTCACACACACTGCCTTTTTCATTCACGTATCTGATTATGATAGTGAGTTGGCACTTATTGGAGATGTCTGATGTGTCATCCACTTGTACAGCAATGAAAGGACAAATCTTTATTTCTTTATCAGTCTCATCCTGGATACAACGAGCTATGCTCTCAATGATGTCATTTTGTATGGAGTTTCATCTGCTTTAATTTTTAGTTGCTGCTGTAGCGGAAGTTTAGTGAAGGTATGCTTAATTAAGTATGCCAAATCTCCTCCCTCCATCATGCTTCATTTGCTTGATCATTTCTAACGGCGGTGATGACAGTTACAGTACTACGTAGTAAAACTGATGTCGATGCGATTTGATTGGATTGTGAGGAAAGGGATTTTGCCTCACAATCCAATCAAATCGCCAGCCTCCAGGGGAAGCCGGAGGCGGCCTGCTTCCCTTGGCATGGCCCTGACCAATCACAGATTGGCAGGGGCATGACGTGGGCCTCATCTGATTGGTCAATCCCTCCATTTTTTTTCACCAAGGGAAGCCAGATTTGGCTGGCCTCCTCTCGCAACACTGAATGCAATCTACTGTTTCACCATAACATCTAGAGGGGCGCTGTTTAACTCTTTGTAAAATACTCAATGAGAATGGGAGAGAGACGGAGAGACGGTCCGGCAGGAACACACAGCAAAGGAGAATTACCGAAACAAAACAAAGTGTTTTTATTTATTTATTTAAATTATAACTACAATCAGAAAAAACAGGGGAAGCCTGGCTTCCCTTGGCCTCCGGGAGAAAACGCCACTGGTCATATAGTGTGTATCATTATATTATGTCAGATGGTTTAATCAAGCAAATAACCAATTGGTAGGAATCTTTTTTTTTTAGTTGATTAGGGAGTACAGAAGCACTCTTAACATTTATTTATATTATTTATTTATTTATTTATTTTTTATCTTATATGAATCTCATCACACATGATTTTGGACATTTTACAACACAACACTTGGGTCATTGGATTTTCTATTCACAAATGGATATTCAAAAACAAAAAACGACTGGATATTGGATTTTCGTTTTCAAATTGAAAAACCAAAATTATCCAAGGCGTTTTTCTTTATCATGGTCAAAAATGGATTTACTAAATTTAAAAAAATAGGATGATTTTCATTTTCTACTTCTCAAAACAAAAAATAAAATCACTAGAAAACAGAAACAAAAAACCCCCCCGTTTTTTCATATTCTGCTACCGGAAGTTGTCTTTCAAAATAAGAGCGCAGATGAGGACGGTCGACGAAGGTACGTTTTAACCGTTTGTTTTTTCGTTCTAATTGAAACAAAAAAAAAAGCAGAAACGGGTCTTTTTTTTGTTTTTCAATTTTGCCCCAAAATGAAAAAACGGAAATTCAGCTCGTTTTTTTGTTTTTGTGTTCTTACTGTTAAAACAAGTAGGCCTATACTACTCAATGTTTCGTTTCCATAAGTGGGTGTGTCTCCAGCGCCTCCTTGCTTCTGATTGGCTAGGGTGCCCTATGCTTGCGTTGTACTCTTCAAAATAAAGGTTCTACGTCTTTGCCTTTAGACTGCGTTACAAATATACGTATATTATTATATTCATACATACAAGTACAAGTCTGTCCGTATGTCTGTCTTTCTATGTATATGTCTGTCTCGATGTCTTTCTATCTCGATGTCTGTCAGTCTGTCTTTCTGTGACTATATTTTAGAGTTTAAAGCGTAGCCACTTTTACTCCACTACATGTATTTAAAACCTTTAGTAACTTTACAGATTTGGATTAATTATGTGAAATGTAATCAACACTTAAATCAGACTTTAGTTCCACCTGGAGTAAATTCACAAGCTACCCTGCAGTATACAAAGTCATTCAAACTAGCTGCACCTTTACCAGCTTTGAGAACACTTTCATGTTCAATCATTATAAAACATATCATATATATTATTCTGAGATGGACCAATCTGCACAATGACTACTTTTACTGTCGCTACTTTCACTATATTTTGATGATAATACTTTTCTACTTTCACTTGAGGAACATTTTGAATGCAGGACTTTTACTGTAACAGAGTATTCCTACACTCTGGTACTTCTACTTTTACTCAAGTACAAGATCTGAGTACTTTACTTTTACTCAAGTACAAGATCTGAGTACTTCTACTTTTACTCAAGTACAAGACCTGAGTACTTCTACTTTCACTCAAGTACAACATCTGAGTACTTCTACTTTTACTCAAGTACAAGATCTGAGTACTTTTACTTTTACTCAAGTACAATATCTGATTACTTCTACTCAAGTACAAGACCTGAGTACTTCTACTTTTACTCAAGTAAAAGATCTGAGTACTTCTACTTTTACTCAAGTACAAGATCTGAGTACTTCTGCTTTTACTCAAGTACAAGATCTGAGTACTTCTACTTTTACTGAAGTACAATATCTGAGTACTTTTACTTTTACTGAAGTACAAGATCTGAGTACTTCTACTTTTACTCAAGTACAAGATCTGAGTACTTCTACTTTTACTGAAGTACAAGATCTGAGTACTTCTACTTTTACTCAAGTACAAGACCTGAGTACTTCTACTTTTACTCAAGTACAAGATCTGAGTACTTCTACTTTTACTCAAGTACAAGACCTGAGTACTTCGACAACTTCTGATTAATGGTTGATTTCCAAATGTTCTGTTGGTGCGTGGATGATAAAATAATAGTGTTTGATTGTATTGCCTTACGTATGCAGCTATTTGCCTGTGTTTAGAAACATAATTAAACATACCATGGACACACATTCAAACTATTTTCCATTTATTAAACATTGCAGATGAACAATTAACAAGTCATACAGCTAAAGAAAACTACAACAATAATTTTCTGTATGATAATATCATGGAACCTGGAATTTGAACACACACCACTTAACAATAAACAATAAACTTAACAATAAACGACTGAACTGCTGTCCACTTTAGGGTAGGGCCCTTAAAGCATCCAGTGCTGCAGACAGTCCAGCAACCTGGGTATACACTGGCTCCTGATCCCTGCACTTAAGGCATTGGGGAGATGTTATCCTCCACTCCTCCACACAGAGCCTGCATCCCACGATGCTTCGGCAGCAGGAGGAAAACATGGGTCCAGTCATTGTGTCTTTAAAAAGAAAAAAGACAGGTTTTTAAAGATATGCTGATAGTTACTGATTGATGTCATGGACTGTATTTCTGAAGCATGCACTCAAACTGAGAAAGATACTGTTCAGAAATAGATTTGAAAAGATTCACTTAGAATAATATGAAAATCCGGCACCTATACGTTTTATTTTTTAAATACTGTTTGTTATACTGAGCATTATTCAAAGAGAAGATGAAAACAATACCTCTGCAGATCAAACAGCTAAATGCCTGTTTGACTTCTGGCCTTGGTACTACCAAGTCCTGGCTGGCTGCCACTATGTCAGAAATCTTCCTGGTGACTTCTTCCAGGACTTGGGATGCATCCAGCAGTTCCTCCACCTTGTTGCTCAGTGTGTGGACTTCAGATAGCTCATTTCTGTTTTTGTCACATTTTGAAAATAGTTTAAGTATTAGCAGTCATTTAAGATTTTTTCTTCATTTTATTAGAGATTAAAGAAAGTTATGTATTCCATGGCAAATTAGATGATGCTAAATAAACAAGAGCATGTGGAAACATTTCATTTCTTGAAATTACATTTCAAGGATATTGTTTATAAATGCTGATTGTAGAACGGATGTTGACTGTGACTCTTCATACCATGTGCTGACCCACAGAGTACTGAGGTGTGCTACAGTGAAGCCCATGCTTATGCATGTCTGCCCCAGATGGCAAACGTATATAGCCCTTGAGCTGAAAAAATGCTAAATGGCCAGAAAGCAGCCTTTTTCAAATAATGAGAGGGTTTTGCCAGTCTGTTGTTAGCGAGTAAAATAAAGTGAAATGCTGCATATCGTGACCCTTCAGTTTGAGTGCTAGCCCTTCTTTACACATTAAATTATTTCCCCTATTGATAGACCAGTTCAAACCTTCTCCAGACAAAATCAGTTTTGTTTTCCAACCACACCTGCTTCTTGAGCCTCTTCGACGCCATTGCCTGAAAGCAGAGCTCTCAACAGCATGGATCTTTCTTGCATTCTGCTTCCAGTACAAAGACCCTTTATGAGAGAAATAAAGAGTAAAGACACATGAAAATAAAATGTTAAAAGGGGCACATTGTTGTACTGATAGCACTTTCAGACCCTTATCTTTTGCACAAATGAAAATGAAATATAGAATAATTATATTTACCAATTGTCCCTTCAGACTCAACTATTTCATTCCCAACGGTGTCTGTAAGGATGTACTCCTCACTGTCTCCCATGGCCACATTCACTTTTCCTGTGATCAGTGGAAGGCTTGCCTCTGATTCAACAAATCTGATCATGACCACCCTTGTGGAAACAATCTTTCCATCCATTATTTCTGACACATGTATTGACCTGTAATGCAAAAAGAACAGTGACACACATTTAGTTAGCAACATGGACTAAAACGTAACATTCTAAAGCATGCCAACGTATGAAATGGGCCTCTCATTACCTTTGAAATGACCGAGGGGTGCTAATTGATCTAGTCAACTGACTCATGTTTGCAGTAGACATTGGCTGACTATGACGAAAAGCAAACGGCCGTGACTCAGCTGGCTCTGTCTGGATCCTTTGAGTCTCCCCAGGTTTTTCCCCATGAACCTCATAATGACCGTGATCAGAGAGGTCCAGGGATCAGAAACACCCACTATCCAATGGAAAAACCGCAACGTTGGCGGCATCAGTGATGAAAAGGCTACCTGCGTTGACCTAAAAGAAAATAACAGGTTATATATATTTCACAATTTCCTTTTAAACAATCACTACATTGTTCTTTGTCTTTCCATGTGTCCTTGCATAATTTCTTCCTTTGTGTCGTTTCTTCAATGGTGGTAGTGGTTTATTAATTGTATTAAAAAAACATGCAGTTAGTAGTTAATCCTCAAGATTATTTGTATGCCTATTGAAAGCAATTCTAGAACCCTGAAGGCAAGAGAGACTGAAAAGAGTCAAGCGAAGCTTATAAAAGTTAACAGCATTTAATTACACAAAATATGCGGTGGTGTACAAAATGAAATGTGCGAGTGGAGGCGCTCTCCACATCCGACCGGTCAGTTCAGGTCAGGGGGTCGAAGAGATCAATTCTTGGCTTGCTCTTCCTGTTGTCATCTGAGGTCTTCTCCTATTGGCCGGCGTTGTCGGGGGGCGGGTCCAATGCAATTCCTGCCTTTTTCTGTAGCTAAATTGCATCATTCTAGCGTCTGTGGTTATTTAAACATTCCCTGCTACACATTATTCAGCGTCAATAAATGAGTGCTAATCCCAGTGTGCTCAGTGTACAACATCACATGTCATTTCACCTTGGTTCAAGGTTTGAAATCGTATGATTCCGCCAGATGCTAAATGCTAACCGGAAGTGACGAATTTTCAGAATAAAAGTGTTAAGCTAATAGTGAGAACTTCCGGTTTTTCAGAATAAAACTGATTTAAATCAAATAGTGTATTTAATTCAAATTACGCCATATCAACATTGATTTTAATTTCTAACAATCCCTCCTTACATACCATTTAAGGTATGTAAATAATATTGAAATCAATGCGTTCTTCATCCGAACATTGCATGGTACATAACTCATAAAAGTCAAAAATACAAATAATACATATTCATCATAAATATAAAGTTTTTCATTTGTGCATAACTTCTATCTTAAACCTTTAATGTCACTTCGCAAAATAGCAGCAATTGGCTTGGTATGGAAAATGTCTAACGCCCTCCTTTCACATCATAAATCATCTTCATACTGTATCTGGTGTAAAGGCACTTGTTCCTTTACAAAGTATAAGAAGGATTAAACTATCTAAAAATAGCTAAATATTACTCTTTATTTAAACAAGTCTAGCGTCATTCTATCGGTCTGTTTTTATCTAACTGTTTGTGTCATCCTTTTACTGTGTCTCTGGTGCAATTTACGAATCTCTGCTGGCTCCAGTAGATATAGTTCTCTCCATCCACATTCTTGTTGGTTCTGGGACAGAGGAATAATAATTCAGAACCTGCTGATATTTGAATCTTACTACTTGGCATATGTTACAAACAAAAAACATCTTCTTGGTGAACTAAATAAAATCCTTGTAATCTTTCTCAAATCTAATATAACAATTAACTATTCCTGTTTGTGGTAAAAACACACTAACGTTATGTAATACAATTTCATTATGATTCAAAAACAACTAAAGTCATGATGATGTCAGAGTGAATTATTTCCTGAGTGTGTCTGTCCTGTAAGGTACGTCATTCTCTGCTTGGATCGTGTGCAGAAATCCCATCGATTGCACCTGGCAATACTGCTTCTACCTATCTATTATCAAGCTGAAAAATGAATTCAGAAATCCAACATACTGTCATCAAATGTCTTTCTATTATGAATTTAAATGAAATGTATATCCCCATAATGATAATAATAACCTAAACAATAAAGTCTATGGCCTTTACTTCTTTTACCAGGCTAGTTACAAGATGTTATCAAAATTAAATTATGTCTCATTACATTACTATGTTTCAGCTTAACTGTAATATGTTCTTTTTACATTTCAAACCTCAGGTACTTTAATATCTGTTGAAATATTACAAAATTGTTTCATTATCACAGGTCAACTTTTTCGGTATTCCATTCTGGAATTAGATCTCTCACAGTAGCCCCTTGGCCACTGATTCTGCATCTGTGTTACCTGTTATAACTCAATCAATATTAGAAACATGTCAACATTCACCAAACAGTATATTATCCCTAGATATGGAGCAGGTTAATCCTAAAACTATCTTCAATGCTCAGTTTGAACATCTGGGTTGGGGCGGAAAGTTTCTTTCAATCCTTAAAGAAAAAATTTAAATTGTGAATTTTACATTTACATGTTGACATTATACTATTATACACACTCCCCCCTATTTACACATGAACTCATGTGTAACAAAATCCTGTAATGGGGAGGGGGAAAACACTTTCAGGTAAATATTGGTTAGGGACATAACGAACATTGTTTACAATTTTAGACCCATTATTATTATTTCCACAGTAAACACTTCAGTGAAAATAAGTGTTTCTCTCTGTCTTTCAGGCCCAAAAGAAACAAAATCTTCAGATTTTAGATTGAGTTTTACATTTGCAAACCGCCAACTCCTGTGGGAATAAAATATCATCAAGTAGATTAGAAACGGGTCACATGTCCGGTTTCCCCTTTTTATGGAATTTTTAGGAAACCTCTCGTTTCCCTTGGAGCTCCAAAATAATATGTTAGTCCAAAAACATGCTTGGTTAGTTATTGTTTTAGAATCATGCAGTTACACTGATCACATGCCGGCATTCATTCACACTCACACTATCTGGTTGTCAAGTCAGGTTTGGTTTGGTGACTGACCCCAGGGTCAGTCATTGACAGTGCTTTTGTCACACTGTCAGTCAGGGTCAAAGGTAATTTGGTCTCAGTCTTTTGGCCATGTCGTGCTCTGCAGAGTCTTTTCAGAGGTATTTCAGCATAGGCGGGTTCCCTTTATCTACAAAAATATGTCATATGTGGAGCGCCATTCCTTATTCATTCACGATTTCAACTATGATTTTCAAGATGGTTCTAACTTTCCTTTTGGACTTCTGCCTCCCATCTTTCCTGAAACTTGGTACAAAACTCACTTCCTTATAGTACTACTGATACTGCAATTCATTTACACCTAATTAGTATTACAATGTCTAATAGATCTAATTCAGAAACTTGTGTACATAACTATTATCTTGAGTCAAACCATTACTAGGATCTGTGTAGCTCTGCTATGTATTTCATATATCTTCAATTCTGGTCCACTTAAAAACAACGTTAAACTCTTTAGCAGTGTGTGGAACCTTGGGTGTCCGAACATGTAACAATTACTCCCTCCTTTATCAAGGATTTTAAAACAGAAGTCATTTCATATTTCCATCTGAAAGCCCTCCTATGGTAATAAGTATGCTACAATGGAGAAATCAACACTTCAGATTGGAATACTATATTTGGCTTGGCACGAGCTCTTCCTTTAACATGATCCATACAAATACAGATGTGTCTTATAGAGTGGTTCCTAAAACTATCCTTTTAATGGTGATCAATATTGTAACAAATGAGATCACACGTGAATAAAAATCTCTAAAAGAATAATTTGTTAACATGATGAAAAGATTGAAGCATATGGTTCTACTCTGTACTCCACAACACCCACTGCTTAAAGTGGAGTGAATATTTCCATCATGTCTCCCTCAGTGTGATTTTCTCATTTTACTTTAATAGTTTCCTCTTTACTGCTATTTTTAATTTACCAATTGATTAATTCATGGTTAATAAATCTGTTTGTCTTTACGTATTTATCAAGTGAATTCAAGTTATTTAAATGTGGTCTCTTTTATGTGCGTTTGTGAATAAGTGTGTTTATGTATAAACTCACTCATTCCCGTTCTCCTTTTCTCCTCCTCTGGTTGTCTCAAGCCGTGACCCCGGCCTCCTCACTTCTAATCGACCATGCCAACTCCTCTGATTCTGTCTTCTCTTCAGTCCATCAGCTCTTGAATCCATCCGCTGTAACTCTTTTAGGCAGCCTTTGGCCCAGTTACAGCTGCAGCCCACATCATGCCACTGTTCTTGCACTGCTTTTTATATGTCATCTCCTCCTTTACAGTCTCTTCGCTGTTTATATGGAGGGCGGATTCTGCTCTCAAGTTTCACACTTTGCTCTTGCCAAATCTCGTGGCTCAGCTTGGAACTTCATGCCCGGTCTGAGGGACTGATGAGAGTATCTCTGTATGTCAGCAAGCCGTTTGGTTCTGGATGCCTCAGGTGGAGATAGTTCTGGCTGCAGTTCTGTTGTTGTCGTTTCAGCTCTGGTTCTCTGTCTGTTTGATGGAGAAGGAGGAGCCTCCTGTTGGGTTAGGTCTTTTGTCTGCTTGGCGGGACGGGGTCGTAGCCTTTCTGACTCAGAGGGGGAGTCCAGGTCTCGGGACGCATTATCTATAAGAAATCTAGCACACTGAGGTTAAATAAATCGAACCCTTTCCACTCTGTCCCTTTCTAATCATACTATCCGTCTTAGTTGTTAAATGCCATCTAAACAACACAATGAATGTCTACTAATGATATTACAAATACTCCCTCTAAAAATTGTTTCATCCATTGCTACATATTTACCCAACCTGACTCTTTCAGGAAACCATTTTCTCCTATAAATTGAAACACCTGTTTCAAGCATCACATATTTCACACACTACGAAAGAACATCTCCATATTTTCTCCAATATTTTAAATCCCACTGTTACTTAGAACAATAGTAAACCTGCAGAGCACACTAATCAGATTACAGTAATGACATTTGAATCAAGTTTAGGCCTATGTCTACTTTCCATTATACTTATTACTTTTAGTGAACATTTATTTATATTGTCTAAATCCCTTGTCTATGATGTGCAAACAGTTAGAGTATAAAAATGTGTTTTTCTCTATGTATTTACACTCTAAGTATTCTTGAGTTTACTCATCTCCTGGTGCTGTCGTTGTAAAAATGTTCGATTCCTTATTGTTTTGAACCTGTTTTCCAAAATCAGTTCTAACTGCCGTGCCGTTTCTGCAAATGTAGCGGTGCGGCTACACACTGTGTAAGTGGGTGCCAACATGTTCCTTTTTTAACTTTGATCCGGAGTGCATCTGCAGTGCGTTCTACAACTTCCCACGGTCCACTCCATACAGGTTGCAACAGCTTCATCTTGTGGATTTTTACATTTACCCAATCCCCTGGTCCAACAGAAATATTCGTCATGGCCCTGGCATATGCTTCCGCCTCAATTTTTCTCATATCTAACATTGGTTCTCCTCTGTATTGTGAGGTGATACCTTGTGGTGGATATTGCTGAGTGGGGCAATCTCTGGCCAAATGTCTACAATCACCACATATGAAGCAGCCACCATCTCTTCTTCCTCTTGAGCGTTGCTTTCCTCTCCATTGTCCCTTTTGTTGATGCTGTATGGGAGTGTATACCTGAGCTGGCGGCTGTACTTGTGTAGGAAGATACACAGGTATTTGCTGTTGCTGGAATTGTGTGGGAAGATACTGCGGTGCTTGTGGCTGTACTTGCGTAGGAAGATACACAGGTATCTGCTGAACTTGGTTTTGTGGACATACACTTCCTCGTCCGCTTTGTTGGTTCTGCATTTGATTCTCTGGTTCTTCCTGAGTTTGAACTGTTGGAGGTGTCCACCCTGCCTTCTCTGCTAGTATAGCCATCTGATTAGCTTCAGTATCTTTCTCAGCCACCTGCATCTTCAAAAGTATTTTTTCCAGTTTCTTTGTTTCTTCATCATCTTCCTTTGTTATTTCCTGGCATTTGATGTCATGGTGAATGAGATGTAGTCTCCATTCTTCTGGGATTTTAGCTTCTAACCCCACCACATCTCTAAGGCGTGCCTGCACTGATTGGGGAAGGGCTTTAATGACCGCGTCCTTCCACAGCATTGTGACAGCCGGCGAAACGTCATGTCGTTCTCCAGTACAGTCCTCCCACACTCCTTCACATCTCTTCAGGAAGGCATTCATGTTTTCCTCCGTGCCTTTCCTCAGGCCGGTGAGGGCATGTAAACTGCGTGTTGTCGGGTAGATGTGACGAATAGCAGCCCAATAATTCGACCTGATGTAGTTGAATGAAGTGTCATCTGGGTCGTGCGTGCAATTGGCCTCGGAATCTACTGCTCTTGCTTCCAGTCGTCCTTCAATCCGTCCGAGCAGGGCCCTCATGTCTCCCAAGCACAGGTGGTCTTGGGCTGTGTATCTCTCCAGATCAGTCACCCACTTCTGACCTCCTTTCGTGAGTGGAGGTAGTTTTGCCACTAATGCTTCCATGTCCCTGTGAGTCCATGATTGGTATTGAAATCCTCCTCTTCCAGCCGCTATCAATGGCATGGAGGTATGTGCACCGGTCTTGGATCTTTTAGTTTTCTTGGTTCTTCTCGTTTTGGGGCATTTCCCAGGGTAATGTTGCTCATTTTCGTCGCTACTATTATTCTCAGGAGGAGATGCAAAACCGCGTTGTTGCTGTGACTGTTCATGGTATGGGGAGTGTTTACTGGTTTCAGACTGTGTACCTCCGTCGTCATCTTCATCTCCCTGTCCTTCGGAATAGTCAGGAGAGTAGTTTTTTCTGCGTTTTCTTTGAGTTCTTCGTTCTTCTTGTTCTCTCCTTTCTCTCTGTTGTCTATCTGCCTTCATGTCCTGAAATCTTACATCTTCTTGTCGTCTTTCCGCCAGAAGTTGTTGGTATTTATCTTCCTCCCTTTGTCTTTCTGCAACAATGTCATTATGGGCTTCAACTGCCTTTCGTCTCTCTTCAATAATGTCATTATGTGCTTCATCTGCTTTTCGTCTCTCTTCCATTCCTCTGTTGAGCTGCTCTTCCATTCTTCTGTTGAGTTCCTTTTCCATTATTCTGCCGAGTTCTTCCATTCTTCTGTTGGATTCTTCCTCTCTTCTGCAGAGTTCTGCTTCCATTCTTCTGCTGAGTTCTTCCATTCTTCTGTTGGTCTCCTCTTCCATTCTTCTGCTGAGTTCTTCCATTCTTCTGTTGGTCTCCTCTTCCACATGTAAGCTGTTTGTCAATCCTTGGCTGGCATCTTCCAGATGGAGTACCAGACTTGCAACCATAGCTTTTCTTTTTTCAGCTCTGTTCATAGCAATGTTTACAGGTCCATACCAAGAGGGTTGTCCGGCTTTGATCCATGCTTTTTCCTGTTGTAGGTATTCAGCATTCTCATGTTCAACTACAGCTTTTCTATGGGCTTCCGTTGGTCCAGGCTGATCATCTGCTGGAATCAATCCTCTCGTTTGCCACTGTTCTAACAGTTTCTCCATTTGGTTCCATGTCCTCTGTCTTTTACTTGAAACTGTTAAAGCATCTGATCTGATTTTTACCCTTTCCTTGATATCTGCAGTTGAGCCTGGCTCTGCGACTGGTCTCAACTTGGTGTCTTTTGGCGACATGTTCAAGTACTTGGATAATATTATTAAGTTATCAAAGATGAAAAACTAATCCTCTAAATAGTACCTTTGTATTCTTTATAAAGATATCCTATGTCACCTGAACTTAACTTTAAAATCTGGTTGTTGTTTTTTTTTTTTTTTTTTTCAAATAAATAAAAATGTTGGAAAATCAAAATCAAAATCAGACAAATTAAATTAACATTTTGAAATTATGCAAATTTTAAAATCTGAATAAAGAAATAAAAATGAACAGGAGTTGACTTAGTAATATGAAAATAGGAATAAGGTGCAAATCCAAATAAACCGTGTACAGTGTATACTCAAGTTTATGAAATTATGCAAATGTCATAAAATGAGTCAACTACAATACTTCAATTCAAAGAAACCTCCTGTAATCTTTATCTGTGTGGTGAAGAATGTATTAACTGTAATACTTATTATGTCCGCTAGGGGAGCTGTTTTATTTTTGAACTCCTCTCAAATGTATCAACTAGTACTTCCGGTTCATAAACCTACTTCCTGTTTATTTCCCCAAAATGATAAAGTTCAAATGACTTTCTTTGAAAAGCATGAAAAACAAAACAACTCAATCTACTCTCAACGTTCATCTACACCATCCCTGTGTATTTAATCAGTAATTACCGGTTGTATCTTCACTCAAACTACTTCATCATCTAGTAATGCCAACTGGCTAGCTAACTAGCTTAGCAGTATAGCATAAACCTCATGTGACTGGGGGAAGGGGAACACTCAACATGTGCAGATTAAAACCACACTGTTTATAAATAAATGTCTTGCTGGACTGTACGACTAAATTGTCTTAGGGCTGTCACCAAGTAAATGCTGTTTTTAAGTTTCTTCTTGCTTCGCTTCTGCAAAGTTCAATTATAGTTATGCAGTTATTTGTGCAAAACAGTTCATATAAAATAATTATCATTGAATCTTTTCACATCTTTTCATGCCATGTCTATTTTGTGCACCAAATTAAGGATAACATCCGATAACATCCTAATAATATCCTTCCCCATTTACAATGTGATATCTAAACATTGTTTTGTTTTTAAATTGAATGATTAACTGACTCTCTCGTCCAGACGACTCGTAGCTTTATTGCTATTGAAACAAGGTTAGTTTGTTACACGTTAACACACCATGTTCAATCAATAATTAATCACGGATCTCTTAAAAATACCTGAAAAATGCGGCTGATTCTGTCGACGCGCATGTCGTCTATTTTAAGAGTAACTCGCTGGCTGCCTCTGAAAAGAAAGTATGACTCCATCTCCGTGTTTATTGTTAACAATATATTGCTATCGCCGTGTCCGACAAGTCGTTCTTGGCGGTAATGTGTGTATTACACAGGGTGCATTTACGGCATGGTGCCGTAAATGTACCATCAATTTACACCAGGACTGCTGTGCGCATGACAGGAAAGTTTGATCGCGGGAAATATAGTCACCCTCCTTATTAATAATAATGGAGTCCAGTTTGTTGGCCTACAGAGAAGTTATACAAAGTATGATAAAAGATGGTTATACTGATCAAAATATATCCGATCATCTCCAGTATGAATGTGGCTTAACAAAAGGGTTCTCCCAAACAAATATCCGTCGCTTTTTTACCCAAAATGGTATAGGCAGAGAGCGAGTGCACGATTCCCAACTGGAAGTAGAGGTTGCTAAAGCAGCTGTTGAGGTGAGGTAGGACTATGGCTTAATTCAGTGATGTAAAGTAATTACGTAGATTTACTCAAGTACTGTACTTATTACTTCATAGTAATAGAGTGGTGTAGTGAAGCGTCCTAAAACCCGGAAGTAAGTTCCTTCTGGTTCCCTCAACAAAAAAGCAATGCAATTTCGCCATAGGATTTTGGAAAATAGCTCGAAATAATGTCTGCGGTTGACACACATTTAAGAGACGGAACACGGTTTGTTCAGTCGGATAATCTCCACATGTCTACCCTACTTTTATAATTTTATAATCATAAATCGAATCGAAAGATTTATGATTTTAGGACGTGTCACTGCACGACTCTATAGCCTACTGTTGGGCTTCGGAATGCTGGGAGGAGTAAATGCCCAGAAAGAATCCAAGAAACTTCTTGTAAAATTGACAGGGTTTTAATTATAGTAAACATGACGTTCCTCTGAGGCTGCGACGGGAGAGGGGCCGTATAAACGTTTCTGCTCCGATTATAAACTCTGGTACTTCCAGTCTTCTCCCATTGGTTGGCGGCGTCATATTCCGTTGCCCTCTATTGACGTAGCTAAACATCCATTCATAAGCATTTAAATAGCTATATACATGATAGTTAACCATATAGTAACAGTTGATATGTTAGCATCGATGAGTGGCAGTTGGAGACGGTGTGTTTAGTATGTAACTACACGCGTTTTTATCCATTTCTTCACTAATGCTGCTTGATATGCTACATCCTACTGTGAATGCTAAAAACAATGCAACTTCCGGTTCCGGAAGCTACTACCCCCGATATTTGTCCGTGGGGGAACAATACATCAGTGGACTAAAGTTCCGGTTTAATATGTATATTGATTATTCTCACAATACAAACAAATGTAACGAGCCCTGAATTATGGGTTTTCTTTGAGACGTAGGAGCTGAGTTGAGGCTTAACAATGATGTGACAGAAATACCCACTAATAACTTTGGACATAATTGTGTAAATAATAATGAGATAACTATTCTGGGGTTTTTTGGTTTCAATTAGAACTAAAAAACAAACAGTTAAAACGTACCTTGGTCCTATTTAGTTTTTGTTTTGTGTTTACAAATTCAGACTGGACCAACATATGGAAGAAAAATGATGACTGGTTACCTGGCCTCAAAAGGAATCCGAGCATCAGAGGGGCGTGTTGGCCGTGTCCTCAGAGAAACTAACCAGCCATATCATGCAGATCGGTATCGTGTAGGTATTATTAAAAAACATCTAGATGTTCCTGTATTGTACATTGCTGTGAACATATTGTGAGAACAATAACATTGTGTTTAATTCCTCAGAGATTAAGGAATTTAAATCCAGTGCCATACAGTGCAGAGTACATGGGTCACAAATTGCACATTGACCAAAACGAGAAACTGGTGATGTATGGGGTGACCCACGTCCTTGCCGTGGACGGATTCTCCAGCAACATTGTAAGCCACTCCACCATGCCAGTGAAAAACAACCTGACCATATATCAAGAGGTTTACCAGTAAGTTTCAGTGCCCTGTTTCTGTTATAATAATATAATAATAACCTAATAAAAAGGTTGCAAACAGCAGACAGTAAATAATTTAGTAAACGTTTAGCTAAATAAAAACACAATGGCTAAATGTAGCTTTATTTGAACAGTTTTATTTGGGAAAAATATTGTAAATCGAAAACTACTGACAGGTAACCACTGTATATTGTACGTTACTTGATAATTGATTGATGAGATCAAAATTTTAACTGCGTACAAAATTCGCTTTAGCAATGCTTAGGTTGTAACAACAAACATGAAATTCTGTTACATGTCATAAGACTTTTGTATTGCTGTTTTGCAGGAGTGCTGTCCTACGATATGGAATGTGGGACCAAATCCGAGTAGACCATGGAAAATAATTCTACTTGACTCTTTTCATGCAGGAAAAATTGGCAGACTACCGGAATAACACAGGCAGACAGCCATACATGCAAACAAAGTCAACACAGGCGAGTTGTTTTTTTATCTGAATTGCAATCAACGTGTTCATACATTACATTACATGTTAGTTGTTAGACGCTTTTATCCAAAGCGACTTACATACTCAATACTGTGGACAATCCCCACATAGCCATTTTTGTCTTTTATTCCTCACTTTATCTGCTGTAATCATGTAAATTACCCTGTGGCGAGACAAATAAAAATATTTCTGATCTCATTCCATTATTCACCCAACTGCTAGCTGATAAAGCTGTCAATAGACCCATGGCGTTCACTAAACTTCTCTAGGGGACTGCTAGCTTTTTCCTATGACATAGAAGAGATACACAGTACTTTTGAACTGGATACAACAGGAAATGGATAAAATACAAAGCCGGAAATTGGGAAAGAAATTGGGAAATGAACAATGGGAAATTACAATGTGCTCTCTACATTTGACTCTTCTCATTTTTGTTTACTTTAAATTACAGAATCATATTATAGAAAGGATGTAGCCAGAGGTAAACAACAGGGTAAACTACCCTCTGAAAGGCGCACTCAACCACTTGTTGACCAGGAGGAACTAAACCTCGAAGACAACATCACACGATATTGTGTGTCCACTCTTACCTGTCAGGTAGCCAAAATTGGACTTGACCGGATGGTGCAGTCCTGGAATGCACACAGAATCCAAGGTTTTTATAGCAGTTTTCAGAATGTTACTTAAGCCCCATAACAAATGACCTTCTTTATGCATTTTTATAAGTTGTACTTTTATCCTACATTTGTTTCTCTCTGTATCCCCTTTTTTACACTAGGTTGATGGAAATGTTTAAATGTGGCATGTATATATTACAATATTTCAATAATTGTCTGAGTAAAGACATATCTACTATCTAGTTTATAGATTGCTCTTATTGCATGAAACATATATATCTGGTAAGTACATACACAGTCAAATTAAAAACATGCTTTTTAAAGTTTGTAAGAAGTGTACTAATAGCACAGGCTATGAGGTTCATTGATATGCATGATATGTAACATTACACTAACAATGGCCACTTATTCGTGTGTTTTTTTAAGGTAAGGGTATCCCAGATCAACTTGCTCATGGTGGGTGCCCAAAGAGACTGCCTGCAGATCTTTTGCCTGAAGCTACAGATGCTGCAGACTGCTATCATCAGGACGTGGGGTCCTCTCTGACAAGAGTGTCGCTGTTTGGGAGAAACCCATTTGCCACTGTGGAGCACCAGACAGCAGCTGAACAAGAATTTGCAAGGAACTATGCGGACATTGCTGAACTCTTTGAGCGTGCCATTCATAACGAGCCAGCACCATTCCAAAACGGGATAAAGGATCTCATAGGCATTGTAAGAAGATATGTGTAAAGGCAAGTGATCAGGAGCTAGTGTATACCCAGGATGCTGGACTGTCTGCAGCACTGGATGCTTTAAGGGCCCTACCCTAAAGTGGACAGCAGTTCAGTCGTTTATTGTTAAGTTTATTGTTTATTGTTAAGTGGTGTGTGTTCAAATTCCAGGTTCCATGATATTATCATACAGAAAATCATTGTTGTAGTTTTCTTTAGCTGTATGACTAATTGTTCATCTGCAATGTTTAATAAATGGAAAATAGTTTGAATGTGTGTCCATGGTATGTTTAATTATGTTTCTAAACACAGGCAAATAGCTGCATACGTAAGGCAATACAATCAAACACTATTATTTTATCATCCACGCACCAACAGAACATTTGGAAATCAACCATTAATCAGAGGTTGTCGAAGTAATTAGATATTTTACTTGAGTAAAAGTAGAAGTACTCAGATCTTGTACTTGAGTAAAAGTAAAAGTACTCAGATCTTGTACTTGAGTAAAAGTAGAAGTAATCAGATATTGTACTTGAGTAGAAGTACTCAGATGTTGTACTTGAGTGAAAGTACAAGTACTCAGGTCTTGTCCTTGAGTCAAAGTAGAAGTACTCAGATCTTGTACTTGAGTCAAAGTAGAAGTACCAGAGTGTAAGAATACTCTTTTACAAATAAAAGTCCTGCATTCAAAATGTTCCTCAAGTGAAAGTAGAAAAGTATTCTCATCAAAATATAGTGAAAGTAGCGACAGTAAAAGTAGTCATTGTGCAGATTGGTCCATCTCAGAATAATATATATGAAATGTTTTATAATGATTGATCATGAAAGTGTTCTCAAAGCTGGTATAGGTGCAGCTAGTTTGAATGACTTTGTATACTGCAGGGTAGCTTGTGAATTTACTCCAGGTGGAACTAAAGTCTGATTTAAGTGTTGATTACATTTCACATAATTAATCCAAATATGTAAAGTTACTAAAGGTTTTAAATACATGTAGTGGAGTAAAAGTGGCTACGCTTTAAACTCTAAAATATAGTCACAGAAAGACAGACAGACAGACATCGAGATAGAAAGACATCGAGACAGACATATACATAGAAAGACAGACATACGGACAGACTTGTACTCAGGGGCGGAGCTTCCTACAGGCAATATAGGCGGTTGCCTAGAGCGCCACCTAGAGGGGGGCGCCAAAAATTGCAACAAAAAAAATAATATATATATATTTATTTTTTTTTGCTTGGCGCAGTTTTGGCGCCCCCCCTCTATATCTGCAACCATTATTCTTACATAAAAAAAAAAATTCTAACATAAGGGAAAATGAGCCAAAAATCTAAAACGGTAGGTCGGTCTAAGAGCCTCGGCTTTAGGTGTTCACAGTCAGAACATGCTAGAGCGCTGTGCATTGATGGGTATCGGTCAAGTGTTTATAAAATTGAGCGTTGAGGAAAGAAAGACTAACGTTAGAGAACTATGAAGAGGCAAAAGCCATCTGGGGCGCAGTATAAAAACAGAAGAAAAGAAGAAGAAGAGAAACGTGCCAAGGTGAAAGGTATGCAATTTTGATTGTATTGTCAACATTAGCGAATGGATCATGTAATCTTGCTAGTTAGCCAAGCCAACGTTAGCTAGCCAGCGTTTGTTATTGCCATTCAGTCGAAACTGTCATAAGGCTATTTTCTTTGTGTCATGAAATAGAAATATTAGTAATAATAACAATGTTAGTTTTGGTGTAGCGAGCTAGCCAGTGTGGTGGAATGTTAGTTAGTTGGTAACGTTAGCTAACGTTAAGTTTACCTCAGAAAGCACATTGACTATCCGAGTCAAACATTTGCCAAATTCAACCCTGTCATAATGTGCGCTAACGTTAGCTAACTAGCTCAGTGGTTCTCAACTCCAGTCCTGTTGAATGTTTTCGTTCCAACCCAGAACTAACACACCTGATTCAACTGTTCTAATAAGATAGGCATAGCTCTTGATTAGTTGAATCAGACCTGTCAGGCTGTCCTAATGCTTACTAACTAAATAATAGCTACATTTAAAAAATGGAAATTATTCAATGTTGATAATACACATTTTGTTATATCATTTTAGATTCACTTTTAAAATATCTGGGACCATCTGCTGCATCAGTTGACAAGGAACCGCCATGCACCTCAGCTGTGCCGGCTTCCTCAGGTGAGTGCAATGTGTCAATAGATGTTCCTGATGATAAATAATTGAATGTGAAATCCAGTCAATATATTTGCTCTTGTGTGTTCTTTCTATATTTATAGACCTAGAACCACATGAAGGAACGTCAGAACAGCAAGCTGCTCATCCTGATGAGATGACCACTGATTCCACCCTGCCACTGACCACTGTGTCTGTTTGTTCTGGTGAGTACAATATGTCAATAGATGTTCCTGATGTGATGATAAATAATTGAATGTAAAAATGACTGTCGTGCCATTTCTAATCCAGCCAATATATTTGCTCTTGTGTGTTCTCTATATATGTATAGGCCCAGAACCACTGCAAGGAACGTCAGAACAGCCTGCTGCATCTCATCCTGATTGCACCACAGATTCCACCCATACACTCTTCTCAGGATGTTTAGCTATAAACCTAATTGTCCTCGTGCTTTCAAATAATTGCTTTCTGTTTTTATTTACATTTTACACACTGTCCCAACCTTTTTGGAATTGGGGTTGTGTGTGTGTGTGTGTGTGTGTGTGTGTGCGCGTGTGTGTGTGTGTGTGTGTGTGTGTGTGTGTGTGTGTGTGTGTGTGTGTGTGTGTGTGTATGAAGATATTGTGAATATGAGGTGAGAAAATGTGCTTCACATGCCCTCCAGATGCAGCAAAGACAGACGATCCACTACCAACCGATCCTGCTGACTGCCCTTCACATCTCACAGACACAATGAGGACAGAGTTTGTTCGGAGAGGACCATATCAGATAACACCTGATTTCATTTTCCCAAGGAGAGATGATGGGAGAAGTTGCCACCACCAGTACTTCAGCAGGACCTTAGTAAATGGAGAAAGGATCAAAAGAAGTTGGGTGACATATTCAAAAAAGAAGAACAGTCTTTTTTGTTTTTGTTGTCAACTTTTATCTCCAAAACAAATTCATTTAACAAATGCAGGACTGTCGGATTGGAAAAATGCAAGTGCTGCTTTGACCAGCCATGAAAATAGTCCGGAACACCTGAACAATTTGGCGTCATGGAAAGAATTGGCAGTTCGATTAAAACAAGGTACAACAATAGACAAACAAGAGCAGGCCCTCCTTGAGGCAGAGAAGAGTCGGTGGAGAGCAGTGCTGACACGACTGGTTGCTATTGTACAGTCTCTGGCAGGGCGAAATATGGCATTGAGAGGAAAGACAGAAATACTCCACTCTCCTTCAAATGGAAACTTTTTGAAAGAGGTTGAGCTTTTGGCGCAGTTTGACCCAGTGATGAAAGACCACATCCACAAGATTAAAAGTCAAACATCCCACCACAGCTACTTGGGCAAAACCATTCAGAATGAGTTGATTGAATGCATCAGTGGAAAGATTCTATCAACAATAGTGCAAGAAATAAAGAAATGCAAGTACTTTTCCCTCATTTTAGATTGCACCCCGGATGTTAGCCACACTGAACAGCTGTCAGTAGTCATCAGAATTGTGACACTGGAAGAAGACCCCCAGATTAAAGAGCACTTCATGGGATTCCTAGTAGCAGAGGAGTCCACTGGTGAAAGTTTGTCCGCCCTGATTTTGAAGAGGCTGGAGGAGTTGCAGATTGCCTTTGATGACTGCAGAGGACAGTCATATGACAACGGCGCAAATATGAGAGGGAAGAACAAGGGAGTACAGGCCAGGCTACTGCAGTTGAACCCAAGAGCTTTGTTTGTGCCTTGTGGGGCACATACACTCAATTTGGTCATTGCTGATGCTGCCAAAAGCTCCAAAGATGCCATATCATTTTTTGGCATTGTGCAGAAGCTATACTGCCTGTTTTCTGCCTCTACACAGAGATGGGCCATCCTCAAGAAACACGTCAACCTTTCACTCAAAATGTGGTCAGAAACCAGATGGGAGAGCAGAGTGAAAGCTTTGGAGCCTCTGCGATATGAAGCCGCAGCTGTGAGAGAGGCACTGCTTGAGGTGAGAAACCAGGCCAAAGACCCAATCATCAGGATTGAAGCCCAGTCTCTGGCAGAAGAAGTGGGGTCATTCCGCTTTTCACTGTGCACAGTGGTCTGGTATGACATGTTAAGTCAAATTCAGCAGGTGAGCAAAGTCCTGCAGTCCCAAACAATGCAAGTGGATGTAGCAGTAAGTCTACTGAAAAAGACTGAAAAAGCTCTCAAATCCTACAGAGCCACAGGCTTTGTGGCTGCACAAACATCAGCCAAGGACATGTGTGAAGACATGAATGTGGATGCAGTCCTTGTGCAAAAGCGGCTGAAGTCAACAAAGAGGCACTTCTCATATGAGTCTCCTGATGAGCCATTGAGGAATGCCTTGCAAAATCTGGAGGTAACGTTCTTTAACGTGGTGGTAGATGCTGCAGTGTCAGCACAAAAGGAGAGGTTTACCACTCTTGAACATGTGCAAGACAAGTTTGGCATTCTGTACAACTTCCCAGACCTGCCACACCAAGAGCTGATGAAGCAAGCAGAGGCACTTGCACACACCTTAAGCCATGGAGGGCAATCTGATTTGGATGGGAAGGAGCTGGCTCAGGAGTTGGAAAATGTACCTGACTTGCCATCAAAGAGCATGACAACTCTTGAGTTGTTGAAATTCATACACACAAAGCAGCTCACCGAAATATATCCCAACTTGTGTATTGCTCTGCGGATCAGTGCAACGCTACCAGTAACAGTAGCTTCAGCCGAGAGGAGTTTTTCCAAATTAAAACTCTTGAAAACATACCTGAGGTCCACCATGGCTCAAGAACGCCTCAGTGGTCTGGCTGTAATCAGTATTAACCATGAGGTTGGTGGTCAGATTTCATATGATGATGTGATTGATGACTTTGCAGCGAGGAAGGCCAGAAGGATTGCACTGTAAATGGAAACCAGTAGGAGCTAATATGTAGGCCAACCTTGTGTGATGATAGGGAGTGGAATGTAAATAGTTCTTGAGACAAAGTGAATTTGTAATTTTTTTGTATTTGTTTGTTTATTTAGCATATTATATTTTGATTATTTGACATGTGTAACATATTTTACAATACATAATTTTCTTTTAAAGCAAATGTGCACGTTATTTTATTGTTTGTTATTGTTATTATTATTATTGTTTGTTAGCTAAGTTGTTTGTTTTAATTCTTTAGTGTGCACTTTACATTTCTTCTTAATTTTCTTTGAAAGCAAATTTGCACATTCTTTTATTGTTTGTTATTGATATTATTATTGTTTGTTAGCTAAGTTGTTTATTTGTTTTAATTCTTTAGTGTGCACTTTACATTTATTCTTAGCTCTTGTTCTTGCTTGTAATAAATAAAGCTGCAGTACTTTACTGTATAACTGTTAAGATGTTTTGATATTTTTTTGGGGGGGGCGCAGTGGTGAAGCTCGCCTAGGGCACCAAATGTGCTAGGTCCGCCCCTGCTTGTACTTGTATGTATGAATATAATAATATACGTATATTTGTAAGGCAGTCTAAAGGCAAAGACGTAGAACCTTTATTTTGAAGAGTACAACGCAAGCATAGGGCACCCTAGCCAATCAGAAGCAAGGAGGCGCTGGAGACACACCCACTTATGGAAACGAAACATTGAGTGGTAGCCTATACTTGTTTTAACAGTAAGAACAGAAAAACGAAAAAACGAGCTGAATTTCCGTTTTTTCATTTTGGGGCAAAATTGAAAAACAAAAAAAAGACCCGTTTCTGCTTTTTTTTTTGTTTAAATTAGAACGAAAAAACAAACGGTTAAAACGTACCTTCGTCGTCCTCCAGTCAGTAGTCCGGCAGCAGCATTTTTACTCCTTGGAAAGTCTTGCCCGCTATTTAAATTGACTTTGATTGAAGTTAATAACAATATTGATATTATATAGATATATAGCATTTGATGCAGTCTTTCTGAACACTTTTAAAATAAAATACTGCAAATTAAGAATATTTGTAATAGTGCCTTATCCCTCTATGGCATGACTTTTTATTTTGTGAAGAAAAAAATGTTTCACCATGTGTTTTAGGAGCTTAGGGGTCCCTGATATTATATCAATTATAAAATGTGACCCACGCCACACCCCTCAACCAGGGGTTGGTTTGTTGCCTCAAGGCAACAATGAGATAATACGAGGTTATTGTGTGCGTGTGTGTGTGTGTGTGTGTGTGTGTGTGCGTGCGTGTGTGTGTGTGTGTGTGTGTGTGTGTGTGTGTGTGTGTGTGTGTGTGTGCAGGGGCGCCGTAAGGGGGTGAAAGGTTAGGACGATTCTTAGGGCCCATGACTACAAGGGGGCCCCAAAATGTTTAGAACATTAAGGAAAAAAATATGAAGTACCCTTTCATCAATAATTAACATTAATATAACGTTATATTGCGTAGTAGGCTACTCACTAAACTTACGATTCATTTAACTTATTTTCTTCCAAAAGTTAATTATCCAAAGCCTCTGTACACCCCCCTCTATTTACATGTAATGGTTGGGTCCTAAGACTCCTGCCTCCAAACGCAGCACTTTTCTAGCAGAGTGAAAGCATGTGAAGAGGGATGCGGTGGGTGTGGTCCATGAGTGGTGGAATTTAGTCTGTTAGCTAAGCGTAGTCTATTGTAAATTGTAATGTTTTTTTTTACTAAGCTGATATTAAGTAGGCTACTGTTAATATCTTCACAGAAAATTCAGAGGTTTTTCATTTCACTGCTCTTTTAGCTGACATTAAATGCAGGTACATGTTTATCAGCTATTCATACTAAATCAGTTGTCCCTCCCCCTGGTGCCAGGACCAACAGATCCATCTTCAGGCTCAGCAGCCCTGTCCCCCTATAAGGCTGAACCTGAACCAGCTTTTCTCCCAACTGAAGGAGGTGAGCAGCATTGTGTTGAATGACATGCCACTTAACATATTTGAAGGGAGACTGGAATACAACACATATATATATCAAAACAAAAAGCTAACATCTAATTTAAATTATACATTTCAAACACAGTATTTTCCCACATATACTTTTAGTCTATTTAGGATGTTTGAAGCGTTGAGTGATCAGTCTGTATTAGGTAAATAAAATGTTAATCACCAACATTTTGGTTATGATATTAATACTAATATTAAAGAATATATTATCAATTCAATTCAATTCAATTCAATTCAATGGGGCTTTATTGGCATGAAAGTTAAATTAAACAATGTTGCCAAAGCATCACAATACAAAATAATTAACAACATTAACAGACATTTCAAATTTTTACATATTATTGATGATATATATATACAGTGATACAATTACATTTCAACACGTGTGTGTGTGTGTGTGTGTGTGTGTGTGTGTGTGTGTGTGTGTGTGTGTGTGTGTGTGTGTGTGTGTGTGTGAGTCTCATATCATATGTGTCATGTACACTCTACAGAGCCAGGGCCCTCTTCAGTTTTGTCAGGAAGGTGTGTGGAAGTGGAGGAAAAGGTGAAGGACAGTGACAGTGCCAGTGGCAGTACCAGTGTAGATGAGGAGGATGAAGGCTCCAGTGAAGACAAGAGAAGTTGTACAGAAACGGACAGACAAAGTGAGGAAAAGGACAGACAAAGTGAGGAAGCTGTAAAAAAAAGACTGAGAAAAGGTAATAGGCTCTGATTTGGCACAACCATAAGGCCTTTTCATTTCCATTTCCGTTGTATTCCACTTTAATACCTGCATATTTTGTAGTTGGTATGTATATTTAATTAAAAAATCTGCTGCTTATGTTATTTTTTGTGTTATAGCATTTTATAAATGATTTTGTTGGTGGTAATGTTCACTTTATTTTAAGAACCTGGACCAATTTCTGGCTCAATAAAAATTAGTGGGAGCATAACACAGGTTGAATAGAGCACATAGAACACATGTCTAAAAAAAAAATCTAAATTCCACCACCATATGACAGAGATCTGAAAAGTGACATCAGTGTCACTGCAGTCTTATTTGATTGTTAAATTAAATTATTAAATGTACAGTGTTTTCAGACATTTCTGACATTCCTGAGCACATTCCATTAACTCTGAAGCTTCCAAAGATGTTACCATAGGCATATTATGTATGGTTGGAAAGCTGAGAAGGAATGGAATCCATTTCAGATGACTTAGTCATGGTCAAACCATCTCAGAAAGAGCACAGAGAGAGAAAGGAGTATTTGCATTTTCCGATTGCCCCCAAAAGGGCCCGCATGCCATTATTGGCCCCAAAAGTGCCCCCACCAAACATCTCTACACCTAGGCATGCCATATGTTTTTTAACATCTACATTTCCCAAGGAACAATTATATCAAGTCCATTCCCCAAGGTCCATAAGACCTTCCCAGAAGGAGTTATCATCAAATAAAGGTCAAGTGTTGTCGCCAGAGCACCACACCTGCAGCAAGGGACTGATCATTAGTGCTCACCTGACTCACCTGTGTTGATAACGCAATTGCACTCTATTCAAAGACCATGTCCATGTCCCACACTGTCCTCAAGAGACAATACAATATGTATTATATCTATTATATGTAATATGCCATATATTACTAGTGTAGAACAAGTGCCATTCATTCATTTTTCACACCAGGTGTCTGACATTTCAAACTGGACCAGGTGAGAGGTGGATCTTTGTCTGTTAGGTCAATGTCAATCTTCATTTGTCTAAAATTAATCAGACTGAGAATGTAGCTGACTTTTTATTTTTATCAACATCCAATGCCACTTGAATAATAAAAAAAACAATGTCCGGCTAGAAATTATTTCAGATCAACAGCAGGAAAAGTACAATCTGAACAATAGAAAACATGTTGCCTGGTAGATTTGGAACCATTTGGAACACGTGAAACAGAGTGTCAATAATCACCAGGAATATTTTTAATTCCACAACACCTAAATCTCAACAACTTCCCGTTCCTCTTCTCCTCCCAGTCATCCTACACTATCCTTTCCAAGCCTACTGCTGGCTGTTTAGAAATGGTAGCCTTTGAAGCAGTTTCTCTCTTCTGTGAAGCAGAGACGCACGTCGCATTTCTCACACAGGGTGGTGGTTGCATTTGTTTTGCAGACTGTGCAGCGGCCACGCTTGGTAGATTTCACGGGCCAGTGTCCAAAGTGGTCCTTACGGACATCATCAGGAACTCCAACACGGACTCTCTTTCTCGTGGGAGGTGCTGAAGGAGATGGAGTGTTCATGTCAAGTGATGGGCGCCCCCTTCTTGCCTGGATGAGGATGAGGCAAGTTGCCACCTCTGCCTGGAATCTTCTTAGATTCAGTGCTCTCTCACCGATCAGCTTGCAGTCGTTCTTGTAGATCAGCCACGCGTTGACCAGGGCTACCATGATGGTGTGCCAGAAGAGGTAGATGTACCATCTCCGTGATCTCATGTGGTATTTGTACCGGAGAAGGCATCTATCCATGAGATCCACCCCCCCCATGAAGGTGTTGTACTCTTTGACGACATTGGGCCGGATGACGTCAAGGAATGCCTTCTGGGGTTTGCTCCAGCGCCTAGCTTTGTCTTGTGGTTCCACTGCTGTTTGAGAGGAGATCAAGGTGACAGGTCTGTTGTCATGCCACTTTACTATGGCCATGGACCCCTCTTTCTCCACCCGGCAATCGAAAGATCCTCTGCCTCTCTTGGCAAGACTCTTGTCATCCTCAAGCTGACATCCAGCCAGGCGATTGCTGCGGACTGTTCCTGTAATACATAAAGAATAAGACAAGATGAGTCAAAACTAGAAACAAAGGAGAATGAGACCATAGGTATGTTGTTATTACCTGTGTGTGTGTGTGTGTGTGTGTGTGTGTGTTTGTGTGTGTGTGCGTGTATGTATGTGTGTGTGTGTGTGTGTTACCTGTGTAGAAGATCTGCCGCTGACGAAGCTCTCGCACCAGTGCGGCTGAAGAGAAGAGGTTGTCGGCGAACACTTTGTAGTTCTGGCCTGATGGAAGAGTTTCACACAACTTGACGACCACATCTCCTCCCATTCCAAGTGTGGTTCTTTTCCCAGTGCCACCTTCATAGACCTGGAAATCACATAGGATTCCGTCAGATGAGCAACGGGCCCAGATCTTGAATCCCCAGGGGTGGGGTTTGCCCTTCACATATTGCCTGATGGGGCAGCGCGTTCCTCTGAACGAGACCATCTGTTCATCGATGGAGTTGTGCTCCATCGGGGTGATCTGGAGACATTGTTTGCGGAACATGTCAAGCCATGGACGGATCTTCCAGCACTTATCCCCTTTTTGCCTGTTGGATGGAGCCTCGTTGTCGGTGAAGTGGAGAGATGTGAGGAGGGTCTGGAAACGGTCGCGTGACATGTTGTCAGCGACCATGCCAATCCTTGTGTCGTTTTCCCAGTAGACACGGTTTCCTGGAAGCTGGCAAAGTCCCATGCGCAGGTACATGCCGATTAGGATTTCCAGCTCCTTTACTGTGGTCTGCACGTTCTTGTGGGTGGCAGAGGTTTGAACGCTGTAGAGGTTGGTTTGCTCCATCATTGCCACAAGCATCTCATCTGTAATGAACCTCCTGAAGTACTGCAGGGGAGTGGGGAGCTCATCTGGAGTTTGGACCCTCTCTCCTTTGAAGGTGTGGTCTGGTGTTTCAAAAGCTTTTTTTCGCCATAAGAATCTTTCTTGGCCAGTAGAACGGTGGGATGCTGCAGTCGGAGGTTCTTCATTAGGAGGTTCTTCTCCCTCTGGTTGAGGTGGTTCCTCTTCCCCTATGTCGCTTTCCGACTCATATGGCTCCTCCTGATAATCAGGATCTAAGACAGGATCATCAAATTCATCCTCATCTTCATCCTCACCACCTAATCCCTCCACCTCACTTTCGTTTCCATCCAGGATTATTTCCAGGATCTTCTGGATGTCCTTGTCTCCATCCCACCTATTTTTCCTGTTCATCTAGAGAAGAAAATATGGAAAATAATCATGACTTTCAGCTGATGTCATCATGTAACGTTGGTAGCACTTTACCCTACAGCACGGTAATTATCATTTCCAGCTGTGAGGTAAAGTGCCACATGACGTTAGTCCTAAACCTGCCATGTTGTAGGTAGCTAGCTAGATAGTAGTATAAGTAACTAGTTATTACTAGTTATAGCTAGCTATATATATATAATATAATAACAATATATTACTGAGTATAATTGAATTAAGTAAACTGATCAGATAATGACACGTTTTCTAATTGTGACATATAGGTCACAACACTTATTTTTTTTACCAGTTTAGTCTAAATGCCTGCAGTGACGTCTATGTCACACACATATTTACTTGCTCTTTTACCACAGAATAAAAAATAAAAAGTCTAAACAATGATTTATATTCGACAAACAACATGTTATCCAATATTTCAACCATAGGATTTGATGGATCTTACCTTTTATCCTCAGGATGGGCAGAGGGGCAAATTAGCTGGCAGACTGAAGTTAGCTTGTGGAGAAAACAGTCAGGAAAGGTGGCTGCTAATTGAACATGAGGTCATCCCAATGGTCACATGACCTTTCAGAAATGTGATTTGGGTGTCGCTTCAGGACTATATGAGTTGAAATTAAGGGTATACTTGAAGTGACACCCCTGCTACACCCTAAAATTGTGTGTGACATGCGCGTCACCTCAGGTTCTTATGGGTTAAGAGGTCATGTATATTTAAGTTATATTTATTTGGATTTATGCATTCATGTTGAGAATGTTCCATTCATAAATGTTATTGTTAGGCATGTACACCATAAAAGATGACTATTGATATTTATTTCAGGAATGTTAGTGTTATATCAAATAGTGAATTCTAAATCGTATAATGTCAGACTTTTTTTGCCGTCTGTAAGGAAAATAAATGGGGCTTAGAGCCTCAAAATACTGAAATCTGCATTTTTCCTTCTAATTTGTTATTCTTTTCTAAATAACACACAATTATCCTTGTTTTTATTTATTAGTTTAATTCTATAATCTTCGGCTTTTTAGCATGCTTTTTAGCCGTAAATAAAGTCACCGGAGACAGACGTAGGCCTATAAGGGACATTTCGAGCGATACACACCACAAACCCACTGAACAGATTACCCAAGATCCTCAGCTTGAAGCTCGTTGATTGGATGTTTTAGCCGCAATACATGTTGGGATATGATGTTAATGCGATATGATATCCGAAAACATTTAAAAAATAAAATAAATACTTTATTCCGAGTGTTCTTGCTTTTCTCTTTGAAAGTCATCACATAACGGCATTGTAATACACGGTCCGGCTGCATTAAATATTACAAATCTGCCGTAGTTCGCTATTTATAGAGCCCTGATGAGAAGACTTCTGGACAAACAGGAGAACTGCCGCCAAAACTGAATATGTGACGTGGATCATAAATATATCAACAATTAAACAACATCTTGCATTTCTTTTCACAAAATACGTCTCCTCGCAGTATCAATAGTAATTCGGCTGACTTTTATATTTGATCCAATTGGTAGTTAGGTTATATTAACAACATAACGGTGCACAACTGATAGAAAAGGACTTGTAGTTTTTAAAGATATTACTGATTTTCTTTGAATATAAGAACGTAAATACTGAGTTGAGAGAATAGTCAGGGGATTTGGGTGATGGGAGACACATCTATGGAATCACAATTTCAATAGCTTAACATTAATTGACGGATATGCCTTTCTGTCTGTGATGTTTTACAAATCAGATATTAATGTGTAGAAGTAAAACATGAGAAATAGTATAGCAATATCCTGTAAAATTATGTAAAAACATGAATAAAACTAGACATCTTCAGATGTTATACATACATAAGTGTCCTACACTAATAATACAAAGTTATTATTAGTATACTGTGTGTACCTTGTGTTAACTGCCTAGTGGTTAAAGCACGTTATTGAATTATTTTTGTTGAATAATGTTATTTTTGTTGAATAATATTATTTGATGACAAAAATATTAAAAGTACATACTTTCATAGGGGGAAAGTAGAAGGTCAATGATATAGAATATACAAAATCAAGAAGATACTGTAAGTGATCTCTACAATAAAACAGTTTAGTGCTGAATGTACAAAGATATTAATAGGAGGATGTGCAAAACAGACAAACGAATTAACCATTATTTAAACATTAAATAATACTTTAGGTTAAGGTCTTCTTTCAAATAAGAAAAAAGCTTTGGGGGTATCTATCTACAGATAAATATTAAGCCTGACAAAGTACTTAACGTCTAATATATTGCTTTCCTGCAATGTTAGCTATGTTGAAGCACTTATTTTAACTGATATTATACACATTAATTATACTCTTATGTATGTAGATAGAATAAGAAATGTGCAGAATTTGACAGTTTAATAGTTGAGGTATACACACATATTGATAGATGTCTTGTAATGCACTGTTGAGGAACCTGTGACCCAAGTTTTTCATTCATTGCATAACTACACCGTAGTTGTGTATATGATATGTCAATAAACCTTAGAAAATCTTGAAATCTTGAAAGGGATGTGCAAAATAGCCATTATATACAGTCTTTAATTAACTGTTAGTAGAGAATAACGAGTAATTAATATACTTTATAGAGATCTGCAGATTTAGTATTCTCAAGCACCAACTATCAAATATCTCCTGATTGTTGGCACTTGACAATCACCTTCCCTGAATTTTACTCAGGTGTAACTAAAGTCTGCTTTAAGGGTTGTTTATTTTTCACATCATTACTCAGAATTTGCAAAGTAACTAAAATAAATGTAGTGGAGTAAAAATACCAGGTTAACCTCTGAATTGTAGTGGAGTAGAATTACACAGAATGAGCTGTCATGTGGGTATATTAACGCTGCCCATTATGGACGCAAGCGATTTTCACCCATTTAGTAATTACATGTTTTAAATTTGTACACACCAATGTGTTTCCTATCGCCTAAACCTCCAGGGCTGTACACAGTTTAATACTGTCAACTTACAATTTTGGGAAAAAAGAAAACGTCTTTTAAAACTACAATTCCCAGTAGAGACATGCCATAGAGAACATGTTGCGAACATAGACTGTATATATAAAGGTTGCGAAACACAATAGCCAGCGTGTGTAGTTCTCGGGGTGCATTCGAGTCCAGTTTTGGATAGTCTGCCGTGGTTTCATTCCATTTCAAAGAGCTTGACGCTCGGCGTAACCTTGGCCACTCCAACATCCAATCCCAGAGCTTGAAGATTAATCAGGGGGTTTGTCAACGGGACTGTAGTCCCAAACGAAAGCAGGGAATTATGGGTAGTGTAGTGTCTTCGGCCATCCTAAACTGAATTTTTTTTAGGATATCATATCGCATTAACAACACCACATCTGGCTTCACAGAGATCTTCTGTTACTGTCCTTTCTTCTTAGAGGTATACAGAAACACGTAACTCTGGATTTGTTTTAATGTTTGAGGTGCAATAAACGACATAGCAGCTTTTTGGCATGTTAAAACTGTTATTTTCTGCCTCGTCATTGAGAGTAACAGCTGGCGAAATTACAGCCTCGCCTACTTATTTCAAATGTGTGCTCTAAAATGATATTTATAAATGACTATTACCATTATTATAAGCAAGACAATAAATGGCAAAGATATGTAGAAAATAAACGTATTTAAGATACGTTCATAAGAAACGTAACGTGGGAGAAAATATGTTTCTAGAAGATATTGTAGCGTTCACAGATGGAGTCGGAAACAGGCTTCAAGTTATTAGGCTTTAATAACTCTTCTTTTGATAGGATCACAGATTCAGGAACAGCTTGTGGGTTCAACCTCACACACTCTGACTCTAACTCCCACACATACCCATATATATATCCCTGTCTATGTCACAACTTCCCACCCTCCCCCGTCTGCTCCCCCAACCACAGGCCCGCACCTCAACCAGCATCACGGTACACTCTATGATTGGCAGAGAGACGGGGGATACCTGAGTGACACCCTCAGCATCCTATCAGGGTCGCTACACTACCCCCCCACTACAAAGTTCCTCGCCCACGAGGAACAAACAAAACTCAGCACAAACACTACAACAACGCACGGAACTTTGACTAGGAAGGTCTGGGTGGACTACCATCCCTTCCAGTGAGACCAGGGCGCATTCTTGCCCTCCACCGTAAACAAGGGGTCTCACTAAAAAAACGTTACTAACACACAAAGTCTCTGAAACGACCCGGGGGTCGTGACTGCCTTCTCGGCAGGGGGACTGGGGTGGCCGGTTCCGGCCCAGGCGGGGAAAGGGGAAAGGAAATGCGGGGACACTCAGTCCCTGATGAGGCACTGCTGCTCCGCTCGCCGGGGACCTGAGTGAGGATGTTGCAGGGCCGGCTGTGGGCCCTGCTGTTCCTTGGGCCTGTGTGGAAGCGACTCCTCGGTACGGAGCCAACCTGTCTCTGTGGAGAACCACTTTTTTCCCCCTTGATGGCAGCTGCACCCTGTAAACCACTTCCCCCACCCTCTCCAGTACTCTGCAAGGACCAACCCACTGGCTGTCCAGTTTTGGGCACCGGCCTTTCTTGCGTTGGGGGCTGTAGACCCAAACCAGCTCCCTGGCCCGGAAATGCTGCCCTCTTGTCCGGGTGTCGTAGTTCCGTTTCTGTCTCACCCCAGCACTTTTCTGCTGATCGCGGGCAAAGGTGTGAGCGGAATCAAGGCGGTCCTGAAGTCTCCTGGCGTACTCAGGCCCTGGAGGCGTGTCCAGGGAATCTGGTGGCTGACCAAACGCCAAAACAGCAGGGGTTCGCAGCTCTCTCCCCAACATGAGGAGGGCAGGAGAACAGGCTGAGGACTCCTGGACTGCAGAGCGACATGCCATGAGCACCGGGGGCAGATGCTCGTCCCAGTCGCGCTGATGCTGAGACGTGAGGATGGCCAGCTGTTGTCCCATAGTGCGATGGAATCTCTCAACTAGTCCGTCGCTCTGAGGTCGCAAGGGGGAGGTGCGTGTTTTGTGCATTCCCAGTTGTGTGCACATTAGGGCTGTGCATCTTCACTGGTCTCACGATTCGATTCGATTATCCTGTCAACGATTCGATTCAATTCGATATCCCGATGCATCACAACGCATCACGATTCATACCAATGCGTTGCATCTTCAATTTTCTATATTACTGCACATGGCTTATTTTTCATCAATGCATACATGCAGTATCTCAAAACAAAAAAAAGTCCGTCATCTGTCATCACCTTTCAAATAAAAAAATATAATTAAACATTATAGATGTCTCTGCAATGTGGTCTCTTGTCTTCCTTGTATTATTTTTCATGTCCACTAGATGGCGATCGGCAGGATTATAGCACTGATATTCAGGATCTAGTCATCTTGAAAAATCGTAATCTTGATCAGGCTGATTCTATCCTGAATTGCTTTGAACTCCAGGGACAAAATCTGGCCGACTTGTCTGATCCTGGATCACAAAAAAAAATGGATTTCAAAATCGGATCGGATCTGATTGAGATTAAAAGTTTTGAACTCCCGGGCCCTGGGCCCTGGGGATTGACTGGATTATCTGATCCCAGCTCCCTGTCCCCAATCCACTTGATCAGAGTCACCTCTGAGCCACACTCTGAACAGAGAGCTCTGATGAGCAGCATGGGTTTCTTTATGAGTCTGTGAGGATGAAGAGCACCAGGCGAGCTTCCAAAACGAGCTATAATAAACTAGAAGTTCATGATAGAACTAGACGCAATGAAATACAAGTCCCTTGAAATAAATAAATGGGGCATTTTGAAATACAAGTCCCCTGAAATAAATAAATGTACCATTATTAAATAAAAGTCCCCTGAAATAAATAAATGTGGCATTATGAAATAAAAGTCTCTTGAAATAAATAAATTAGGCATTATGAAATAAAAGTCCCATGAAATAAATACATTTGCATTTAAATGTACATTTATATATATTTATTAACCTAGGCTATTTATTTATTTCGGAATGTATTTCATAACCCTATTTATTTATTTCATAGGCATATTTGCATATATATATGTATTTATTTATTTAATTACTTATGTATTTCATTTTGGCTTAAACGGCATTTCATATTATACATGGTGACAGATTGATAAACAGAAAGATAAAGGTCGGTCAGCAGGAAAAGCTCACGTGTAGTGCCGACAGGGCAGCGTCCAGTTACCGCACGAGCTCACTGATCTGAGGAGTGCTGACACATGCACGCGCTCAGCGGAGGCAGGCGGGCAGAGGGATGCGTTCCAGGGACCGGGACACTGGTTTCTCCTGTGGAAGCTGAACACCGGGACACACAGCGGGACACAACGGGACACACACCGGGACTCACACCGGGACACACCGGGACACACCGGGACCATGTCTTTGCTGAAGCAGCGGGGGAGGGAGCTCGAGCGCTTCGATGGACTGTCGCTCATTTACTGGTACGTGACAAATAGCCTAACTGAAGGTTTATCCTCTACAGGAGAAAAGCAAAACTTATTTTTCCATTCCGCATTCTTTGTGCCTTCAACAGACTCAATACTGTCCCGTGAAGGAAGCCACCGACAGTATAAAGCAGCCTGTTACAGCCTCTAATAGTTCTGCGTATAGGTACTGGCTCACTGTTACAGCTTTACACACCTCTGCAGTGGAGTCATCACTAAATTGGTTGCAGTTTTAATTTAAGGGTTCTTTTTTTTGTTCATAAAGCAGCATACAATTAATAATCTTCCAGGAAATCAGTATCAAAGTTTTCCAAATCAAAATAAAAAGATGTGATTGCCTTGGCCGTGGGTGAGTGGGGCAGTTTGGAGAGGGGTGGGGGGGGGGGGTGATTTGGTCCCTGCTATGGCCCTGAGGGGAGGAGTCAGTCAGCTAAATGTAGGTGCTGAGTGGACTGTTGGGGCAGGGTTTAAAGGCGAGCTGCAGGGCGCTGGGTGACACTGTGCCTCCCCTCTCTGGATGACACTCCACTTTTGCCAGCCATCTTTCCCACACATACATCCTGCCCTGAAGCTTCCCTCATGATTCTCTCCTCCAAGAAGTTACCCGAGCTCTGGGACTATTTTCTGATTTACGTGTCCGGAGCCTTAGAGTTTAATCCGGACTGCAACGACGTCGACCTGGGAATGTTTCCCCTCAGGATGAACCCCACCATTAAGACCAGGTAGGCGTGGGTCAGGTAGACAGTGTGAGTGTGTGTGTGTGTGTGTGTGTGTGTGTGTGTGTGTGTGTGTGTGTGTGTGTGTGGGGGGGGGGGGGGGGGGGGGTGAGAAAATGAGTGTATGGGAAATGCACAATAATGACTTGTTGACCTTTGATATTTAGGAATACCAGACACTGATTTTTAGTTTGTACAATCAAGGGTGGGAAGTAACGATAGTACATTTACTATTTAAGTACCTTACTTAAAGGGTCATGGCCGTTTCCACTGATCATAATTCCATTGTTGAGGTCTACTAGAATAGATTTATATTTTGCAATTTTCCAAAATCACTTTGGTTTCTCATACAGCATCTCTGTAAACTACGTGTATTCACTGAATTTCACTCTCTGTCTTTAACGGCTCGTTGTAACTCCAATAGCTCCAGCCCCCACCCTCCCTGTGAGCACAGGGTGCTCTGATTGGTCGGGACGTTGTGAATCGCGCTGAGCTCCGTGGAGGTGTGGTTTCCTTGTTTAGCGACAACGAAACACAGCCAAACTCACCCTGAAGTAAAAACAATAAGTGTGGCTTGATATTGAGTAAGAAAAATGTTGATAAACACTGTGAGAATGGGTCTGCAGAGAGAATTTTGCCGCGATCCCAACTATCTGTTATCAGCCTGCAGCCAGGAAGGAGAGATCAGCAGGGCTGCCTGCACTGAGTGTGTGTGTGAGGAAGTCCGTGGATTGGTCAATTTGGACCAATCAGCGGGGTCTTAACGTAACGGCTCCACGGATTGGTCCATTTGGTTCCGGGTAACGCATGACATCATGCGGTACCCGGAAGAATCAATGGACAGTGACGTATCTCCAACGAGGCGTTTTGGGGAGATATTTTCTATGTTAGAGTTTTACTCGCTACAGGGTGTACTTTGAGGGTTTTGTCATGCAGACCGTTTACATGCATAAAAACCTTCATAACACACAAGGGGACGGGTAATAACCGGAAAAGCATGACATGGGACCTTTAAGTAACATATTGAGGTACATGTACTGTGTAACGGTATCTGTATTTGTCCCATACCGTCACGGTTCGGACGTCACGGTTCGGTACATGCAGTCACACATGCAGTCACACAACGAATACGCCTTTTTTTTTTACGAGTGGGAACAAAGTCTGTAATTCAGGGCAGTATCCATTACACCATATATAATCCAGGGGGCGGTATTGCGCCTAAAAGCTGTTTGCCAGCCGCACTTAAACAACAAATGAAGAAGAAGAAGAAGAAAACACAACAAAACGAATAAAATACAAGAAGAAGAAAAGTTAGTATGGCGATTTCAGATAACACACAGGAGCTAGAACCCATAGATATATTTAAACACTAGATGGCTCAAGGGGGAGTTGTCACTACCCAATCTGCAGCCCTATCCTATCTGCACTGCGCATGTGCGAGATGGTCCGCCATATTTGACAACTCCATACGGCAACTCTAATAGGACATTAGACGTCTAGACGGCTTCCTGATTTGCATCGTGCATGCGCGAGTTATAAACGTCTCAAATATCTATACAAAAATCTTTTGTTATTTTATTTTATTTGAAATAAAATGAAGGATATTCACAGTTAATGTAATTAGATATAAATTATGAATTCCATACATATTGCATACATTCCAAGTAAATATTTCTTCAGTATGTATGATAGCTGTCTAACAGAAGTTAAATCCATTTCTCACTTATTCTGACAATGTGCTTAACCCAATAAAATGACCCAATAAAAAGAGTTGTTAAATAATAGTGAAATCACGTTGTAATAACAATAACTCATCTCTCGAGTTTTTTTTTGTGTGCTTTGCCAAAAGCCACTGTGTCAAGTGTCCTACTTGGGTTGCCGTACAGAGTTGTCCAATATGGCGGACCATCTAGCGCATGCGCACTGCAGATAGGGCAGGGCGGCAGATCGGGTAATGACAGGAGTCACCAGCGTAGCTCACCGGTGGCCATCTTGCCACCGTCAACAGCTACTGCTACAGCTGTTGTAAGGTGAGTGATCTGCACACAAATACTCTTAACTCGCTGAAATCTTGACTGATTTGCAAACGGTTTGGTTTATTATAAACGTTATTAGCATGGGATACAGGAGACAACAAGACATGTTGAAAAAAAAAATGTTCACGATTATAATTATAAGTACGCAGTATCATAACTACATCTTTGATGTTTATAACAAACCAAACCGTTTGAAAATTGGTTGAATATTGAGCAATCTATGGTTATTTCAATAGTGCACCATAAACATAATGTTAGGAATGAGCGAGCTGCCTGTGGCAAGATGGCCGCCATGTGACAACGTCGGTCTCCATTGGCCAGCAGCGCGGGTGAGTCATCTAGTGTTTATATATATCTATGCTAGAACCCACCTGCTTCTTTTAAATCAGCTGTGTGGGAACATTTCGGATTCCCTGTGGACTACAATAACGATGGAGTGCGAGTGGTGGATCGGACGAGGACGGTGTGTCGGCGTTATTAGACAGCGGTGCGGTATGCTAATGACAACACACGCCGAACATGCTAAATCATATCAGAAGGCATCACCCAGATTTGCCAATCACCGGAGCCCGGCAAAAGACAACAGCAGTTCAACAGCTTATCCCCGCTGTTTTTAAGAAGCCAATAGACATGAAAGCCGAGAGACCAAAATAAATAACGGAAGCTTTTGGCATATATCAACGGCTATGCGCCCTTGAAACACTTTCTTATTATTTATTTTGTAATATTTTCAGGACATTCTTTTTTGTTTTACAGCTTATTTAACCTTTTTGTTTGACATCAGCCATTATAGATAATACGGCCATCTGAGTGTGTGTGGTACTGTGTAATAAAGTTAATTTTTCAAAATGTTAGAGTTCCTTATTTTTTATCTGAAACTTGCACTACTGTTCCAAATAAATAAAAAACAAACCTGCAATTATACATTTGGGACTTTTTTTTTGCTTTTTATGGTTGTACCGAACCCGTACCGAACCGTGAGCCCCAAACCGAGGTACGCGCCAAACCGTGAACTCTGTGAACCGTTACACCCCTAACATGTACTTTAGTTGAGTATTTTATGCTAGTTTACACTTCTACATTTAAAAAAAGTAAATCATCTGAAATTCTGAATATATCTTCCACCAGTGGACACTATATAAGTCTGGGGCTTGTATTTGATGCTGTAACAGTTCATAAAATGATTGGTAAACTCATCATAGATGGAGTACTTTGTAAAGAGGTTTAATTTGCGAGTTGCCTTAAACATAAACGTTGTACAGTGTTAATAACATGACATTAATAACATGTGCGTTTCTCTGCCTGGTAGAAGGTGATTTGGGCAAGGGAAATTATTCATGATCGTCTGTTCTTATTTCTGAATTATATGAAGGCATTGCTTGAAAAACTCAATGTCTGCCATGCAGTTGCATAATCCGTCACTCAAACTGAAAGACATGGTATGAATAGATGTTGTTAGTCTGTTTGGCTGCAGGTACTGTATATAGATTATGAGTAATAACGATGACTCATAACAAGATGTATGGGAAAAGCTTTGACACGTGTACTCAGTCTATTGTTTCCCTGCAGTTCAGCCTTGTTTCTGATTCATGCTGACTTAATAAAAGTAACCAGGAGGAGTGATCATGACTCATGTTGACTGACATGACGTTGGTTTATTGAACAGTTCTGGTGATGTCATCAGCACTACATGCATCACATCCCTGAGCTGGACTGAACTTGATGTGTTTATCATATAGAAATCCTGTAAAAAAAGAAAATAAGTGATTATAAGCATCATGAGTTGAGTATGGACCTGACAAAGATATTCAGGTGGAAAAATGTATAGTTATTGACCAGTGAGTATAGGGAGTGTATTTCTGCCATATTTAACTTATTCACTTATTTAAATGTAAGTGTAAAAGCACACTGGGAAACTTTATGATTCTAGGATGAACTCTATCAATAGTACAAATACATAAATTGTGTTTACAAAGGTAATAAAGCAGATTACTTGTCATTTCAGTTTATATAGTTAATTCATGTGCTCTGAAACATTTGAACAGAGATACATGGATCATGAACCCCACAGTGCAGCTGCCAGCACTGATCCAACAGGAAGTTGAAACCAAGTGCAATCACTGTTCTTTTCCTTTTCTCTTTCTTTTCATTTTCAGATTAGCTTTTGGCACTAGATGATTTGACTAGACAGAACCATCAGGTCAATGTTGGTCTTTTGTTCAAAATCTGCCCATGCTCTGGCTCCCCTCTGACACGATGGATCCAGGGTCCTGCAGTGGTTTTATGATCAACCTTGGAATTTGAAAAACTTAGGCAAGACAGTTATGTTTAGTCTTTGACCTTGAATGGTTTAGGTTAGGAACAGTTGTCGGAATGCAAATCTTACTTCAGTTTCAACAAATCATGGGTTATCATCTAGACCAGTGGTTCTCAACTAGTGGGTTGCGGACCCGTTTCGAGTGGATGTGTGAGTGAAGAAAAACTTCTCTCTTCTGTCTTGGCTGATGGTTTTTCGAGTCTTCTGGCCAATCAGAATCAAGATTGTTGCCAGAAGTCCCCACGGAGAAAAACTACGGTATAACTATAATTTATACATCCATGGGTAGAACTTCAGATACAAATGAACACCATGAAATATAACCCCCGGTTTGATGATTGACAGGTCACAGAACAATGAGGGCTATCTACCCTTACCCACAATTTAAAGTAATTCACACAGACTCTCTCCTCTTTGCTCTTCTCACCTGCTTCCACTTGTCGTATGCTGCTGTCCTGGCGAGATTTTGCCCCGGGGGCGTAACGGAGAGACCAGAGTGACTTCGCGTTCGGGCTGCGGACTGCTTTACACCTGCTGTAGCGGAGGCCTGTATCCACCTGCTCCACCTGTCATGCTCTACGGTGCCGAGGACGTTTTACCACGGGGATATCGCGGAGAGACCGGAGCGCCTCTACGCCTCGAGCTGGGCCTGCTTCGCCTATCCTGCTGTACTGAGGAGGTTCTGCACCGGGGATATCGCGAAGAGACCGGAGCGTCTCCACGTTTCGGGCCTGCTTGCGCGCCTATCCGGATGCTGTGCTGGTCTGGGAAAATGGCCCATATCGTGATTCTGCTATGCCTGTTAGCTATTTTGGACAATTAGAAGTTATCTCGTCATCCTGAGAAGTCGACTGGATTCAGGTCTGTTCTACCGCCCGCAGTGGACATCCCCTGTAAAGGTTCGGATGTGTTACACAAACAATTACTGGTTGCTTTGTCACAGACATTCAGTTCGACAAATGTTTGTCTTTCTCAAATGCCTGCTATGATGGTTCTTCAGGACTGCTTCTTGAGCTCTAATCTCACTTTCGCGGAGTTTACTGGTGACTTTAAAGCAGATGACAATGTATGTGTGTCGGTTAAGAGGAAAAGTTGCTTGTTTTTTTTGTTATTATTACTATCAGGGAATGTACAACTAAACCCTGGACCGCCCAGCAGCAGTAGTAGTCAGATAGCTACTCCTGCTGATTTTAATTCTAGATCTGGGTTGGGATTCATTCACTTAAATGTGCGCAGTCTGTTTCCTAAGTTAGATTTTGTCCGCATTTGGGCGACCTCGACTGATGCTGATGTCATTGTCTTTTCAGAAACGTGGCTAGATAAATCTATTTTGGCCTCTGACATCTACTTAAATGGTTATAGTGTATATCGTACCGACCATCCTAAAAAAGGTGGTAGCGTTGCCATTTACAGATGTAGAGATTAATTTCAGACTGTTTGAAACGCGAGGGCCGTGATTGGTACGTGATCTGCCCTCGCTCAAGGGAAAACCTCCAGCTTGACTTGAGACCGCCCCCGTGATAGATACATTTAATTATAATGAAGCCAGCTGCAATGGATCATTGATCCACCAGGGGGTGCAGTGGGGTTCCACACTGGAGCTCATGTGAAATAAAGTCAGATACAGTACGCTGGATGTACAGCGGAACTTTGTTAAGATCCATATGTCACGGATATCATACTACTGTGCTAAATAAGAGACATGTAATCATTTACAAAACATCACCATGTTGTTATTTAACAAAATAATGTTGTTTGTCGAAAAAACGAACGGGAGGAAATGCAGCCCGGCTCTCAATTTTTAATCCTAATTTAATAATCATCTTCACCACGATCATTTATGTTTATGTTCGCCGAATTGACATGAAATCACTGACACATATGAATATACTGTATTCAACTTCATTACAACATTATTAACGTGCCTAAACTCAGTAATTCACCAAAAATATTTATTTTTTAATGGAGCCTCGTCGGCAGATCAGGATCCCAAAGCGTAGCGGAGGGATCCTGATCTGGATGACGGGTGTTATTTTCCCCATAAGGAACAAGTCGCTGCAAATTATCCCGCTTATTACATGGCCACATTCTCAACAAAGTAACGACATGACTCCCAATATTAATTTAAATGCTTTTATGGATATAGAAAATGTTTTTATTGATTTAAAGAATAGTTGTATTGATTTAAATTGACATGCATCCGCTAAGAAAAATTGTCCGTTGTTACCGTTTTTTAAACAGTGTGAATGAAACGGCAGCTCTCTCCCCCCTCCCCCCCTGATCTTTCTTCTCCAGCAGCTAGTTAACTGTAGGTTACTCTGAGTGACAATAGACTGGATGTGACAAGCTTCCAGTTAGTGACGTAACAACACCATAAAAGCTGGTGGGTTGAAAGCAATACGGGAGGTAAAAATAACTACAATAATTGTGACTTATTTATTGTGGCTTTTATGTTTTTAGGTATAAAATGTTATGTAATTCAGGCTTATAGTTCATCCTTCTCTAAAAGCCTTCAACAATGACAATATTCATAGTAATTTAATAAATCCTTCCAACACACATTGTAAAAAATAGCCTACTGTAAGTTAAGAAATCATTTCAATATGTACATCTTCTGATGTAACAACAATAACATTATAAATAGTAACATAGCTGAACATGGTATTGCACATTTAGCTTTGAGTGTTACTGATCTGAGATGTTTTTATTACATGAATTAAGGTGACTGAGGCTTTGGGATGCAAACTCATCTGTATGAAAAAGGCGACAAGGATCCGAGCCCCCGGCTCCCCCACCCCACGGAATATCGGCTTTAAAATTAGGAATAACAGAGGATTTTAGCAGTCAGAACAACTAAAGCAGCAGTGTTAATAATAACAGAAACGCCAAAGAGTCACATCTAATAGAAATATATAAAAGCATTTATTTTAATTGTGTAGCAGTCAGTTTATAATTTTGGCAGCACTGTTGAGCATTTTGAAAATTAATTTTCATGCCTCTATGCAAGGCTTAGTCTTTCTATCTTTATAGCCACATGGTGTAAAGTAACTAAGTTCATAAACTCAACAAGTACTATACTTGGGCACAATTTTGAGATACTTGTACTTTATTTAAGTATTTCAATGTTTTGCTACTTTGTTCTTCTACTCCACTACAGTTCAGAGGTACATGGTGTACTTCTACTCCACTCCATGTATTTAATACCTTTAGTTACTTTACAGATGTGGATGAATGATGTGAAATATAATCAAGTGTTAAATCAGACTTTAGTTCCACCTGGAGTAAAGCCACAAGCTACCCTGCAGTATACAAAGTCATTCAGACTAGCTGGACCTTTACCAGCTTTGAGAACACTTTCATGATCAATCATTATAAAACATATCATATATGTTATTCTGAAATGGACCAATCTGCACAATGACTACTTTTACTGTTGCTACTTTAACTATATTTTGATGAGAATACTTTTCTACTTTTACTTGAGGAACATTTTGAATGCAGGACTTTTACTGTAACAGAGTATTCCTACACTCTGGCACTATTACTTTTACTCAAGTACAAGACCTGAGTGCTTCTACTTTTACTGTTACGACTGATTAAACGGGTATGAACTCAAATGCACAACTCACAGAATTTAACAAAAAAAAGGTTTTATTCAAACCAAAGCTCAAGGATAGTGGTACAAAAACAAAATCACTCTTAAAGAGGAAAAACACTAGGAGCATGAACAACAAAAATACTTAAACAAGACGTGGCTCAAAGCTCTGCTTGGGGTTGATCCTGGATTGCTAATGCTGGTGGTAGTCACAAGGAACGAAACGAACTGGCACAGGACAAAGGGAGACGAGGACAATAAATACACCAGGTAATGGAGAACAGGTGGAAACAATCAGGGGCGGGGTCGACAATCACAGGAGTGGGAGACACACAAGGAAGGGAGGTCAGAGTATCTGAAACGAGAGGGAAGGTTACTATTAAAAAATAAAGGGGAAAATCACTAGACCCAGACAAAAACTAACTAACATAATTTACGAGACATGACAGTACTCCCCCCTCTAGGGACGACTCCTGACGGCCCAGGAACCTGAGGGTGCTGGTGAAAAAAGTCATTCATGAGAGTTTGATCCTCAACAAATCTTGATGGGATCCAGGAGCGTTCCTCTGGTCCATAACCCTCCCAGTCAACCAGGAACTGTCTCCCTTTGCCTCTGTTCCGGACCGCCAACAGGCGCTTGACCGTATAGACCAGGCCGCCGTCGAGCATTCGGGGGGGTGGAGGGGGTTTGGCCGCGGGAACCATGGGGCTTTCCTTTACCGGCTTCAGTCGTCCCACATGGAAGGTGGGATGAACCCTCAGAGACCTGGGGAGACGAAGGCGAACAGAGACAGGGTTAATTACTTTGGCCACTGGGAATGGGCCTACGAACCTAGGTGCCAATTTTCGTGACACCACATGAAGGGGAAGGTCCCTGGTAGAGAGCCAGACCCTCTGGCCGGGCCTGTACTCCGGAGCTGGCCGACGCTTCCGATCTGCCGCCACCTTCATGCGTTCCCCACTCCTTAGAAGAGCCCTGCGGGTGGCGGACCGGATCCGGTGACAACGCCGAACCAGGGCATGGGCGGACGGGACTGTGACTTCCTTCTCGAGGTCCGGGAAGGTAGGAGGTTGATACCCATAGGCAGCCTGGAAGGGAGTCAACCCAGTAGGGGCCGTGGGGAGCGTGTTGTGGGCGTACTCTACCCATGTGAGATGCCTGCTCCAGGAGGAAGGGTTCTGGAAGCTGAGGCAGCGGAGCCCAGTTTCTAATTCCCGATTAAGGCGTTCGGTCTGGCCATTGGACTCCGGATGGTACCCGGATGACAGGCTCACCGACGCCCCGATGAGGTTGCAGAACTCCCTCCAGAAGCGTGAGATGAACTGCGGACCCCGGTCTGAGACAATATCTTTGGGGAAACCATGGATACGGAACACATGAGTCATCATGATCTCTGCCGTCTCTTTGGCAGATGGCAGCTTGGGTAAGGCAATATAATGAACCATCTTAGAAAAACGGTCCACCACCGTGAGTACGGTGGTGTTACCTTCTGACATTGGGAGCCCAGTGACGAAATCCACGGAAATCTCAGACCAGGGCCGGCTGGGAACCGGAAGCGGCTGGAGCAGCCCCATCTGTGCCCTGGAGGATGTCTTGTTGCGGGCGCAGACAGGACAGGCCTCCACATACTCCCGGACCTCACGCTCCATGGATCTCCACCAAAAACGTTGCTTGATAAAGAATATGGTCCTCTTGACGCCAGGATGGCAGGTGAGCAGCGATGAGTGAGCCCAATGGACGACCTGTGGACGTACAGTAACAGGCACAAACAGACGGTTTGGCGGACAACCACTAGGTGCTGGGCTCTCACCGTTAGCTTGCTTCACCACAGATTCTATTTGCCAAGTGACCGCCCCTACCACACGGTTCAGTGGCAGGATGGATTCAGGCTTCTTGGCAACCGGCTCGGGGTCAAACAAACGGGACAGGGCATCCGGCTTGGCGTTCTGGGACCCCGGCCTGTAAGACAGAGTGAAGTTAAAACGGTTAAAAAACAGAGACCATCTTGATTGGCGAGAATTTAGTCTTTTAGCCTTCCTAATGTACTCGAGATTCTTGTGGTCGGTCCACACTATAAAAGGGAGCTGAGCCCCCTCCAACCAATGTCTCCATTCCTCCAGAGCAATCTTTACCGCCAACAACTCACGGTTCCCCACGTCGTAGTTCCGCTCTGCAGAGGAGAGTTTCTTGGAGAGAAAGGCACAGGGATGACGTTTGTTGTCTTCCTTGGACCGCTGCGACAGGACAGCCCCCACCCCTTCATTTGAGGCGTCAACCTCTACAACGAAATGACGAGTTGGGTCGGGGATGATGAGGATGGGGGCTGAGGTGAACCTCTCCTTGAGACGGCGGAAAGCCTCCTCGGCCTGAGGAGACCATACAAAAGGCACCTGAGGGGACGTGAGAACATGAAGGGGAGAAGCAATGGCGCTGAAACTTCTGATGAAGCGCCTGTAAAAGTTAGCAAAGCCTAGAAAACGTTGCACCCCCTTGCGGTTGTCTGGCGTAGGCCACTTAGCCACCGCACTGATTTTGGCCGGGTCCATCTGGATCAGACCAGGAGCTATGATAAAGCCTAGGAAGGATACAGTCTTAGCATGAAACTCACATTTCTCTGCCTTCACATACAGTTTGTTCTCCAGGAGTTTTTGGAGGACCTGACGTACATGGTGAACATGAGAGTCTTTGTCAGGTGAGTATATTAAAATATCGTCAAGATATACAAACACAAAACGGTTTAAAAACTCCCTTAAAACATCGTTAATGAGTGCTTGAAAAACTCCTGGAGCATTGGTGAGACCAAATGGCATGACGAGATACTCATAGTGCCCTGTGGGTGTGTTAAAACCAGTCTTCCACTCATCCCCCTCACGAATTCTCACCAGATGGTAGGCATTACGCAAGTCTAACTTGGTAAAAATGTTAGAGTCTTGAAGTTGTTCAAAAGCAGTAGCCATGAGGGGGAGAGGATACCTGTTCTTTACCGTAATGTCATTTAAAGGAGAATAATCAATGCATGGCCTAAGGGACCCGTCCTTTTTTCCCACAAAGAAAAAACCCGCCCCAGCCGGGGAGGAAGACGGGCGGATCAGACCTGCACGAAGAGAGGTGTCAATGTACTCCTTCATAGCCTCCTTCTCCGGACCCGAGATGGAGTATAACCTACCCTTCGGAATTGGAGCCCCAGGTAACAGATTAATGGCACAATCATACGGCCTATGAGGAGGAAGGGAGGTGGCGCTCACTTTACAAAATACCTTGGCCAGGTCATCGTAACAGGGGGGAACAGAAGTTAAATCTGGGGTTTGATTCTTGCGGTCCAGGCTATGTTGAGTATTAGTAACCCGATCGGTACTACATTCCCCAGAAACTCCTCCTACTGCTATGTTTCCCACACACTTAAAACAATCCTGTGAACACTCCTGCCCCCACCCCTTAATTTTACCTGACCGCCAATCAACATAGGGGTTATGCTTGGTTAGCCAGGGAAAACCTAGGATGAGAGGATGTTGAGCAGAATTAAACAGGTGAAACGACATGAGTTCACAATGATCATCAATCATGATAGTGACGGGTTCGGTCTTGTGTGTGACATGAAATAGAAGTTTGCCATCCAGAGCACTGGCTTTCAAAGGGGACGACAAAAGTTCAGTATTAAGTCTCAGTTCATGAGCTAATCCCCAATCCATCAGGCTTTCGTCAGCCCCAGAGTCAATTAACACTTTTTGAGAGTTACTTCTTTCATGGCAGATTACCTTTATGTTGGTCAACTTGCGGGGAGGAAAGTCTGCCGTGGAAAGACGGCTCACCAGTGCCCTCCCTTTCACTGGTGAGCCCCGTCTTTTACCGGGCATCCAGAGAGAAGATGACCTTGTTGACCGCAGTAAAAACATCTTCCCTCCAGCAGGCGGCGCCGCCGCTCCTCCGTGGACAGCTTGGCACGTCCCAGCTGCATTGGCTCCTCGGCCTTGTTGGGGGACGCTGATCTCTGGGATGGAAGGAAAGAGGAACGTGGCATGGCAGTCTCCTGAGAGTGAGAAGAGTAGGAGTGCCCTCTAGGGTGGAAATAGGGTAGTGCAGCCCTGTCCTTCTCCCGTTTCCTCTCAGCAAGTCTGTTATCAATCCTTATGGACATGGCAATGACAGAGTCTAGTTCCACTGGCAGATCCAAGGGTGCCAGCTGATCCTTAATAGGGTCAGAAAGCCCATTAATAAAGGCATCGAACAAAGCAGAAGAATTCCAGCCACTATCGGCCGCAATGGTGCGAAATTCCACTGCGTAGTCTGACACACTGCGTCTTCCTTGACTTAACTTGTAAAGAGCCCGAGCTGCTTCCCTGCCTGGGGACGTGTGGTCAAAAATGTTCGTCAGGGAGTCCGTAAACTGTCCCAAAGACTCGCATATCGGCGAGTCACGTGACCATTCAGCCGTAGCCCACGCCGCCGCTCGTCCGGTGAGATGGGAAATCATAAAAGCCACCTTGGATCTCTCCGTGGGAAAGGCTGTCGGTAGTTGGCTATAATGTAAGCTGCAATTCACCAGGAATGGACGGCAGTCATGGGATTCCCCGGAAAACTTCTCAGGCGGAGCCAGGCGGATTGACACGGTGTGGGAAGCGGGCGCCGGGTCCGCATTCGCTTCGGGTCCGGCCGGAGGTGGGTGTGAGGGCTCAGTCTTGAGGTGAGCGAGCAGGTGGTGGATCTGCCCCGCCAGGTGGTTAATCTGGTTTGTAACAGATGACTCGAACTCCCTCTGGCTGTCTGTGACGTGTGATACTCCCTGCTGGATGGCCGTTAACTGATCCTCCTGTTGAGCGAGGCGGCCTCCCTGAGAGCGAAGCGCTGCTCTCAGCTGTTCAGAGTCGGCTGGGTTCATGTTTAGGCCAGTTCGTACTGTTACGACTGATTAAACGGGTATGAACTCAAATGCACAACTCACAGAATTTAACAAAAAAAAGGTTTTATTCAAACCAAAGCTCAAGGATAGTGGTACAAAAACAAAATCACTCTTAAAGAGGAAAAACACTAGGAGCATGAACAACAAAAATACTTAAACAAGACGTGGCTCAAAGCTCTGCTTGGGGTTGATCCTGGATTGCTAATGCTGGTGGTAGTCACAAGGAACGAAACGAACTGGCACAGGACAAAGGGAGACGAGGACAATAAATACACCAGGTAATGGAGAACAGGTGGAAACAATCAGGGGCGGGGTCGACAATCACAGGAGTGGGAGACACACAAGGAAGGGAGGTCAGAGTATCTGAAACGAGAGGGAAGGTTACTATTAAAAAATAAAGGGGAAAATCACTAGACCCAGACAAAAACTAACTAACATAATTTGCGAGACATGACATTTACTCAAGTACAAGATCTGAGTACTTCTACTTTTATTCTAGTACAAGATCTGAGTGCTTCTACTTTTACTTTTTTCAAGTACAATATATATATATATATACTTATACCACCTCTGTTTATAGCCTATGAAAAAAATTATTAGAAATAGAAGGCTAAAGCTAACGTTAGCAGATAGTGACAATGTATGCTAGCTAGCTAGCTCAACAATTCCTAAAATAATATTGCCACAGAAAAACTTTTCAGTTCACATCACGCTCTGCTCTGAACACCTGAACGGCCCGTTCTAACAGCTGTTCACCAGCGGTCCACTCTTTGCCACAGTGACTCCGGACGCGCAGTTAAGATTAACGAACGCACCCGTAGGTAATGTAGCTGCTGAAGCTAGACCATCATCTCGGAGAGCAGAGCCTCATTATACATCCATGAGCAGAGCCGACAGGCAGGAAGACTTGTGCACACAGCTCGCACTTCATTATAATATATAAAAAAAGAACACCATGCGTGTCATGATGGCACATAACAGCTCACGGCCGCAGATTACTCCTGGTCCCAGACCCCCCCATACCCCAAAAATATTTTTATTGCAGATCTAAGTGAATCACACAAACGACCTATTTTGGATTAAAAACGGCTAATTTTGCCGAAAGGTGACAAGTTTGCACATAACATCTGAAACGATGTAACAACATAATACACTTGTGGGGATGCAGCTTGGGATGTGAGGAGTGAGGGACACGGCTTAGAACGGGCGTGTCGCCTGGCAGGACAGGAGAGTTTGTGCACCAGTCTGCCTTGATCTATGAATTCATGTCCGTGACACTCACTGCTGCCCACAGCTGTTTTATAGAAGGAAAACCTCTTTCACTTCATGAAAGTGTTTTAACCACACACACCTCTATACACACACACACACACACACACACACACACACACACACACACACACACACACACACACACACACACACACACACACACACACACACACACACACACACACACACACACACACACACACACACACACACACACACACACACACACACACACACACACACACACACACACACACACAATTGACATGAAATCACTGACAAATATGGATATACTGTATTCAACTTCATTAAAAAAAAAAAACGTGCCTAAACTCAGTAATTCACAAAAAATATTTATTTTTTAATGGAGCCTCGTCGGCAGATCAGGATCCCAAAGCATAGCGGAGGGATCTTGATCTTGAAAAATAGTCCGTTGTTACCGTTTTTTAAACAGTCTGAATGAAACGGCAGCTCTCAGCTGTGTATTTAAACAACTAATGGCCCATTAACCTCAGCTCTCTCCCTCCCTCCCCCCTGATCTTTCTTCTCCAGCAGCTAAATTAACTGTAGGTTACTCTGAGTGACAAGCTTACAATAGACACAACACTGTCATTGCAAGTGATCCTCAGTTAGTTGACTTTTATGTTCAACTGCTAAATTCGTTACTGATAAAAAAGGGCTTCGACTGTACCCAATTACCTTAACACTAGAACCGCCAGAGGTTTTTGTATAGGCCTACCTAAACCCGTCAAATCCCGCTATTAGAATGCAATTTTTAACAACATAGGGTGCTAAATAACACACTTTTAGGAAAAGTCACGGACTGGGAGACTTTAATATTTTATTGAAAAAAAGTTACATTGCACACACACAACACACATCACACAAATTGACCCGATTGGCGGTTCTAGTGTTAAATAAACTCACTAATTAATGAAACCAGTTCAATACGCATTATTCTTATTCTTATCATTCTTTATGAGCGCAGAAATATTCTTAAAATAAGATCTGTTTTTTAAATGAAATCTGACGGCAGGCAGTTAGCTCTGATCACCTATGATAAATGCGCCACACCTAATCGCTGGCCATTCAGCCACAGAGGTCCGTCTATACAAATCAAGCTGTAGACGGTGGGAAAGCACCTATTGTTTTAAATAATGGTCGGAATGTGACCTGTGAGCCTTCTGAATGACCGTGGGACAGCACATTCTAAACTAAAATGTTCAATCAATAAAGTAACATCTTATCTTATCTTAATAATATCTTCATATTAATAATAATAATAAATCATACAGTATGTGTCCGAAAGGGAGCAGGAGGAAGCAAACACAAAAATATACAAAAAATATACTACATATTAAAGCAAACGATTGTAAAGGTAAAAGTATGAGCATAACAAATAAAGAAGTGTAATGTAAACATTTACATTATAATTATGATTATTTAATATATAAAGACTATATATTATTGAATTACAAATTTAGATATACTTATAATATTGATGTGTTCAAATGCTCTTCAAAACACAACTGAAAGTCCATGAAACTTTTCTTTCTGTATTTGTGAATGAAGCGCCATCTCCTGGTTAAAACCTGAAATGGAAAATCTGGCAACGCCCTCTTGGAAAATAGTGGGAGGGCTTAACATTCCTCTATACTGGTTTTAGGCAGGTCGTAGGCAGGGAGCTGTAAGCTGGAGTCTGAAATTAAGTGCTACATCTGTATGTGAAAAATAAGTTTTGTGCAACCAAGATGGTTTCCAAATCTATTAGTAAACAACTAGAATTTTTTGCTTTAAATATCGAAGTAGCAAAGGGTCAACAGGTCATGGTGGTGGGCTGCTACAGACCCCCCTCAGCTGTCAAGGACTCTTTATCTTCCTTGGCAAAACTTTTATCTCAACTTGACTACAAGGAAATAGTGCTGCTTGTTGATTTTAATTGGGACTGGTTAACTTCTGTGTCAGAGGATTTTAAAAACCTTTGTATCTCTCTGAATGTTACTCAGATTATAGACGGCCCTACTCGCCCTAATATTAAGTCCCCAAATAAATCCTCCCTAATTGATCTCAATTTAACTAATGTTCCCCATAAATACTCATCTGTGGGAGTATTTGCAAATGATCTGAGTGATCACTGTTTTTTAGCCACAATTAGGGACACACAAGTCCTAAAGGGTAAACCTTGCATTATCAGTAAGAGAGACAAAACATATTTTGTGGAGCAGGGTTTTGTACATGATCTGTTTTATTTTGATTGGGGTAAAATCGATCTGTGTGCTGATTTAGAAACAGACATGCACCCCTGCGTACATTTAGAGTGAAGGGACGAAACAATCCTTGGTTTTGTGTTGAATTATCTAGTCTCCTTCATGAGAGAAACAAGGCCTGGGCAAAGGCTAGGAAATCAGTTTCAGAGGTAGAATGGCTACGCTTTAGGCAGCTAAGAAATAGCTTCACATCGCAAATCAAAAGTGCTAAGTCTAAGTATTATCTGTCAGTTACCACAAAGAACCTGTATAATCCTGGAAAATGTTGGAAAGCCATAAAATCGATATCCACCGGTGATATCCGTAATGAGCTACCTCCGTGCATTACCACAGCATCTGGCACTATATCGGACAGGGCCACTATGTTAAATTGTTTTAATGAGCATTTTGTGTCCTGTGGCTCTTAGGGGTTTCACCAACTAATCGACTAGTCGACTAGTCGACTACCTTTACCACTAGTCGGCGCTGTAGGCCCTAACTAGTCGTGAAAAAATGGAGGTAAACGAGGTGCTGCAAAATGCTCCAAAACACGTCCGACATTCTTATGTATGGCAGAACTTCAACGAAGATGTAACCAACTCCACAGTGAAGTGTCAGTTGTGTACAGCTGTACTGAACCACAATACAAATGCATCTGCTATGCGCAACCAAGCCCGCCTTAACCTGCCATCAGGCCCTGGGGCTGATGGCAGGTTTTGTAGGCCCCCTATTTAAACAACAAATCAAAGTAATTTGTGATCGCTCTTCTCCACTCTGCTCTACGCACGCCTGGTCCTCTCCTCCAGATGAGTGACGTATCAGGCCTCCCTCATGTATTTGTCCGGTTGCCGTTGGCTCCCCTCCACGTAGCAAGTCCTCGTCGTCCTCTCCATCTCCTCCAACAGATAATGTCCTTCCTGTCTATTTTTCCTCTCCCGCTACTCCATCGCTATCAGAACCAGACGGCCTACTTGGCTCCGAGGCCCCGCGGCCGGCACCGCTGCCGCTCGGTACAAAACTCATCTGTCCTTCCTCCTCACCCTGGCCTACAGGTTTAAAATAACCTGTAAGCTTCGGCATTTTTTGTAATAGCTGCTTGTCTCGAAACTCCTTTTCCCTCAACAATTTCCTTTTCCCGAGCGCCACTCTCAAACACTTTCTTCTCCGACATTGTCTGCTAAACAACCTTCATCTGTCACTCAATCACTCGCAATTTGAATAAGTCACATTTGAAACATATTCTCATTCTGATTGGCTGTTAAGTGGTGCCCACTGACTGTTTCGGAGTCATAATTTTTTTGAGAAAAATCTCTGGAATCCATCGATCTGATTGATTAGCGGAGCAAATTATCAAAATACTACGGAGGGAAGATATTTTCGTTTGGATTACTGGTCTGGGGGAAGCTCACGAGAAGTGTGTGTGTATACGTGTGTGTGTGTTTGTGTAATTTTGCATTTTGTGTGTATTGTGTTTGTTTCCCGGGGAAACCACTCACGAGAAACACCGGCTGTTGTTATGCCTGCTGTGACGTTAAGTTACTCCGTTCTCCGCTTGTAATTATGCCGTTACAAGCTTCAAAGTTGTATTTATCATCTGAATTTGCAGAAACAAGTTTAATATTCTGAAAGCCAAGACTCTGTTTATTTTAAACCAGATGAAAACAAACTGTAACGGACCCTGCCGTGTTATCTATGATTACTATACACCTTACATTCATAATTTTAACGGAGGGAGGGGAACAGCAGAGTGGCGAGGGAGAGCTGTCTTCTTCCCTTTACAAGCTTCAAAAGTGTATTTATCGTGTGATTTTGGAAATAAAAGTGTAATATTCTGAAAGCCAAGACTTTGTTCATTTAAAATAAAAATAAAACATCCAAAATAAATATTTTTTTTTACATTTTATTTTATTGGCTCATGATAGGCCCCCGATCTCCGTAGGCCCCTGGGCTTCAGCCCAGGTCAGCCCGTGCATTAAGGCGGCCCTGTGCGCAACCATCTGAAGATGAAACACCCGCTGCCGACAGCTAGCACTAGCAGTAATGCTAGCACCAGTGAGCAACAGACCGGCGTCAGCACTGAACAGAGGCAAACGAACAGCAAGAAAACACGGGTCAACAGTGATGCGGATGATGAGCTACGGGATTACTGCCAGCGGACACCGCATATCCCCACAATGGATAATCCACTGGAGTGGTGGGCAGAAAACGTGCACCGCTTCCCCCGCTTTCGAGGAGCTACCTGGCTATTCCAGCCACAAGCACCCAGAGTGAGAGGGTTTTTTCCCTGGCAGGCAACACTGTCACCCGAAAGCGGTCAAGCCTCCTTCCCTCACTTGTCGATGCGTTGGTGTTCAAACCAAACCAAAAATTTGGAAAGGTGGACGTTATCGTGGAGGACAGCGAAGTGTTGCGCAATGCGCTGTTGCGCACTGGATTTACGTGGCATTTATGTAAACAAGAGTTTTTTGCTGTCGATTTTGGTGAGTCCAGTTACTGTTTGTTATTTACTCAGCCATGTAACACAAATTAAAATGCAGTGTTTAATGTTACTGTATGAGTTCCAATATAAAATACAGTTGTACACCTCTCTTTGTGTGTCTTTATTATGACGTAACTGCTATTTTGAAAAACGTGTCGACTAGTAAATATTGGTAGTTGTGAAACCCCTAGTGGCTCTCTGTTTGATTCTGTCACTAACTCTGCTTCTGTGAACACCACAGTCTGTGATTCTGAAAAACGTGTTTTGGAAAACCCTTTTAGTTTGATTCCTTTTACTGTTGATGTTGTTCGTGAAGCTTTAACCAAGTTAGATCCTAAGAAACCGGCTGGCCCGGACAACGTAGAACCTTTCTTTTTAAGGATGGCTGCAGATTTTATTGCTCCACCTCTCATTACTCTTTTTAACCTCTCACTCAGCTCAAACACAATTCCAAAATTGTGGAAGTCAGCGTATGTCCTGCCTCTACTAAAAGGTGGGGAGGCCACTTTATTAAATAATTATAGGTCCATCTCTAAATGATCAGTTCCGGCTAAGGTTCTTGAACGCCTAGTGAGTGAACAGGTAAAGGTGTTTTTATGTACAAATGACATCCTGTCTAAACATCAGTCAGGCTTCAGAAAGCAACATAGCACCATCACTGCGACAATGAAAGTGGTGAATGATGTGGCAAGTTTTTTAGATAATAAGCAGAGTTTTGCAGCTCTATTTATTGACCTGTCCAAAGCGTTTGATACCGTCGATCATCGCATCTTAAAGCAGAGGCTACTCAGTATTGGCATATCCAGCCATGCAGTAGGGTGGTTTGTGAACTACCTCTCTGAAAGGTCCCAATGTGTTCATTTTGATGGGCTGTCTTCTGAGTGGTTAAACATTACTAATGGTGTTCCTCAAGGTTCTGTTTTAGGTCCACTTTTATTCTCCATCTACATCAATAGTTTATGTGAAAATGTTGATGGAGCAACCTTACATTTTTACGAGGACAATACCGTGATGTACTGTGCAGGTCCCTCCATTAAGGAGGCTGTTGTTGAATTGCAAGTAGTTTTTAACATTATTCAAACTCAGCTCTCTGAACTAAAGCTTCTTTTAAATGTTGATAAAACCAAGGTAAGGCTCTTTTCAAAAGCTAAAAAGACACCAGAGCCTGTAGTGGTTACCTGTTACAAATACCTTGGTATTTGGCTTGATGATTGTCTCACTTTTAAACGTCATGTCAATAACCTGCTTACAAAACTGAGGGTTAGGCTAGGTTTCTTCTACAGGAACAAGTCCTGTTTCTCGCTTGAAGCCAGGCTAGTCACTGTGACCTTTTTACCTGTGCCGGACTATGGTGATTTGATTTATATGAATGCACCTGCCAATTGCCTGGTCAAGTTAGATGCTGCGTATCACAGTGCACTGAGATTTGTGACAAACTGTAAAGCATTAACCCATCACTGTACCCTGTATGCAAGGGCTGGTTTGCCTTCGCTAACTGTACGGAGGCTCAGTCACTGGTACATTTTTATATACAAAGCCATGTTAGGGAAACTTCCATCCTACATCTGCTCCCTGATCTCACGGCGAATTGTAAGTGGCTACTGCCTGAGATCGCATGCTGTAGTTTTATTAAATGTGCCAACTGCTAGGACTGTCTTAGGGAAGATAGCTTTTAGATGCGCAGCTCCTCTGTCTTGGAATAGTCTGCAATTGAAATGGAAACTGAGCAATCTGGTGCCACTAAATGTTTTTAAAGCTCGGTTGGATGCTACTCAATCGGAAGCTGTTGGTACCTGCTGATGTGGATAGTTATTGTAAATTGTAATCCCTGTAATGATGCTGTAAGATGTCCTTTTTGTTGTTCTGTTTATGTTTTGATGTTTCATGTTTATGTTCCATGTGGAACCTACTTGAGCAGGTCTCCCTTGAAAAGGAGATCAATGATCTCAATGGGATACACCTGGGTAAATAAAGGTTTGAAATTAAATGAAATGAGGACCAGCAAGTTCAGCTTCAGAACAAAGTGAAAAAAAAGCAATGGCATTAAATATTATTAATATATCGGGTAGTCATGGATGTATTTATTTTCTTCTCAGAGTGTACCAGAATGCGTCGTTTATATGTTAGTATTTCAAAAAATCTCCTGGGGGAGAATCCCCTCAGACCCCCCTTCTTGGGTTGGGTTTTCAGCATGTGTTCCTAATTATTTTATACAGTTCAGCTTTGATTCCATCATCTCTTTAAACCTTATTTAAAAGCATTCTTTAGTTCTGTGAAGGGATATAAGGGATATATGCACTGTACTTCACTTTAATTAGAAGCGTAAATTACAGCAAGATTTTTTGTTGAATAGATTTGAGTGGTTCAAAATTTGGGTCGCGATTTATTGACAAAGGAAAAAGTGGGTCCTGAAGCCTGACCAGTGGAGAACCACTGATCTAGAGACAACACTGCTGTGTCTATTTATATATTTTTAACAGGTGACTTGTTTAAAATGATATGTGTGTAATGGATGGTTTTTAGCAATCAGTAAAAATCTGAAATTTAAAGCACCCTTTTCCAGATTAGAACGGCAGGGCAGAGTTAGAGATTGTACAGATGGGGTTAAAAACTGTAAAGAAAAAGGACTGGTACTACGAGGAACTGCAGACTGGGCAGGACTGATGGAGAGCGATAGCTAAATTGTTTCTTTCTGGTGATATAAAAACAAGCCACACTTTGAGCTTCCTGTGATATACAGGTATAGAAAACCCATAAGTATGGAGTTAAATCCAATAGTTTGTCTGTAATATGTATAATGACAAATGTGGCATGTTATGAACTAGCTAGCTCTTAAAGGTCACCTATTTTGCAAAACATGTGTCCCCTCTGTGTAAAGAGATTCTGAAAGTTTCAGGAAAAAAGATTCGCTCTCTTTTTGTCCTGATCCATTTATATAAAAACCTGTCTGAAAATCAGCTGATCAGATTTTGGCCACTTTATGATGTCATAACGATGTTTTGGCTTGTGTAACCATTAGCCAATCAGCAACCAAGGTAACCCCCCCCCCCCAACTTTATCACCTGAATCTCCTCCTAGAGCACCATTAGGCGATTTCACACCGGAGTACTTTTCCCGAACTTTTCCCAGAAATAGTTCCGATAGTTCCTGGGATGTTGCGTTCACACCAAAAATATCTTTTTTTCCGGGAACCTTTTCTCCCCTTTTCAGTCCCTGCTAGAGAGGTGGTATTTTCCTGGGGGGAAAAAGGTTCCCATTTCTGATTGGCTGGGTGAATTGCAAACCACGCCCCGTAAAACTCGGAAAAGTTTTGTGAAGATGCCATTGTATTTGCTGGCATTAGCATTAGCCCCGCGAACCTACGGAGAGAATCTAAGTTATGGCAACACAAAAAAACACACGGGAGCGGTGGAGTGATAAGGAGATGTTGGAAGACAACGTTATTCAGACTATCCAAGCAGCAAGAGCAGGATCCACCACAGCCTGTTACAGGCCAAAATGGGCGGGATTCCGGCGACGGTGTGAAGGAAGGAGTCCAGAGCCTCTATCGTGCACGCTGGGCTCTATTCTTACCTACTTACAGATACTGGTGGACAGGGGGCGGCTGGCTCATTCCACAATTAAGGTGTATGCAGCAGCCATTTCGTCCTGCCATGAGGGATTTGGAGGCAGGTCAGCCTTTAGTCAACCGCTTATGGCACGGTTTTTGCAGGGGGTCAGGAGGCAGCGCCCAGTAGTGCACGTCTCCGCCCCCCAGTGGGACCTGCCGTTGGTGCTCGAGGCTCTGGTCACAGAACCATTTGCTCTCCTCCCTGAAAGCACTATCATGGAAGACAGCATTGCTACTTGCCTTGACTTCGGCCAAAAGAGTGTCCGAGCTGACCACTCTGTTGGTGCACCCAAGCTGCCTTTTGATCCGGGGTGACCGTAGCGGGGCGACACTCAGACTGAACCCCTCCTTTACTCCTAAGAGTCTAAGGAGTTCGTTCAGGTCAAGGGCTATTCAGTTAGGTGGCTTTAATCTTCCGCCCCATATTGGGGCCAGGGAGGCTAAATTGCACCTCCTCTGCCCAGTGCGTGCGCTAGCATGTTATGTAGAGCGTACGGCTGCCATTAGACGCACTGAACAGCTGTTTGTGTGCTTTGGGGTTGGTATGGCTGGAAAAGCTCTCTCCAAGAAGCGCCTAACAGGATGGCTATGCGAGTCCATTATACATGCCTATGGACGGGCAGGGAGAGCCCTTCCCACTGGGGTCCGTGCACATTCTACACAGGCTGTGGCTGTGTCAACAGCCTTATTCAGCGGCGTGAGTGTAGAAGATATACTGTATGCACGGCGGCGTCTTGGTCTACGCAAGGCCCCTTCATACAATTGTATCTCCTGGACATGTCTGACTCCTTCTCGTCATCTGTGCTTGCCGGGGCAACGCATGACTGGTGAGAGGGGGGTAGGCTGTGGGTCAGTAGTTATCTGACCCCCCCCCCCTGGACATAATGCGCTTGGGAAGGCTCTCCCCGCCTGCCCATAGGCAGGCGGGGAGAGCCTTCCTCACTATTGTCCATGCCCACTCAACACGGGGCGTGTGTGAGTGTGGGGGACGTGGTGCACTTTTGTTTTCCCATGCTCCTGAGGGACCTAGGGAACATGGTGCGCGGTAGGCTCCAGACGGAGTCTCCGCACAATTTTTTCCATGCACACTCTACACAAGGTAAGCGTGTGTTAGTGTGCCTTATCCAAGTTGCGGCCCCGACTTCTCCACGTTTACAACCGGATGGGAGGAAGTGGGGATGCAGTGGATGTTAACCAAAAGCGGGTCAGGGAAGGTGTGGTGGGTCGATTTTGTTGGACGACAGGGCGTTTATACATCGGGGCTCCACTGTACCCATAGAGTCCAGTAGAGGGTGGAGCCTCTTTGAGATATAACAGGGGGTTACGTATTGTAACCCTAGTTATATAAGCACAGGCGGAGCCCTCTTCCTGGGGCCTTGTCTTTCCTAGGCCGCTCGCTGAAGAATTTTTAGAATAGCGGGCGGAGGGCGTAGCCACCTGTGCGCGCATTCAGGTAGGCTCGCCCCAATTGGCCGACTACGTTTACCTAACTCAGTAGGTGAAAGCATGCACAGCACGATAGAGAGTAGTACCCATAGAGTCCAGTAGAGGGTTCCGCCTGTGCTTATAGAGTGGCAAAGTCCCTCCCCTTCCGGTGGACCTCCATGGGACCTTATTTCGGAAAAATTATGTATTGAACGGAGAGAGAAAGATTATCTTTCGATCCCGTCTGAATTGTGCCACCAATTACACATATGATGTTTGTCAATTTAAAAGATAATTTTGCAAGTAAAAAAAAGAAGAAGATGTGTCGTAAAACTGTGAAGTAACACATTTGTTTGAGTGAAACGCTGAATGAACTATATCTCCGGTCTAGCAGAACAACACACGTCACCAAGATGGTCGTCACTACTGTCTTGTCAACAAAAGGATTGACCACCCTCACTATCACCACAATGAAACCAACACGTTCTCACTCCCAACCCGTCACATATTGACGGACGGTCAGGGCACCTTCCCGTCACTCTATTACGTACAGGGTACCCCTTGGAAGTCAGTTTTCAACGGGCAGGGCGTCCCATTGACTTGCATAGAGCTCCCTGAACGTTGGTAATAGAGGAGTTGGGATCGCGGCGAAATGCTCTCCGCAGATACATTCTCACAGCGTTTATCAACCTTTTTCTTACACAATATCAAGCCACACTTATTGTTTTTACTTTTTGATTTTAATTGAATAATGTAGGACTTTTGTTGCCTTCAGTTATGGGGAGAGTAGGGGCTCAGAATACTGAAATCTGTATTGTTTCATCATTTTTTCCTTCTAATTTTGTATTCTTTTTTAAACCACACACTGTTATTTACTCAACAATAACACATAATTATCCTTGTGTTTATTTATTTGTTTGATTAATAAACATAAGTTGGAGTCCGTCAGGACCGAGGGTCGGAGCAGCCTATAGAAGTTGCTTTAGAGAATTTTACACCCGGAAGTAAGTATTCTCTCCGCTTTGCTTGACAAACCCTGTGATAGTCCTCAAGCTCTGTGATTGTATGTTTGAGTGTGCGCCGAGGGTTACGCCGAGCGTCGAACAGCACTTTGAAATGGGATGGAACCACGGGAGACTGTCCAAAACTGGATTTGAACGGTTCCACCCCGTCCCCCCCTCCGTCCCTAGAACTACACATGCTGGCTATTGTGTGTTTTGCAACATGCTCTATGGCACGTCTCTACTGGGAATTGTAGTTTTAAAAGACGTTTTCGTATTTCCCATAATAAGAAGTTGCCAGTATTAAACTCCTGGTGGTTTAGGGGATAGGAAACACTCAAATTTAAAACTTATAATTAATAAATGGGTGAAAATTGCTTGTGCCCATAATGGGCAGCATTAATATATACCCACATGCCAGCTAAGGTCAGAAGAGCTTTATTTAACAGCTGGTCTTATGTCTGTGACCCCTCCTGTTGTTAATTGATAAGCCTGAAACATGCATTTCAGAGGCAAATATGACAGTAGCCATCGATCATCTTACATTACATTGCATTTAGCTGACGCTTTTATCCAAAGCGACTTACAATAAGTGCGTTCGACAAACAAGATACAAACTTGAAGAAAACAGAATCATATAAGTACATCAGGTTTCATAGAGCTAAAACACTTCAAGTGCTACTCAACTGGCTTTAGATAAGCCAGTCCTTTATTAGTATATAAGTGCTTTGTTAGTAATTATATCGCTCAAAGTGGAGTCGAAAGAGATAAGATATACTTTATTGATCCTAAGTTGGAAACATTTGCGTTACATCAGCATGTGTAACAGTTGTAAATATGCAGTGGTGTTTATTTGTAAATCATTTAGTATAATCACACAAATTCTGTGTTTTATATTTAATAATTCTGTGTTCTTTATTTATTGATTGTTCAATACCTGACAAGGTCGGAGATGAAAAACCTGAGTCGCAGGTTTCTCAACAGTGCATTACAAGACATCTATCAATATGTCTCTATACCTCCACCATGAAACTGTTATATTCTGTACATTTCTTATACTATCTACATACATCTTATAAGAGTATAATAAATATGTATAATATCAGTTAAAATAAGTGCTTAAACATACAGTAGTTAACATTGCAGGAAAGCAATATATTAGTACTTTGTCAGGCTTAATATGTATACCCCCAAAGCTTTTTTCTTATTCAAAATAAGACCTTAACCTAAAGTATTCTTTAATGTTTAAATAAAGCCTTATTAGTTTGTCTGTCCGTGTCTCCTATTCATATCTAATAATAAAAATAATACATTTCAATAACGTGCTTTAACCACCAGGTGTCCCTTTCTATCACTGTGCACCGTTATGGTGTACATACACCAATATACCGAATGGATCAAATATAAAAGTCAGCCGATGTACTGTGTGAAGAGAAATTGAAGATTTTGTTTGATTGCTGATATATTTATGATTCACGTCACATATTCAGTTTCGGCGGTAGTTATTCCTGTTTTTTTTTAGAAATCTTCTCACCAGGGCTCTATAAATAGTGAACTAAGGCAGTTATGTAATATTTAATGCAGCCGAACCGTGTATTCCAATACCGTTATGTAATGACCTTCAAAGAGAAAAGCAAGCACACTCGGAATAAATTATTATTTTATTAAAAAAAATAAAATTGGATTTCACATCAACAGGAAGTCCGGTTAACTATAATGTCCGTGCGCAACAATACCCCAACCCATAGATCCGTGGGTGAATAATAATCACCACATTACACACATCCCTTCACATTTAAATTTAAATTTACATTAAAGTATTTCGTGAGGCCTTCTAAAATGTTTTTAAATATAATTAGGGTTGTAGTTGAAGAGTTTGTAAATGATTGCGTTGCGCAAACGCACAACGGCACATCAATTAATTCCACAACCACACACATGGATTCAAATCAATTTAATACATTAATGTAGCCTTTGTTTCTGCTAAAAGAGGTGTCGACCAGCTGGGGCAACAAGAAAATCGGCGAAATCGAGTGTGATTATTAAAAAATAAATAATTATTATATTAATATTGACAATAACAACCGACCGTCGGGGTAGCATTTGCCGGGGAGCGGGAGCGTCTATTATCAACGCTATGGGAGGTCTATGAAGGTCTATGGGACGCCCTGCCCGTTGAAAACTGACTTCCAAGGGGTACCCTGTACCAGAGCCACCCTGTACGTAATAGAGTGACGGGGAGGGGCCCTGACCCTCCGTCAATATGTGACGGGTTGGGAGTGAAAACGTGTTGATGAAACACATCCAGAAGAATGTCATGCAAAGCTGCCTGCCTGCCTGCCTTCCTTTTATTCTCTCTGAACTGCCTGGTCTTTTTTTTTATGTTTAATGTCAACCATTTGTGCAGATAGCATGAAGTAGAAAAGCGCTTAAATTGTGTATAATAGAATGATCACACCGTTGTGACAGTACTCTTCAAAGGGTTCACGAAATATGACTACTACTCTTACTGTTTAACATGTTGGGTTACTTAATGTTACTTCATGTTAAGGCTAATACAAATGAACAGGCTGTAATGCTAACTAATGTACTAGCTACTAGTAGCTAACTTGATCCAGCCACTCCTGGTCCTTTCATCAGACGGGAAGCGAAAGAATGAGCAAGACCCATTGCTGGTATGATAACAACCTGGTACTAAGCACACAGGCATATTGTTAAAGTTATCTTATGGATAGATTCTATCTATATGGCGCTGATCTTAGCTATCTCTTAGTGGAGGAAAACAGTTATGACATCACTTACGCGACTCTGGGATTTGTAGTTTTTCTAGTCTTACATTTCAACAGTTTTACGACAAACTGTGACTTTTTTGACATGGAAATTATTTTTTAAGATTGACAAACATCATATGTGTAATTCATGGCACAATTCAAACGGGATCGAAATATAAGTTTTCTCTCTCCATTGACTTCAATACATAATTGTTACGAAATAAGGTCCCATGGACCGGAAGTCGATGGGCGTGACTTTGCCACTCTATATAACTAGGGTTACAATAAGTAACCCCCTGTTTCTTGGCTCATAATTCAGCTTTTTTATTTGTTAAACTCTGAAACTAATTATATCCACCTATCCATCTTTTTATGGTTCATTACAGAGGTTTGGTATACTGTTCTTAGTACAATTCGTTCACTGTAAATCTAAATTATTGACAGTGGTTTATTGCTCACAACCTCAAAGTTATCAAATATTTACATCATTTGGTGAATTTGGCTTGGTGTCCTTGACTTGAATTGTATTGTGAAAGTGACCCGGCGGTGACAGGGTGGCAGGTGTGACTGGATGCACTCTGACAGTTTATTTTCTCCACTCCTGTCCTGTGGAATTCAGGCCTCTGGTGGCAACCAACATCAGTTCTGCAGTGACAGAGGAAACAACGTGGCCTGGTTCAGTCACCGGGCCTCAGCGTCTGTCACAGCCTTATCTGGGACACATTAGAATGATGTACACATGTCCGTTTGTTACTCCCAAAGGTTATTATTGCATGCACAATTAGATATAACAGGTTGAGGAAAACATCTCAGTACATGATTGGTTTAAAAAATATTGCTAATAGAGGCAATCAAAAATCTAGCTTAACCAGATATTAATAAAATAAAATTGAAATAAGACCGATCTGTGATTGTAATCAAAAAAATAAACTCTGGTTAAAAGTTTGTCTTAAGTGTTCAAAATAAGACAACAGGGCTCCGCCTGTGCGTATATAACTAGGGTTACGCATTTGTGTGCCTAAAGCCGCTATTATGTCTGAGATAAGTTTCATAGTAGGAAAATAATTCTGCCATTGAGTTTAGACCAGGGTTGGGATCGAAATTTCAAAAAATCTGCTCCTTTTGTCTTTTCCATTTTTCCTTAGCCTCTGGGTGAAGCGTCATGGAGTGAAGGATAGATGATAGGAGAATTCATCCGGATAGCTAGCAAGACAACTGCTGTGCTTTAAGAATCCAACTAAACTGACACTATCTGACGTGTTCATGATGCGTCTGCCGTGCGGAAACTACAACTTTTCAGTTCAGTGGAGTAATATAAACCACCTAGATACTGCATGCTAATAGAACCATCCTTCGGGCAGCAGAGCGGAAACGGTGGAAATCCAAGTGAGGTTCTTACCCTCATTACCACTGCCCGTCCTACCACCTGTCCTCTGGACCCTATCCCCTCAAACCTCCTTCATACTATCGCTCCTGATATTCTACCGTTTCTCCCCCATTTCATCAATACTTCTTTAACTTCTGGTCACTTTCCAAACAGTCTCAAGAGGCAAGAGTAAACCCTCTCCTAAAGAAACCCACTCTCAACCCGTCTGATGTTATAAACTACAGGCCTGTCTCTCTCCTCCCGTTCCTGTCTAAAACACTTGAACGCGCTGTCTTTAAACAACTCTCCTGTTATCTCCATCAGAACAACCTTCTGGATCCGCACCAGTCTGGTTTCAAGGAAGTCACTCAACAGAAACTGCTCTCCTTGCTGTCTCTGAGGAACTGCACACTGCTAAAGCAGCATCCCTCTCCTCTGTCATCATCCTTCTGGACCTGTCTGCTGCATTCGACATGTTGAATCATCAGATCCTCCTTCGCACTCTCCAAAAACTTGGAGTTTCAGGCTCTGCACTTTCCCTCCTCACCTCATACCTCAAAGACCGCACCTACAGGGTAACCTGGAGAGGGTCAGAGTCCGACCCTTGTCAATTAACTACAGGGGCCCTCAGGGCTCTGTTCTTGGTCCCCTCCTCTTCTCCTTGTACACAAACTCGCTCTGATCTGTCATTAGCCCGCATGGTTTTTCATACCACTGCTACGCTGACGACACCCAATTAATTCTGTCCTTTCCCCGCTCAGAGACCCAGGTCGTCGCACGCATCTCTGCTTGTCTAGCTGACATCTCTCAGTGGATGTCTGCTCATCACCTCAAGCTCAACCTTGACAAGACTGAACTGCTTTTCCTTCCGGGAAAAGATTGTCCCACTCTTGACCTAACAATCCACATCGGCACCTCTGTTGTTTCCCTGACTCAGACTGCAAGGAATCTGGGTGTGATCCTAGATAACAAACTGTCCTTCATTGCAAACATTGCTACTACAACCCGCTGCTGCAGATACACGCTTTACAACATCAGGAGGATACGTCCCCAGCTGACCCAGAAAACAGCGCAGGTTCTGGTCCAGGCTCTCGTCATCTCACGCCTAGACTACTGCAACTCCCTCCTGGCTGGTCTACCTGCATGTGCCATCCGACCTCTGCAGCTCATCCAGAATGCAGCGGCTCGTCTGGTCTTCAACCTTCCAAAATTCTCCCACACCACGCCGCTCCTCCGCTCCCTTCACTGGCTTCCAGTAACTGCTAGAATCCACTTCAAGACAATGGTACTTGCGTACCATGCTGCGAATTGATCTGGCCCTTCCTACATCCAGGACATGGTTAAACTGTACACCCCAGCAAGTGCACTCCGCTCTGCATCGGCCAAACAGCTCGCTGTACCCGCACTGCGAGGGGGACCCAAGTTCCCATCAGCAAAAACAAGTGGGTTTGCTATCCTGGCTCCAAAATGGTGGAATGAGCTCCCCATTGAAATCAGGACAGCAGATAGCTAGCGCATCGTCCGGCGCAGACGGAAAACTCATCTCTTTCGACTCCACTTCGAGCGATAGAATTATTAACAAAGAACTGCTAACAGAGCACTTATATACTAATAAAGGACTGGCTTATCTTTAGCCAATTGAGTAGCACTTGAAATGTTTGGCTCTATGAAACCTGATGTACTTACTGTATATGATTCTGTTTTCTTCAAGGTTGTATCTTCCTGGTCGAATGTACTTATTGTAAGTCGCTTTGGATAAAAGCGTCAGCTAAATGTTGATTTATGCAGGCTTTATAAACGCGGTGAACATTGTAAAATATATTCTTCTTTACCAATGGTCAATTCCCAATAATTAGGCTATGATTGTACAAACATATTTTATATAAATACAATTCAATGCAATATATGTACAACCTTAGGCCTTCACATCTATCACTGAGTATGTCACCATTCAAACATGTTTAGAAAAGAAACCCCATACAAAACACCATTAAATGTAGACTTGATTTGATCGTTTTACAGTAAAGAAGTAACGTTAATATTGTTCGCCTTATGAGTGTTGAAGGTTCAGCACTCTGGCAAGTCATGGCATAATTGTTGAAGCTCCTTTCCTATGATATAGAGAATACGAGGATCTCTTATCATGGCTGCCACCTTGGTACCTCTGGGTCATTTCACTCGGTTAGGAACCTTTTGGTTGGTCAGTGGTGAAGTCGCTTTCTGATGCCTCAAGATAGCAATGGTCAAACAATGCCAATGACCACACTCTCACTTACCCTAGTGGGAGTGTTGGATTGAAGTCATGGTATGACATAATGTATTACAATGTCTCCAACCTCTGGTGACTAAAAACCCAAACTGAACCTTGAATCAATATGCTAGCAGTTTTTTAGCTAAAAGTTTTGAATATAGAACCAACGACCAGATACTGTGTAGCAAAGGGTGAGAACAGTGTCAAAACATGTATGTTTAGAAATGTCTGTGAATGAATCTACACTGGACTCTACCTGCATCCTGTTTAACATAATGACAAACGATCCTTGAATATTTTAATGTTGTCCATTCTGTCCATAGAGGTCGGCTGGAACGGTATTTTTTTTAAAATACTTTTTGAATTAGTTGAGGGCCTATTCAAAATGGTCCGTGGGCCACATTTGGACACCCTTGGTGTAGAGAGATGAATGCTTCCTAACACACACTGTCAGCAGAAACACATCTTTCCTCATTTATTCTTGCAAACCATGTCTGTTGGTGCGGAAAATGTTTGGACACAACAAAATAAATGTAACGCTCTCCATAGGAATAGTTTGTATCATAGTACAGAGCGGATGGTAGCTCCGATTCTCTGGATGATGTAAAGATCTTATGGCCTACTTTTTGTGTGTGCTATGTTATGTGTAGAAAGAAGCACCAACAAGAAGGCTTGTGGGTTAACCAGAGCAACAGGGACGTTCTAAAGAAATGTTGCTCTTAATCTTTCATTGTGTAAAGGCTGTGAGCATCAGAAAGTGGACCACACACCCACAGCCAATATAACTACAATCAATTATACCATTTCAACTCCTGCATTATTATCTCCTTCTGTCTTACATTCAGCAGAGTGGTAACAGTCACTATCAGAATTAGCTCCGTTCTTTCTTGTCAGGTAAAATCAATGTGCAGTAATGGGATTCCAATTTGGCTGTTATCGACTGCTCCCTCTGGTCACTATTGATATTCTGGGAATGACTCCTGGGTTCGATTTGTTCTGCTCAGATGTGGATCTTGAAACAAACTGCTGACTGGATTTGGTTTGCTTGTTGCTGATTTTTTTCCTCCCCCTTCACCTATTGATGTTCCTTTACTTAGCTGACTGGTGTGCGGTGTCTATTTAAAGTGTCAAAGGTGTCAGGAGTCTCTGTGTTTGCAGTTGAGAGGATGTAAGTGTGCTGCACTGTGACCCAGCAGCTGTAATTAGATGAGACAAGTTCAATGCTTTCAATGAAGGCTAATGAAGTCATTAAGGAATCCTTCACTCAAACATTTCACTCTCAGTTTTATCTCTTCAATGTTGCAGCTTTTGTATTTTGTGATATGTTACCTTTTTTTCAGCTTGAACTAGTTACTTAAAATGAAAACCCCATTGATGTTGGGTTTTATCCCTTTGGTTTGAACCTTCTTCAAGAAAATATCCTATCTACAACAAAGCAACATGTATAATCAGACCTACATCCAACACTCAAACAAGCAATGTGCAAAATACTGCATGACAACCAGGCTACTTGAAAACAGACTACGATACATCACTGTCAGACAGCTGATCAGATTAGATGCAACGACCCGACATTTAACATCATTTATGGAATGACAAAAATATGAATGGTCCCTTTTGTTCATGGCAGAATTTGCCAAACTGTCATAAAGTATGATTTAGAAATATTTGAAATATGCTTTACAAAAAGACTTGTAAATCACAGTCATAATCTTAACATCATGGATCAAATACTGGGGCTGTGTCCAGTATTTGCAATTCAAATAATTTATCCTATTTAGCCATGCTTTGTGATTTATCACTGTAGTTAAATTGCATCTATCAATATCAAGATATTTCAACTCAAAACACTACATTATTCTGGTAAATGGCTCAAAAGGGGCATTAGAAATCAATAAATTGTTACATTTTGAAAAACATCCGCCCCACTGGGTCGGTGGTCAGCATTTATCAGACACTTTGCAGCATCACAACAATGAACATTGATTGGCAAACGTGCCTTTGCACTGTGATGCATTCACTGATGTTCACACTGAATGCTGTCTGGTGATGTGACACCTTAGCTTGTGGAAAAGTGAATGGTGTGATTCAAATCTGCAAAAGGGATTCTTCAATGACTAGCTGATATTACTGCTTATGCAAATATGCTTTCACTGAATCCATTTGGTTTGTTATAAAAACATTCTTCATACTCTCCACACAGACACTAGAGTGTTGCATCACATTCAGAACACAGCAGGTGTGTGTGCTGTGACTCCTCTCCGTCACACACTTCTCCCCTGATCTGCTTATGTTTAAAAAATGTGATGGTACTCACAGGAAATTAATTAGATTAGACATGATCTCTAATGCATGTTATGTCTTCCAACAAGTTTTTACACTTTTAATATTTCATTCTTTATTCGTGTGGAGGAAAACTGCTTTGTTGAATTTTCTAATATTAAGTATTTAGGCATGTCTTCATCCCCTTCATGACTTTACACAAACAGTTTGGTGTGGTTCGATTTACAATTTCTCCGGTGCCTTGCTGAAGGGCACCATGGCGGGGCCCAGGAGGTGAGCTGGGACCTCTCCAAGTAGCAGTTCACACTATTACTATTATTTTGCATATTAGGTGATCTTTAATAAAGCTAAAAGGTCAACAGTATGAAATACAATCTCCTTATTTTTCCTGACTTTTCCTGAGGTTTTCATTTGAAAAATATAGCACGCTATCAACCTAAAAGAAAAATAAATGTAATTAAGGCAGGACAAACATCTTTAAAATATCCCAGACAAACCTTTCATCATTAGCAGTGTAGTCCCCCAGTGTAGTCCCCCAGTTTGTTTGTTTGTTTGTTTGTTTGTTTGTAGCCTTTATTTAACCAGGTGAAAGCCCCTTGAGATCAAAAGATCTCTTTTTCAAGGGTGACCTGCAGGACATTAGTTACACATGTAACATAAAAACAACAGAACAACAATAAGGATGACATACAATATAATGTACAGGGTACAGTTTAGAAACTCTATTTACAGTGACAGGTACCATGAGTATCAAACAGCATTTCACCCAGCCGAGTTTTAAAATGATGCAGGGGAACCAAAGTGCTCAGTTTTAAACATGTTTGGAGACTGTTCCAATTTAGTGGAGCTGCACAACTAAAAGCTTTCTTCCCTAAGACAGTCCTAGCACTTGGTACATTTAATAAAACAACATCATGAGATCTAAGGCAATAAGTACTTTCAATTCGTCAAGAGATCAGAGAGCAGATATAAAAAGGTAGTTTACCCAACATGGCTTTATAGATGAACATGTACCAATGACTGAGCCTCCATACAGTTAGTGAAGGCAGACCTGCTCTGGCATACAGGGTACAGTGATGAGTAAGTACTTTACAGTTAGTAACAAATCTCAGGGCACTGTGATAGGCGGCATCTAACTTTTCCAGGCAATGGGCAGGTGCATTCATATAGATCAAATCACCATAGTCCAGCACAGGTCACAGTGACTAGCCTTTTCCTGGCTTCAAATGAGAAACAGGACTTGTTTCTGAAAAAGAAACCTAGTCTAACCCTCAGCTTTTTAAGCAGATTAATGACCTGAAGTTTAAAAGTAAGACAATCATCAAGCCAGATACCAAGGTATTTATAACAGGTAACCACTTTGAGTACTTGTCCTTGCATAGTAACAATATCCAAAGCAGTGTCTGTAGTCTTTTTATCTTTAGAAAAGAGCATTACCTTGGTTTTATCAACATTTAAAAGAAGCTTAATCTCAGCGAGCTGAGTCTGAAAAATGTTAAAAACAGCCTGTAATTTAACACCAGCCTCCTTAATGGAGGGACCTGCACAGTACATCACGGTATCATCCGCATAAAAATGTAAAGTAGCTTCATCCACATTTCCCCCTAAACTGTTGATATGTATATATATATATAAAGGTGGACCTAAAACAGAACCTTGAGGAACACCATTAGCAATGTTTAACCACTCAGAAGACAGCCCATCAAGATGAACACATTGGAAACTTTCAGAGAGGTAGTTCACAAACCACCCCACTGCATGGCTGGATATGCCAATACTGAGTAGCCTCTGCTTCAAAATGCGATGATCAACGGTGTCAAACGCTTTGGAAAGGTCAATAAATAGAGCTGCACAACTCTGCTTATTATCTAAAATACTCGTAATGTCATTCACCACTTTCAATGTCGCAGTGATGTTGCTATGTTGCTTTCTGAAGCCTGACTGATGTTTAGACGAGATATCATTTTTACATAAAAACTCCTTTACTTGTTCACTCACTAGGCGTTCGAGCACCTTCGCCAGAACTGACAATTTTGAGATTGGCCTATAGTTATTTAAAATAGTTGCCACCCCTCCTTTTAGCAAAGGCAAGACATAAGCTGACTTCCATACTTTTGGAATTGCATTTGTGCTGAGGGAGAGGTTAAAAAGAGTAGTAAGAGGAAGAGCAATAAAATCTGCAGCTATCTTTAAAAAGAAAGGTTCTACGTTGTCCGGGCCAGCCGGTTTCTTAGGATCTAGCATAGATAAGGCTTCATGAACAACATTGACAGTAAAAGGAGTAAAACTGAAAGGGTTTTCCAGACCACATTGTTCAGAGTCACAGATTGGGGTGTTCACAGCAGCAGAGTTAGTCACAGAATCAAACAGAGAGCCATAGGACACAAAATGCTCATTAAAGCAATTTAGCATAGTGGCCCTGTCCAATATAGTGCCAGATGCCGTGGTAAGGCACGGAGGTAGCTCATTACGGATCTCACCGGTGTATATCGATTTTATGGCTTTCCAAAATTTCCTAGGATTATTTAGCTTTTCTGTGGTAACTGACAAATAGTACTTCGACTTTGCACTTTTGACATGTGAAGTGAAGCTATTCCTTAGCTGCCTAAAACGCAGCCATTCTACCTCTGAGCCTGATTGCCTAGCCTTTGCCCAGGCCTTATTTCTCTCATGAAGGAGACTAGACAGTTCAGCAGAAAACCAAGGATTGTCTCGTCCCTTTACTCTAAATGTACGCAGGGGTGCATGTCTATCAATGATCTCCATAAAACCCAGATAAAAATAAGACCATGCAGTTTCTACATCAGCACACAGATCGATTTTTCCCCAATCAAACCCAAACAGATCATGTAAAAAACCTTGCTCCACAAAATGTTGTGTGTCTCTCTTAATAATAATACGAGGTTTAACCTTTTGAACCTTAGTGTCCCTAATTGTGGCTACAACACAGTGTAGTCCCCCAGTTGGGTCCCCCAGTGTGGTCCCTGTCGTTGCAGCTTTAAAATCAGCTGTGGTCTAGAGAGAATAATCGGTAAGGTAACAAACGTACAGCAACACAATATTTGTATTAAAAGCAATAAGGATCTTTTATACTTGCAAGTATGACGTCTCCTCCAAAAGAGCACGTACTGTTCAGAGTGAAACAGGCTGTCTTTATAGGAGGACATCAAAGCAGATTTATATTACAACATCATTCTGGGAGGCCAGCTTAGACCCCCTGGCACTGTATGCAAAACCTTCACTCAATACAGAGCAAAAGGGATACAGATAACACCATTCCTAACTTCTTTCCCCTCATCATTCCTGTAGTGTCACAAAAACCCCATGCACAAACCTCTGTTGATCACTCACACATATTCAAAGGTCACTCCAGGGATTTGACCTAATCAGTCAAACCGTTGACATGACATTTTCAGAATACAGCAGTTTACATTTCATTAGGTTTACAATGTATTAAGCTTTAGTACCATAATTTCCATCACATTCCCCCCTTGATTATTATTAATCATCATTCCGAAGTTGGTATTTAAAGTTAACATTGCTCAATCTTTTTGTAGAACTAAATGTGAATATTTGAAAAGTTCCTTTTCATCCTGTGTGTCTGTTACACTTTCTTATGTTACCTAAATCTCCATCCTCACACATGCATAGTTTAGCACCTTAGAGTTAAACTCCCATACAGTACATTGCTAAAAATACAATACAAAGTATAAGAAGTACATAAATACTACTTTATCAAATATCAAACATTTTGGAATAGTATAAACCCTCCATAGGTCAAATTGTCATATATTGAAGGAATGACACGACAAAAAACGTCTTCAAGCTTTCTAAAGCTGTTTAACATATTAATCATTTTATGCAAATGTTTAGGTATTAGTGTCGACTTTGCTTAACCGCTCAGATTTAGGTTGAGTTATCGCCCAATTATTTCATTTTCCTTAGATCATCTACAGTAATACAATTTCATACTTTCACATAGCAAACACATACTCTTTCATTTGTACTTTTCTCTTTAAATCCCACATTGTAACTGGAAACTTTCTTTTCATAAAGTTAAAATTCGGAACACCTCATTCAGTTACATTATCAACATTACTTTGACTTTCTCCACTCACTCAACCCATCTTCACTTTCTGTTTAACCCACCTGTATGTTGTTTCAAAACATTAAATTATAAATGGTGTGCTTTTAATTTATAATATTAATGTTTTCTAAATTAATTATAGACCTCCTAATTGTTCAGCACTGCTTCAACATCTTCATGATTGGCCTGTGCCAATGTACAGACTAAAATAAAACTCCAACATCTTCAGGTGAACTACATTTCAATAGCTCTGAATTTCTGATGGGCATTTGTGATTCCTGAACAAATTTTTAAAATCAAAGTGTAATAGTGAACAATAACTCATGTTTCTGGTAAAGATACACTAATGACGTCGATACAATAAAAACAACTCAAACCATGATGCAGCCAGAATGAATTAATGTCCTGTGTGTGTCTGTCCTGTAAGGAATGTCATGAAGGAGTACTTGTGAATCAGAGTCAATTTCCCAGGGCTTCCGTCTCTGCCAATCACATAGCCTCTTACATCTCTGAGGCTTGTCCTTGCCTTTTGATGTAACAGTGATGCCTCTTATGAACATTGGTTCATCCATTTCTGTTGGTCCCTCATGTGACTCCGACCTCACCAAGACATCAGTATCAGGCAGCCACTGAGGAGTAGACAGCAATTGCTCTCTCTGTTCTGCCAGACCCCATCTGCCTGAATGGGCTTCCTTCTTCAAACTCCTTCTGGTCGAAGCTCCCTTAAATGTAGTGTGGATCCTCTGAAGCAGTGTGTCCTTCCAACGGTGACGCCTTCCTGCAGTGTCTCCAGTGGTTTCCAAGTTGCCCTCTCAGACATCTTAGCAGCCAAGTTGGTCAACAGCAAATCCTGGAACAGCCCAGCCCCCCTTGGCTTTCTCCAATTCAGTCTCTTTCAGTCCTTCATCACCACCCCTTCTCAGCTTGGATCATATGCAGAAGTCCCTCCAATGGCACCATGCTGCCAAAACTGCTTCTACCTGTCAGTGCTTGGATCTTAACAAGCATAAAAACGAATGCAGAAATCCAACATACTGTCATAAAATGTCTCACAGTAACACCTTGGCCACTGCTTCTGCATCTGTGTTACCTGTTATAATTCAATCAATATTTAAAAACATGTCAACAATCTTCAAACAGTATTTTATCCCCACACACGGAGCACGTTCATTTCAAATCCATCATCCAATGGTCAGTTTGAACCTAAATGAAACATTTAAATTGTGAATTGTCTGTTATATGAGCTTATATGAGCAGCCATGTTGACATTATTGGCTACTCCCCCCTTTTACACAACATTACTGTATGTGTAAAAACAAAACAAAAAACACCCTGTGCAGGGAAAAAAAATCATTATTATTTCCACAATAAACACTTCAGTGAGAAGGCGTGTTTCTCTCCTTCAACCAGTCCTAAAAGAAAACTGAATCCTGAGATTTAGTTTGAGCCCCACACTTTTGAATTTCCACCTCTGGTGGAAGTAAATGGCATATGTGCGGTTTTCCAGCTCGTGGACTTTAGGAATCCTCTCGTTTCCCACAAAGTCCCAAAATCATGTGTTAGTCCAAAACATGCTTGGTTAGTTATTGTTTTAGAATCATGCAGTTACACTGATCACATGTAGACATACATTCACACTCATACTGTCTGGTTGTCAAGTCAGGTTCGGTCAGGTTCACCCCAAAGTCAGTCATTGACTGTGCTTTTGTCAAGTAGCACTGTCAGTCGGGGTCAAAGGTCATTTGGTCTCAGTCTTTTGGTCATTTGTCATGCTCTGCAGAGACTTTGAATATCTCAGCATAGGCAGGTGTCCTTTGTCTACAAAAGCCTGACATATGTTGAGTGCCATCATTTATTTCTTCAGAATTACAACTATCATTTTCAAGATGGATCTAACTTTTCATTGGGACAGCTGCTTCCCATATTTCCTTATAGTACTACTACTGCAGTTTATTAACACCTAATCTATATTAAAATATCTAATAGATCTTTTTCAGAAACTTGTGCACATAACTATTATCTCGAGTCAAAACATTATTAGGATCTGTGTAACTCTGCAATGTATTTCATAATTCATTACATTTATTTATTTTCAATTCTGGTCTACTTAAAGAAACATTTCAACCTTTTAACCACGGGAGTAATGTGTGGAACTATGGGAACATGTCACAATTACTCCTTTCCTTATATGGTTTCCTGTTTGTGGCTTATTATATTTGACATGGTCTGTAGCCGAATTAAGGAGTTTATCACTATGGCAGGTATGTTTTAATAAATACCATATTTGAGATCAGCCCACAATTTGGGCGTAACATCTTCTAATTTCAGGTCATCACTAATTAAGTGGATGTCCAGTGGAAGGTGGTGGCGCTGGTCTTTTTAAACTCATAAACTGGTGCTTTGCATGCTTCCCTAGGAGGGTGCAGATAAGATTTTTGAAAAACAACTGAAGGATGGGTAAAATGACCCCTTCTCCCCACAGATGTCGGTTGCCAAGAATATGCACCATTACAATGAGTGATCCAAGGGCCCCACATGTTTTCTCCCAGTTATATTGCTTCTTCTAAATTTAATGTCATTCCTATTTGCCCAAAGTGTCTTCTTTAAAAACTCTGCATTTCGAACTACAGACAACAGTTATTTCCCTCTTAGAAATATCTATGCTCAAACCACTGCTAATCCGAACATGCATCTACACGTAGTATAAACTCTCCCTATAAACTTTAGATCAATATGTTTACAAATTAAAACACTTCCAAGTTCACACATGAATAAAAGCTCTAAAAGAATAATTGGTCAATATGATGAAAAGATCAAAGAATGTGTTCTACCCTGTACTCATACAGTGCCTACAGTGTGTTTTAAGTTTATTTTCTCATTTTACTATAAATAATATCCTCTTTTCTGCTATTTGTAATTTACTTGCTTGATTGCTCAATGCTTGCGGAATACATTTTTTTTTAATATTTAACAAGCCAGTTCAAGTTCTTTAATGTGGTCCCTTTTTGTGTGCATTAGAGAGTAAGTGTGTTTATGTGCAAAACTCACTCATTTCCAGTTCCCTTCCTTGTCTCCTCTGGTTAACTCAAGCCCCAGCGCTCCCGACCTCCTCTCACTCTGTGACCTCGCAGGCTTGAAAACAGTCCCACCTTCTTCTTCCTCATATTGCTACTCCTCCCTTCAGTTCCATGCAATCTTTAATTCGATGTTCCAATGAACCACAGTGGAAACATCCTCTTTGTCTTTTGGACCCTCTGCCTCTTCCTCTACTCAATGTTCTTCTGCCCCTTTGAATCTGCTGTTCAAAAGCTTGGAGCTGTGCCGTCTGCAAATGCTTTCCAGTCTTATCTTTTCTTTTCGTTAATTCTTCAGTAGAATTGTTCATTACTTTTCCAGCAGGGCAGTCATAGGTGAGGACAGGTTTCAAGTGTCCTTCCCAAACCTCAACTGGGTTATGCAGGTTGTTTATAGCTTCTCTCTCTCTTGAAGACCAGGGATGGAAAACATACGTGATTCCTGCATCATTTACATCCCCTCTAGGATCAAGAATTTCAACAATGGACATCAAAATGCAACTGTCTTTCCTGTCCCGTATTGTTTCCCAGCCTGAAAGTGGCCCTCCAGGGGTTAAAAACACGTGGTTCCAGAGGGGCTTCACACCCTTTTCCTGAGGGACTGTTGCAGAGTAGATCTCTGTCAGCATGGTGTTCTGCACACAGCCTTGTTGTTGATTCAGCTTTTTGTCCATCCTATGGTGGAGGAGAATGAAGAGTTCTGCGGAGGCCTTGTGCGTCATCCAGATCAGGAGGGTCGGGGCTCTGTACTTGAGAACCAGAGGGAAAGTCCAGGTCGCGGGCCAGTTTATCCAGAAGGACCCTAGCACACTGAGTTCAGATGACACCACCCCCCTGTTCTCCTCTCTCTTTTTTTTTTGATGTTCTACTTTTTCCATACCCTGTCTTAACTTGTCTAACTGATTTAGACTTGAACTGCCTTTGTCAGGAAAACCATTTTTTACCCATATAATTAAATATTCACATGTCCAAGCACCATGCTTGTCGCACATTACCTGTGCACACCCTTCATACTCCAAAATTACCTTTTTGCTATTTGACTTTCCCATCTTTATTTTTTGTATTTAGAAATACAGAAATATATTGCCCAAAACAACAAAAAATCCCACTTTAAAATACAGGAAATCAGTAAACAGCACCTGAAATGTGTTCACTTAGGCTAAAAACATACATATATCGAAATTGCACATTTTTTACTCAAGATTATCTTAATTTTCTTATAACTATTATTACTATGCGTGATCACTTAATATATATATTTCTCATAGGCCTTTTTCTTCTATATAGCGCTTTCTAAACAGTTACCAAACTGTTTTGACGTCGTGAATTATTGTGTGTACCAAACACCATCAATAACTCTTCTATATAGCGCTTTTTAAACAGTTACCAAAACTGCTACAGTCACCAAAACTGTTTTCTCTAAACAGTTACCAAAACTGCTACAGTTACCAAAACTGTTTAGACAAAACAGTTACCAAAACTGTTTTGAGTTACACTCGATTAATGTACCAAACATTAATTAGCTCGTCAGCCCTCAGCGAGTTAACTTTTCATTTTATTCTTTTACATACAAATATTGTGCTCTCACCTTTTCTCCTCTTTTTGAAAAAAAAATATATTATTCCCTTGGAAAAATGTCGTACCAAGCAAGTCTGTGATCACCTCTCTGCAGGCGGCTTCTGCTCTTCCCTGCGATCAGTTACCATCGTACAGGGAGAGGTTTTGCCTCCAGGATCCGGTCTCTGGCTGTGCACAGTTTACCCGGAGAGGACGCCTCACAGTAGATTACTCAAGTAAACAATTCCGAACGAGCCCCCAAATGTCGTAGCAGCTTTAAAATCAGCTGTGGTCTAGAGAGAATAATCGGTAAGGTAACAAACGTACAGCAACACAATATTCGTATTAAAAGCAATAAGGATCTTTTATACTTGCAAGTATGACGTCTCCTCCAAAAGAGCACGTACTGTTCCGAGTGAAACAGGCTGTCTTTATAGGAGGACATCAAAGCAGATTTATATTACAACATCATTCTGGGAGGCCAGCTGACACCCTCTGGCACTGTATGCAAAACCTTCACTCAATACAGAGCAAAAGAGATACAGATAGCACCATTCCTAACTTCTTTCCCCTCATCATTCCTGTAGTGTCACAAAAACCCCATGCACAAACCTCTGTTGATCACTCACATATTCAAAGGTCACTCCAGGGATTTGACCTAATCAGTCAAACCGTTGACATGATATTTTCAGAAGACAGCAGTTTACATTTCATTAGGTTTACACTGTATTAAGCTTTGTTACCATAATTTCCATCACATCCCCCAGTGTGGTCCCCCAGTGTGGTCCCCCAGTGTAGTCCCCCAGTGTAGTCCCCCAGTGTTGTCCCCCAGTGTGGTGCGTATCTATCCTTCCAATATGCAAACACAAAAAGAGACATCTTCACATTCTGTAATTCATATTTCAAAGGAGGGAGAGTCATTTGATATAGTTCAACCATTTCCTAAAGAAGGCCAAGAAGCTCCATGTTCATTTATATTTGTTTCCCATGGTCGAGGAATATACAGTATTTGTTTAATATGCCAACACGTTATACTGTAGCCAACCTTAAATGCAACCCATGAAGAAATTATTTGAAGGTCCTTTAATTCCCCTAAAGGCTGGGCAGTAAACGGGATCATCTCAGGCACTGGTGTCACATCCTGCTACAACATGGATTTTGTGATACCGTTACCTTGATGAACACACACACACATTTTGGTTTAAGTGCACCCACACAGGAGCAGCTCAGTGGCGACAGCGTTTTCAAACTCTTTCTCCATGTGGATTAAGTGAATTTTTGCTCCCATATATAATGTATTGCTCAGATTCAGGTGGTCAGCAGTACCTTTCAATAAACCATGTTAGATTTACTGGAGAAAAACACCTGTAGGCCAGTACCCTGTTTTCATATTCAGAGGCAACAAAGACATCCTTTTTGTTTATCATTCTATTCTCTTCAAATATGTTCCATTATATTAGGAACAAGAGTGAAAAAAGATGAGTATTCATTTGCATTGTGTAATCCTGTGACTGTCAAAACTACAAATCCTGTGATATCATTTCAGGTCACATTGCCCATCCCTAATTCATTATAGGAAGCCTCTCTGCTACTCCAAACTGGGGGCTTGCAGACCAACGTCTACTGTTTGTGGCTAAAAGATAAATATATCGGTACCACTTTACAATAAGACTACCCTTATAAAGGATTCATAAAGGGTTTATAATTAGGTAGTAAACACTTTTGTAGGAGCCAACGTTGATTTATTATTTTGATTGTTTAATCACTTAATGTATGTAATGGAGTATAATTGATTGGTGTCAGTTGATCGTGATCCACAGCCATGGTTGGGCGGAGCGGCTGATTGGTGCTGCGATTGCCTCAGCTGGTTAAAAGAATCCTGCTGATTATACTCTGTGTTCTATTTTGGCTGTGAAGCCACACGGTTTGTTGACCGCTGCATTGCACTGCAGAGAAGATAGGATTTGTTTATTTAAGTGACGGAAACTGTTTCAACATCGTCTGGTAAGATACCTTCATTTGTGTTTAAAGAAGAGAACGAACGGTGAATAAATGGAAACGATAACATGGAAATAAATGTACCAAAAACAAACAATATATCTGAGTGATGTGTGAGCGCGTCGGCCAGGCGCTAAAACCAAAGAACAGAAAAGAGCTTAAAAAAGGTGGAAAGATTGCTCCTTTGACTTTATTAATCATTAAAGAGCCTGTGACACGAACCCAACAACTGTTGTGCAATGAAAGAGTGGGCTACTAGTAATCTCGAACCGTCAGTTTAAAAAAGAAAAAGCGATACCGTTCCGATAAATATCAATAATCTCGAACATCGCGGGAAAATTCCTTCGACTCATTTTGAGGTTTTGGGGGAAGCCGGAAGTGACGTCAATGCGGGAACGCTTCACTGTGCGGCGAGAGAGCCAAACACGGACAAAGTGTGTTGTCACGCGTAGAAATGGTGAATTACTGAGTTTAGGCACGTTAATAACGTTTTAATGAAGTTGACTACAGTATATTCATATTTGTCAGTGCTTTCATGTCAATTCGGCGAACATAAACATAAATGATCGTGGTGAAGATGATGATTAAATTAGGATTAAAAATCGGTAGTGAGAGCTGCTGAATTTCCTCCCGTCGGATGTGATATAAAAACAAATCGATTATTTTTGTAAACTCAAGTGGATGAAACTACATTTATTAGTGCTTTCATGTCAATTCGGCGAACATATGATACATTAAATGATCGTGAGGATGATGATTTAAAAATATTTTGTTTGAGCCGGTCTGCATTTCCTGATGAGAAAACAAACCTTAGCTTTTTGTAGTTGCAGTCAGTGGTGTAGTGGGCGTTGGACGCGGGGGTACGCCTTACCCCCACTTATTTGAAGCATGATTTCTTTTTTTAATAGTCTAATACATCTAAAATCATTGCCAGTGTTATCAGTTGCAAGTGTGTGTTTGTTGTAATAATGACGAAAACATAATAGGCAGATTTCACAGTAATTATAATAAAAACGTAGCTCAAGCATTTATGCAACTTGATTTGAAGCGTGTGTGTGTGAGGGGCAGAACTGTGTGTGTAGGGTGACCAGGTGTCCCGCACTGTGCGGGACTGCACACACAGCATTTTTATTATTTGTCCCGCGTCCCACACATTGAGACTATGTCCCGCATTTGAGTGATAGTCGCGCAGAAAGGCCGGATCGGTTCGCTGACAGCCGGCACCGCCCTTTATTATTATATTGTCTAAACGGCATCATGTAAGTTGCGCTGACTGGCGACACAGAGGTCCCCAAGCCCCCCCCCCCCCGTTGACAGTTCACGAGCGCGTCCATAGTGTCTCCCGTCCACCCACCACCCCGTCCACCCAGTAAAAACATCCCCACTACACCACTGGTTGTAGTAGTACACCAACATGGATTAAACGTGTGTTTTTTTGTACCACAATGTTGGGGAAATTAATGGATAAAATGCACGGATTATTATTATTATTCCCACTCCGATCGGGACACTAGGTCCACCGTTTCCCCGCAGCGAGGCTCCCCCCGTTGACAGTTTACGTGGGCTGGGCTGGGTGCAGTGGCGGACTGGCCATCGGGACGAATCCCGATGGGCCGGTACCAAAGTGGGCCGGTCGGATAAGTCACTAGCACATCCCCCACTCCCCCCTGTTGACAATTTACTAGTGGTACCGAAGTGGGCCGGTCGAGAGTCCCGGGCTGATTTTTAGTCCCAGTCCACCACTGGCTACATGACCGTATGATCGCCCATATTGACGCACCTAATTCCTAAACTTCTAACAGATACAAAATAAACCGATCCTTCAGCCTCATATGAGCTCTCAGACACGTTCAAAATTAAACTGTCATCGCTGTCTGAGCTTGCTGCTGTGTGCGCCATCGTGCGTTTACATGCAGATGCTGGGATCCTGAACGGTGCAGCTGGAGCGCTGTGCCCGCATTAACGTCACCCATAATTTGGCGGGACTTGAAGAATCCCCGAGAAGATCCAGGAAATGGTCAACATTGAAGGGCAGATTAATGGTTATCAAAGTACAAATATCCAAAATCAGTTCAGTAACGGTTTTCAAGGGGACAATATTTACTCAAATTGATGGGTTTGGATGATGGGGGAAAATCGTGTCACAGGCTCTTTAAGTACCATTTATAAACCAGTTCTAACAGAGTTTTCATAGATCAACACAGGCTCACTATTTGGCAAGATGACTCAGCCATATAATGGCTACTTAGCTTACTTCGTCTTCTTCATCAGCCAGCATCCTTGGTAGCCTATCTGTTGTTCACTGAGTTGATTCCCCCCCTTCCATCTTGATGTTTCTTGGCATCTCTTTATGACCATTTATTAATGAGTTACTAACATTTATAACTGCCAAAAGGGAGCCTTATTGTAAAGTTTGAAACACATTAGTCTGCTCAGTTAAATCGCATTTCAATCGCAATTACGATTTTGTCTTGCAATGATTATGAAAACAACGATTATTTTATTTATTTATTTGTATTGGTATTTCAGTTGAATTATACTTAAAGTTCAGGGTGATCAACTGTTAAAAACATACTGTTCACATTTTTTTCTTCAATAAATGGGGTTTTCAAAGTAAATGGATAATCGTTTTTAATAATCGTGATTTCAATTATTGACCCAAATAATCGAGATTAAGATTTTTGCCATAATCGAGCAGCCCTAAAACACATCACCATCTATTGATGAGTCACTAACATTTATAACTGCCAATAGGGAGCCTTGTAAAGTGTAAACAGATACCAAGGATGCTGGCTGATGAAGAAGACGAAGTAAGCTAAGTAGCCAATATAAGACTTAGCTGTACAGATAAATGTGGGCTCACTATTTGGCAAACAACCGGTCACAGTTGCCCTGTTTATAAAAGCTTATTAATGATTTATAAAGTGTTCACAACCTAATTACTTTAATAAATGAATTACAAACTTTTCCTAGGGTAATCTTATTGTAAAGTGGTACCCAGTTATGTCGTCTATGTAAGCTGAGCAGCCGGATGCTTTGTATGGTTGTTCACTTTTGGCCCTCTACATAGCATTTCTCCAGCCTTTGCTAGAAAGTTTGTGGCTGACCCAAACAGAACCTCTGATATTGTGCATTCTCCCATTATGCCTTTCTCAAGCCTATCGCATTTAGTGGTGAATTTTACCACTCTGAACATCACTTTATGAGCTTCACTACTTCTGATAGGACAACAACAGCTGGGAGCCACCACATAACAGAGAGTGTTGTTGTTAATACGCATGGTTCTAAAGTACAATAAGCAAAGATCTTCAGTAACAAACACAGCAGTCAATAATGTTCTCCACATGATGAACAAAGACTCGACTTTGATAGAAATGTCTTGTTCTGAACCAGAATGTTGGTGCTGCTTCTCCTGTGAGTAGTCGTGCCACAGGGGCAGCTTTCCACCGGGAAAGAAGTCTTTGTTTGGTTTTTACTTTAGTCTTATTATAAAAATGTTGTCTCTGCTGTTGGGATCCAGCTTGCACCTGCAGCCAACCAGTAACAATCCCTGCCCCCTCAAACTGACAGGTCTTAAAAACCTCTCTGTGCCAACATGGCCTCCATACTGCTGACCTGCAGGATCAGATTAGCTCACAGCTTAGCTCAGCACCAGTATCCCCATCTCACAAACATACAGAGCATTTTCATACAATTCATCTTCATATAACTGTGCTTGTATAGTAGACAACTCCATTGTAGCCATGTATTATCGTTGTAGTCTTTACACACAACACCTACTGTATGTGTGTCTGTACATCCTGGGAGAGGGTCCCCTCTGTTGCTCTCCCTGAGGTGTATTAAAACACATCCTGTTCACTGTGGGGTTTCTTTAGGAGCTTTTATGATGCAGGGGTATAAGGACAGAGGCTGATTTATGCTGTACACACTGTAAAGCCCACTGGGACAAATGTGTAATCAGTGATTTTGGGCTATATAATTAAATACAATTGATTGATGACTTAGACTGCTGGGGTTTTCCCTCTGTTAGAATCTCTGCAACCTCTCTGCCTCATCTGTAGAGGGCAGCCTTCAACTGGAAACAGCTGACAGTGATCACCCGTCTCTATAGGTCTGTGTGGGTTGTTTCACTGTGATTGGCTAGGGCTAGTTTGATTTTAGGTTGAGTTATCGCCCAATTATTTCATTTTCCTTAGATCATCTACAGTAATACAATTTCATACTTTCACATAGCAAACACATACTCTTTCATTTGTACTTTTCTCTTTAAATCCCACATTGTAACTGGAAACTTTCTTTTCATAAAGTTAAAATTCGGAACACCTCATTCAGTTACATTATCAACATTACTTTGACTTTCTCCACTCACTCAACCCATCTTCACTTTCTGTTTAACCCACCTGTATGTTGTTTCAAAACATTAAATTATAAATGGTGTGCTTTTAATTTATAATATTAATGTTTTCTAAATTAATTATAGACCTCCTAATTGTTCAGCACTGCTTCAACATCTTCATGATTGGCCTGTGCCAATGTACAGACTAAAATAAAACTCCAACATCTTCAGGTGAACTACATTTCAATAGCTCTGAATTTCTGATGGGCATTTGTGATTCCTGAACAAATTTTTAAAATCAAAGTGTAATAGTGAACAATAACTCATGTTTCTGGTAAAGATACACTAATGACGTCGATACAATAAAAACAACTCAAACCATGATGCAGCCAGAATGAATTAATGTCCTGTGTGTGTCTGTCCTGTAAGGAATGTCATGAAGGAGTACTTGTGAATCAGAGTCAATTTCCCAGGGCTTCCGTCTCTGCCAATCACATAGCCTCTTACATCTCTGAGGCTTGTCCTTGCCTTTTGATGTAACAGTGATGCCTCTTATGAACATTGGTTCATCCATTTCTGTTGGTCCCTCATGTGACTCCGACCTCACCAAGACATCAGTATCAGGCAGCCACTGAGGAGTAGACAGCAATTGCTCTCTCTGTTCTGCCAGACCCCATCTGCCTGAATGGGCTTCCTTCTTCAAACTCCTTCTGGTCGAAGCTCCCTTAAATGTAGTGTGGATCCTCTGAAGCAGTGTGTCCTTCCAACGGTGACGCCTTCCTGCAGTGTCTCCAGTGGTTTCCAAGTTGCCCTCTCAGACATCTTAGCAGCCAAGTTGGTCAACAGCAAATCCTGGAACAGCCCAGCCCCCCTTGGCTTTCTCCAATTCAGTCTCTTTCAGTCCTTCATCACCACCCCTTCTCAGCTTGGATCATATGCAGAAGTCCCTCCAATGGCACCATGCTGCCAAAACTGCTTCTACCTGTCAGTGCTTGGATCTTAACAAGCATAAAAACGAATGCAGAAATCCAACATACTGTCATAAAATGTCTCACAGTAACACCTTGGCCACTGCTTCTGCATCTGTGTTACCTGTTATAATTCAATCAATATTTAAAAACATGTCAACAATCTTCAAACAGTATTTTATCCCCACACACGGAGCACGTTCATTTCAAATCCATCATCCAATGGTCAGTTTGAACCTAAATGAAACATTTAAATTGTGAATTGTCTGTTATATGAGCTTATATGAGCAGCCATGTTGACATTATTGGCTACTCCCCCCTTTTACACAACATTACTGTATGTGTAAAAACAAAACAAAAAACACCCTGTGCAGGGAAAAAAAATCATTATTATTTCCACAATAAACACTTCAGTGAGAAGGCGTGTTTCTCTCCTTCAACCAGTCCTAAAAGAAAACTGAATCCTGAGATTTAGTTTGAGCCCCACACTTTTGAATTTCCACCTCTGGTGGAAGTAAATGGCATATGTGCGGTTTTCCAGCTCGTGGACTTTAGGAATCCTCTCGTTTCCCACAAAGTCCCAAAATCATGTGTTAGTCCAAAACATGCTTGGTTAGTTATTGTTTTAGAATCATGCAGTTACACTGATCACATGTAGACATACATTCACACTCATACTGTCTGGTTGTCAAGTCAGGTTCGGTCAGGTTCACCCCAAAGTCAGTCATTGACTGTGCTTTTGTCAAGTAGCACTGTCAGTCGGGGTCAAAGGTCATTTGGTCTCAGTCTTTTGGTCATTTGTCATGCTCTGCAGAGACTTTGAATATCTCAGCATAGGCAGGTGTCCTTTGTCTACAAAAGCCTGACATATGTTGAGTGCCATCATTTATTTCTTCAGAATTACAACTATCATTTTCAAGATGGATCTAACTTTTCATTGGGACAGCTGCTTCCCATATTTCCTTATAGTACTACTACTGCAGTTTATTAACACCTAATCTATATTAAAATATCTAATAGATCTTTTTCAGAAACTTGTGCACATAACTATTATCTCGAGTCAAAACATTATTAGGATCTGTGTAACTCTGCAATGTATTTCATAATTCATTACATTTATTTATTTTCAATTCTGGTCTACTTAAAGAAACATTTCAACCTTTTAACCACGGGAGTAATGTGTGGAACTATGGGAACATGTCACAATTACTCCTTTCCTTATATGGTTTCCTGTTTGTGGCTTATTATATTTGACATGGTCTGTAGCCGAATTAAGGAGTTTATCACTATGGCAGGTATGTTTTAATAAATACCATATTTGAGATCAGCCCACAATTTGGGCGTAACATCTTCTAATTTCAGGTCATCACTAATTAAGTGGATGTCCAGTGGAAGGTGGTGGCGCTGGTCTTTTTAAACTCATAAACTGGTGCTTTGCATGCTTCCCTAGGAGGGTGCAGATAAGATTTTTGAAAAACAACTGAAGGATGGGTAAAATGACCCCTTCTCCCCACAGATGTCGGTTGCCAAGAATATGCACCATTACAATGAGTGATCCAAGGGCCCCACATGTTTTCTCCCAGTTATATTGCTTCTTCTAAATTTAATGTCATTCCTATTTGCCCAAAGTGTCTTCTTTAAAAACTCTGCATTTCGAACTACAGACAACAGTTATTTCCCTCTTAGAAATATCTATGCTCAAACCACTGCTAATCCGAACATGCATCTACACGTAGTATAAACTCTCCCTATAAACTTTAGATCAATATGTTTACAAATTAAAACACTTCCAAGTTCACACATGAATAAAAGCTCTAAAAGAATAATTGGTCAATATGATGAAAAGATCAAAGAATGTGTTCTACCCTGTACTCATACAGTGCCTACAGTGTGTTTTAAGTTTATTTTCTCATTTTACTATAAATAATATCCTCTTTTCTGCTATTTGTAATTTACTTGCTTGATTGCTCAATGCTTGCGGAATACATTTTTTTTTAATATTTAACAAGCCAGTTCAAGTTCTTTAATGTGGTCCCTTTTTGTGTGCATTAGAGAGTAAGTGTGTTTATGTGCAAAACTCACTCATTTCCAGTTCCCTTCCTTGTCTCCTCTGGTTAACTCAAGCCCCAGCGCTCCCGACCTCCTCTCACTCTGTGACCTCGCAGGCTTGAAAACAGTCCCACCTTCTTCTTCCTCATATTGCTACTCCTCCCTTCAGTTCCATGCAATCTTTAATTCGATGTTCCAATGAACCACAGTGGAAACATCCTCTTTGTCTTTTGGACCCTCTGCCTCTTCCTCTACTCAATGTTCTTCTGCCCCTTTGAATCTGCTGTTCAAAAGCTTGGAGCTGTGCCGTCTGCAAATGCTTTCCAGTCTTATCTTTTCTTTTCGTTAATTCTTCAGTAGAATTGTTCATTACTTTTCCAGCAGGGCAGTCATAGGTGAGGACAGGTTTCAAGTGTCCTTCCCAAACCTCAACTGGGTTATGCAGGTTGTTTATAGCTTCTCTCTCTCTTGAAGACCAGGGATGGAAAACATACGTGATTCCTGCATCATTTACATCCCCTCTAGGATCAAGAATTTCAACAATGGACATCAAAATGCAACTGTCTTTCCTGTCCCGTATTGTTTCCCAGCCTGAAAGTGGCCCTCCAGGGGTTAAAAACACGTGGTTCCAGAGGGGCTTCACACCCTTTTCCTGAGGGACTGTTGCAGAGTAGATCTCTGTCAGCATGGTGTTCTGCACACAGCCTTGTTGTTGATTCAGCTTTTTGTCCATCCTATGGTGGAGGAGAATGAAGAGTTCTGCGGAGGCCTTGTGCGTCATCCAGATCAGGAGGGTCGGGGCTCTGTACTTGAGAACCAGAGGGAAAGTCCAGGTCGCGGGCCAGTTTATCCAGAAGGACCCTAGCACACTGAGTTCAGATGACACCACCCCCCTGTTCTCCTCTCTCTTTTTTTTTTGATGTTCTACTTTTTCCATACCCTGTCTTAACTTGTCTAACTGATTTAGACTTGAACTGCCTTTGTCAGGAAAACCATTTTTTACCCATATAATTAAATATTCACATGTCCAAGCACCATGCTTGTCGCACATTACCTGTGCACACCCTTCATACTCCAAAATTACCTTTTTGCTATTTGACTTTCCCATCTTTATTTTTTGTATTTAGAAATACAGAAATATATTGCCCAAAACAACAAAAAATCCCACTTTAAAATACAGGAAATCAGTAAACAGCACCTGAAATGTGTTCACTTAGGCTAAAAACATACATATATCGAAATTGCACATTTTTTACTCAAGATTATCTTAATTTTCTTATAACTATTATTACTATGCGTGATCACTTAATATATATATTTCTCATAGGCCTTTTTCTTCTATATAGCGCTTTCTAAACAGTTACCAAACTGTTTTGACGTCGTGAATTATTGTGTGTACCAAACACCATCAATAACTCTTCTATATAGCGCTTTTTAAACAGTTACCAAAACTGCTACAGTCACCAAAACTGTTTTCTCTAAACAGTTACCAAAACTGCTACAGTTACCAAAACTGTTTAGACAAAACAGTTACCAAAACTGTTTTGAGTTACACTCGATTAATGTACCAAACATTAATTAGCTCGTCAGCCCTCAGCGAGTTAACTTTTCATTTTATTCTTTTACATACAAATATTGTGCTCTCACCTTTTCTCCTCTTTTTGAAAAAAAAATATATTATTCCCTTGGAAAAATGTCGTACCAAGCAAGTCTGTGATCACCTCTCTGCAGGCGGCTTCTGCTCTTCCCTGCGATCAGTTACCATCGTACAGGGAGAGGTTTTGCCTCCAGGATCCGGTCTCTGGCTGTGCACAGTTTACCCGGAGAGGACGCCTCACAGTAGATTACTCAAGTAAACAATTCCGAACGAGCCCCCAAATGTCGTAGCAGCTTTAAAATCAGCTGTGGTCTAGAGAGAATAATCGGTAAGGTAACAAACGTACAGCAACACAATATTCGTATTAAAAGCAATAAGGATCTTTTATACTTGCAAGTATGACGTCTCCTCCAAAAGAGCACGTACTGTTCCGAGTGAAACAGGCTGTCTTTATAGGAGGACATCAAAGCAGATTTATATTACAACATCATTCTGGGAGGCCAGCTGACACCCTCTGGCACTGTATGCAAAACCTTCACTCAATACAGAGCAAAAGAGATACAGATAGCACCATTCCTAACTTCTTTCCCCTCATCATTCCTGTAGTGTCACAAAAACCCCATGCACAAACCTCTGTTGATCACTCACATATTCAAAGGTCACTCCAGGGATTTGACCTAATCAGTCAAACCGTTGACATGATATTTTCAGAAGACAGCAGTTTACATTTCATTAGGTTTACACTGTATTAAGCTTTGTTACCATAATTTCCATCACATCCCCCAGTGTGGTCCCCCAGTGTGGTCCCCCAGTGTAGTCCCCCAGTGTAGTCCCCCAGTGTTGTCCCCCAGTGTGGTGCGTATCTATCCTTCCAATATGCAAACACAAAAAGAGACATCTTCACATTCTGTAATTCATATTTCAAAGGAGGGAGAGTCATTTGATATAGTTCAACCATTTCCTAAAGAAGGCCAAGAAGCTCCATGTTCATTTATATTTGTTTCCCATGGTCGAGGAATATACAGTATTTGTTTAATATGCCAACACGTTATACTGTAGCCAACCTTAAATGCAACCCATGAAGAAATTATTTGAAGGTCCTTTAATTCCCCTAAAGGCTGGGCAGTAAACGGGATCATCTCAGGCACTGGTGTCACATCCTGCTACAACATGGATTTTGTGATACCGTTACCTTGATGAACACACACACACATTTTGGTTTAAGTGCACCCACACAGGAGCAGCTCAGTGGCGACAGCGTTTTCAAACTCTTTCTCCATGTGGATTAAGTGAATTTTTGCTCCCATATATAATGTATTGCTCAGATTCAGGTGGTCAGCAGTACCTTTCAATAAACCATGTTAGATTTACTGGAGAAAAACACCTGTAGGCCAGTACCCTGTTTTCATATTCAGAGGCAACAAAGACATCCTTTTTGTTTATCATTCTATTCTCTTCAAATATGTTCCATTATATTAGGAACAAGAGTGAAAAAAGATGAGTATTCATTTGCATTGTGTAATCCTGTGACTGTCAAAACTACAAATCCTGTGATATCATTTCAGGTCACATTGCCCATCCCTAATTCATTATAGGAAGCCTCTCTGCTACTCCAAACTGGGGGCTTGCAGACCAACGTCTACTGTTTGTGGCTAAAAGATAAATATATCGGTACCACTTTACAATAAGACTACCCTTATAAAGGATTCATAAAGGGTTTATAATTAGGTAGTAAACACTTTTGTAGGAGCCAACGTTGATTTATTATTTTGATTGTTTAATCACTTAATGTATGTAATGGAGTATAATTGATTGGTGTCAGTTGATCGTGATCCACAGCCATGGTTGGGCGGAGCGGCTGATTGGTGCTGCGATTGCCTCAGCTGGTTAAAAGAATCCTGCTGATTATACTCTGTGTTCTATTTTGGCTGTGAAGCCACACGGTTTGTTGACCGCTGCATTGCACTGCAGAGAAGATAGGATTTGTTTATTTAAGTGACGGAAACTGTTTCAACATCGTCTGGTAAGATACCTTCATTTGTGTTTAAAGAAGAGAACGAACGGTGAATAAATGGAAACGATAACATGGAAATAAATGTACCAAAAACAAACAATATATCTGAGTGATGTGTGAGCGCGTCGGCCAGGCGCTAAAACCAAAGAACAGAAAAGAGCTTAAAAAAGGTGGAAAGATTGCTCCTTTGACTTTATTAATCATTAAAGAGCCTGTGACACGAACCCAACAACTGTTGTGCAATGAAAGAGTGGGCTACTAGTAATCTCGAACCGTCAGTTTAAAAAAGAAAAAGCGATACCGTTCCGATAAATATCAATAATCTCGAACATCGCGGGAAAATTCCTTCGACTCATTTTGAGGTTTTGGGGGAAGCCGGAAGTGACGTCAATGCGGGAACGCTTCACTGTGCGGCGAGAGAGCCAAACACGGACAAAGTGTGTTGTCACGCGTAGAAATGGTGAATTACTGAGTTTAGGCACGTTAATAACGTTTTAATGAAGTTGACTACAGTATATTCATATTTGTCAGTGCTTTCATGTCAATTCGGCGAACATAAACATAAATGATCGTGGTGAAGATGATGATTAAATTAGGATTAAAAATCGGTAGTGAGAGCTGCTGAATTTCCTCCCGTCGGATGTGATATAAAAACAAATCGATTATTTTTGTAAACTCAAGTGGATGAAACTACATTTATTAGTGCTTTCATGTCAATTCGGCGAACATATGATACATTAAATGATCGTGAGGATGATGATTTAAAAATATTTTGTTTGAGCCGGTCTGCATTTCCTGATGAGAAAACAAACCTTAGCTTTTTGTAGTTGCAGTCAGTGGTGTAGTGGGCGTTGGACGCGGGGGTACGCCTTACCCCCACTTATTTGAAGCATGATTTCTTTTTTTAATAGTCTAATACATCTAAAATCATTGCCAGTGTTATCAGTTGCAAGTGTGTGTTTGTTGTAATAATGACGAAAACATAATAGGCAGATTTCACAGTAATTATAATAAAAACGTAGCTCAAGCATTTATGCAACTTGATTTGAAGCGTGTGTGTGTGAGGGGCAGAACTGTGTGTGTAGGGTGACCAGGTGTCCCGCACTGTGCGGGACTGCACACACAGCATTTTTATTATTTGTCCCGCGTCCCACACATTGAGACTATGTCCCGCATTTGAGTGATAGTCGCGCAGAAAGGCCGGATCGGTTCGCTGACAGCCGGCACCGCCCTTTATTATTATATTGTCTAAACGGCATCATGTAAGTTGCGCTGACTGGCGACACAGAGGTCCCCAAGCCCCCCCCCCCCCGTTGACAGTTCACGAGCGCGTCCATAGTGTCTCCCGTCCACCCACCACCCCGTCCACCCAGTAAAAACATCCCCACTACACCACTGGTTGTAGTAGTACACCAACATGGATTAAACGTGTGTTTTTTTGTACCACAATGTTGGGGAAATTAATGGATAAAATGCACGGATTATTATTATTATTCCCACTCCGATCGGGACACTAGGTCCACCGTTTCCCCGCAGCGAGGCTCCCCCCGTTGACAGTTTACGTGGGCTGGGCTGGGTGCAGTGGCGGACTGGCCATCGGGACGAATCCCGATGGGCCGGTACCAAAGTGGGCCGGTCGGATAAGTCACTAGCACATCCCCCACTCCCCCCTGTTGACAATTTACTAGTGGTACCGAAGTGGGCCGGTCGAGAGTCCCGGGCTGATTTTTAGTCCCAGTCCACCACTGGCTACATGACCGTATGATCGCCCATATTGACGCACCTAATTCCTAAACTTCTAACAGATACAAAATAAACCGATCCTTCAGCCTCATATGAGCTCTCAGACACGTTCAAAATTAAACTGTCATCGCTGTCTGAGCTTGCTGCTGTGTGCGCCATCGTGCGTTTACATGCAGATGCTGGGATCCTGAACGGTGCAGCTGGAGCGCTGTGCCCGCATTAACGTCACCCATAATTTGGCGGGACTTGAAGAATCCCCGAGAAGATCCAGGAAATGGTCAACATTGAAGGGCAGATTAATGGTTATCAAAGTACAAATATCCAAAATCAGTTCAGTAACGGTTTTCAAGGGGACAATATTTACTCAAATTGATGGGTTTGGATGATGGGGGAAAATCGTGTCACAGGCTCTTTAAGTACCATTTATAAACCAGTTCTAACAGAGTTTTCATAGATCAACACAGGCTCACTATTTGGCAAGATGACTCAGCCATATAATGGCTACTTAGCTTACTTCGTCTTCTTCATCAGCCAGCATCCTTGGTAGCCTATCTGTTGTTCACTGAGTTGATTCCCCCCCTTCCATCTTGATGTTTCTTGGCATCTCTTTATGACCATTTATTAATGAGTTACTAACATTTATAACTGCCAAAAGGGAGCCTTATTGTAAAGTTTGAAACACATTAGTCTGCTCAGTTAAATCGCATTTCAATCGCAATTACGATTTTGTCTTGCAATGATTATGAAAACAACGATTATTTTATTTATTTATTTGTATTGGTATTTCAGTTGAATTATACTTAAAGTTCAGGGTGATCAACTGTTAAAAACATACTGTTCACATTTTTTTCTTCAATAAATGGGGTTTTCAAAGTAAATGGATAATCGTTTTTAATAATCGTGATTTCAATTATTGACCCAAATAATCGAGATTAAGATTTTTGCCATAATCGAGCAGCCCTAAAACACATCACCATCTATTGATGAGTCACTAACATTTATAACTGCCAATAGGGAGCCTTGTAAAGTGTAAACAGATACCAAGGATGCTGGCTGATGAAGAAGACGAAGTAAGCTAAGTAGCCAATATAAGACTTAGCTGTACAGATAAATGTGGGCTCACTATTTGGCAAACAACCGGTCACAGTTGCCCTGTTTATAAAAGCTTATTAATGATTTATAAAGTGTTCACAACCTAATTACTTTAATAAATGAATTACAAACTTTTCCTAGGGTAATCTTATTGTAAAGTGGTACCCAGTTATGTCGTCTATGTAAGCTGAGCAGCCGGATGCTTTGTATGGTTGTTCACTTTTGGCCCTCTACATAGCATTTCTCCAGCCTTTGCTAGAAAGTTTGTGGCTGACCCAAACAGAACCTCTGATATTGTGCATTCTCCCATTATGCCTTTCTCAAGCCTATCGCATTTAGTGGTGAATTTTACCACTCTGAACATCACTTTATGAGCTTCACTACTTCTGATAGGACAACAACAGCTGGGAGCCACCACATAACAGAGAGTGTTGTTGTTAATACGCATGGTTCTAAAGTACAATAAGCAAAGATCTTCAGTAACAAACACAGCAGTCAATAATGTTCTCCACATGATGAACAAAGACTCGACTTTGATAGAAATGTCTTGTTCTGAACCAGAATGTTGGTGCTGCTTCTCCTGTGAGTAGTCGTGCCACAGGGGCAGCTTTCCACCGGGAAAGAAGTCTTTGTTTGGTTTTTACTTTAGTCTTATTATAAAAATGTTGTCTCTGCTGTTGGGATCCAGCTTGCACCTGCAGCCAACCAGTAACAATCCCTGCCCCCTCAAACTGACAGGTCTTAAAAACCTCTCTGTGCCAACATGGCCTCCATACTGCTGACCTGCAGGATCAGATTAGCTCACAGCTTAGCTCAGCACCAGTATCCCCATCTCACAAACATACAGAGCATTTTCATACAATTCATCTTCATATAACTGTGCTTGTATAGTAGACAACTCCATTGTAGCCATGTATTATCGTTGTAGTCTTTACACACAACACCTACTGTATGTGTGTCTGTACATCCTGGGAGAGGGTCCCCTCTGTTGCTCTCCCTGAGGTGTATTAAAACACATCCTGTTCACTGTGGGGTTTCTTTAGGAGCTTTTATGATGCAGGGGTATAAGGACAGAGGCTGATTTATGCTGTACACACTGTAAAGCCCACTGGGACAAATGTGTAATCAGTGATTTTGGGCTATATAATTAAATACAATTGATTGATGACTTAGACTGCTGGGGTTTTCCCTCTGTTAGAATCTCTGCAACCTCTCTGCCTCATCTGTAGAGGGCAGCCTTCAACTGGAAACAGCTGACAGTGATCACCCGTCTCTATAGGTCTGTGTGGGTTGTTTCACTGTGATTGGCTAGGGCTAGTTTGATTTCTCATTGTAGATTGGATAATTCTATAATCTGATAACAACCCACTGTCCAGATTTAGTGATTACACTTCTGAGGCAAATGCCTGTTACCATGGCTGCCAAATAGAGGATGAGAATACATCTGTGTGAAATGATAATGCGAGTGTAGGGATGGGGGGGAAAAATGCTGTAGTAGTGCTGAAATGTGCAATCAGAATGGTTATTGGACTGTACTTATATCCAGTCTTTACTACCCCTCAAAGCACTTTCTACGACCTCATTCATGCAGAGCAGTGGCAATAGCTCTTGGAAACTAACACTCACACACCGATAGCCATTGGAAGCAGTTTTCTTGCCCAAGGATACATCGACATGTTGACTGCATGGGCTGGGATTGAACCCACAACCTTCTGGTTGAAAGACAAACAGCACTACCTCACACCCACAGCCTGAATCCGAAGACCTTTAATGCCAAATATACTTTGGAATTGTTGCGCATGAGAGTCACAACAGATAAAGAAGGAGAAAAAAAACAAGAACAGCAAAAGTTGAGAATCATGAAAAGAAAAATATATATGCAAAATTATGACTAAAGAAATATTAAAATAATATGTGGAGTGCAAAGACATGCAGTCATGCATCGATTGAGATAGATTTGGAGACTTTCAAATGACCAACTGGAGAAAGCAAGTCCCTGTATTTGAGTCCATCTTCTCAGCAGAGCCAATGAAATGCTAAGATCCTCATCCTCAGCAGAGCCAATGAAATGCTAAGATCCTCATCCTCAGCTGTGGCTGCAGCATAAGAATCGTGATGGAGGAGCTGCTCATGGTGATGTAGATTTGCTGACCAAAAAGTGTTTTTAAAGAAGACAGACTAAACTCTATTCTCTTGCTAGAGTGGATCCACAATATTGCTTTCGGCAGGTTACCTGCAGCCAACTCCCCTAAAGCCAAGAAGCTTCTCGTGAGCACACACCTGTTGAGCCGAGGGACCAGTTACTAATGAGAGCTGATTTGGATTGAAATGAAAACAGCATGTGTGACATGTGACGTCATGTTACATTCAACTAAAAACGTTTATTATAAGTCTGTCTATTAACAAGCCAACAGAGCCACTAGGGGGACAAAACATCACAGAGTTTTCTCAAAGAAACTAAGACCCCCATTTACACGGGAACGTTTGCGCTAGGGGGTAGCTTGGAGTTGCTGTAGCAACTCCAACAATTGGCCTAGCAACAGCTTAGCAACCCCATGGTTTTGTTATGAAAATGTATCTATATATATTTATACAAATTCTCACGAGATCTTTCAGGGGTCGTTGTAAGTTAAAGCGCAAACTGTTACTTGGCTAATGTTGTTATAATTCTCAGTATGTGAACACAGATCAAAAATTGAAAGATTTCTCACAAGTCAGCGTAAACGACCTTGATCTCCAACGGAGCCGGTCCAGCCGGACAACCCTGCTATCCGTGTGTGTGTGTGTGTGTGTGTGTGTGTGTGTGTGTGTGTGTGTGTGTGTGTGTGTGTGTGTGTGTGTGTGTGTGTGTGTGTGTGTGTGTGTGCGTGTGTGTGTGTGTGTGTGTGTGCGTCTGTCTGCTAGCGGTGTGGTGTTGAGGTTAAATGCCACATTATGCCAGTTGAAAGTGAACGATCGCTATTGTGTACTTGTACGCTTAGGGTGTAATGGTATTATACAAAAATATTGTAGGAGCACAGAAACAGTGTTCAAATTCTACTTTTACAAACTTATTTTGGTTGTGCTTACCTTGCAAACTAATGTTATAAGTGTCAAAGGAATGTTTTAATGTAAATATTAATGATAATATTGTAGCGTGTCCAAGTTAATAGTTTGTCAGTTATTATGGGGGTTATTCCCTATCTTTATTCAAGAGCGTGGTATTTAAATTTGAGAGCATACTTTATTGATTTATTTCCTTCAAACCCTGTCCTCGCACTCAAATAGTGCCTGCTTGCACTTAGATTTGCTCTGCTTCTGCTCAAACTGTACGCTTGCACTCAGATATATTGCTGCTTACAGATTTTCCTGTGTTCCAGCTTAAAACTTTCTCCTCGTACTGCTGTTTCTGTCAGCTCGTGAAATGTCTGCTCTCAGATTTCTTCCGTGCGCTCGGATCTTTTGTGCAACAACCCTGTCAAAATACCTCCAATAGGAGGCCAGGTGTCCTTGCGGGTGCATTCGCTTTACTTATTAGAGCGTCCCGTAAGGGCGGTTACTCTGTGGTTTATAAACTACCGCCCTCCACGGCTTTATAACATAACTGAAGTTACCTACTGTAACTCCAGCTTCTATGAGTATTGGCTTCGCCCTCTAAGGCTATCGCTATTGGGTAATCCCCCTGCGAACCCGCGCAGCACTGAAACACTTGTAGTCCACGCCCACCCGCAAGGTGGGCCCCACCCTCGGGCTCCCTTCCGGTATAAATAGGAAGGAGGCCCGACAATCTGCTCCCATACAAAATAACTTTTCTTCAGCTATTCTTGGAGCCAGTGGGGCCCAGCACTTACGGCCCCTACACACGGCGGCGTGCGTTGTCGCTTGCCGGCGGGGGGGGGCTGAAACTTGACCAACAACCAATCACATGAATCTCCCGCCCCAGACACACAAGCACGTGGTTTGATTGGCTAGAGCTTGTACTGGCATATGATTCGATTGGCTGACGCCTCCATCGAGGCGTCAAAAGTAGAACATTGCTCTACTTTTGCAGCGAGCACCGCGAGAGAAGCTACGCTTTGCTCCCACAATGCAGTTAGGCGAATCGTGACGTCACCCCATTCAAAGTGAATGGGCAGAAGCGTTGAAGCGGCAACGCACGCCGCCGTGTGTAGCGGCCGTTAGAGGGCTACGCCTATACTCATAGAAGCTGGAGTTACAGTAGGTAACTTCAGTTCTATTTCGTATATGGCTTCGCCCTCTAAGGCTATCGCTATTGGGTTAAGGGTAGGGTGGCCATCCGTCCGGTTTTAGGTCGGACAGTCCGGTTTTCAATGTCTGTGTCCGTCTGCTGGCGCAGCCTTGAGCCGGACGCTCATTTGTCCTCCTTTTGAGGTGATCCCCATTTTATACTTTTAGGGTATAAAAAAAAAATAGACAATTATACAAAGAAATACAAAAAATAAGTTATGTGTAAGTATATATCCCTGTAAGACTTGTGGTCTTACAAATTATTGGCTGAATGTGATGTCAAATAAATATCTTGTATTTCATTGGTTAATAAACGTAAACAATTAGCCATGTGCTTCTTGACGTCACGTTCACGGCATGGCACTGTGGCACAGAGTGACGTTAGCGCTAGCAGACTAGCTCATGAGCCAACTCCGCCTAGTTAGCGGTAGGTTAAACCGCAGAAATGCCGAAACGAAAGACTTCATTTAATCCTGAATGGTCGAAAGAGCATGGATTCCTCACAAAAAGCCGAAAGGACGACTTCCATGCTTTTTGCACTTGTGTCGTTGCGATGTGGAGGTAAGTAGCAAAGGAAAAGGTGCTGTCGACAGACATGCTAACACAGATAAGCACAAAAGCAACGATCAAAGCGCAGGTGCCTCTTCACTTTTATCGTTTTTCCGTGAAGCTTCATCGCCTCAAGATGACAAAATCTCCGCAGCAGAACTTTGTAAAGTTTATCATGCCGTCAAGCATCACCAGTCATACAGGAGTGTAGACTGTGGAATAAAAGTTGATCGCACAATCTACAACGACTCATCAATAGCAAAAGGGATGACCTGTGGAAAAACAAAAGCCAAAGCTTTGTGCGAAAATATCCTAGCACCCTACTCTGTCCAGACGCATGTGGATTACATAAAAGAAAATGAACTGCATTATTCAGTGGCAAGTGATGCATCAAACAAAGGTACGATCAAGTGTTTCCCCATTGTACTGAGATATTTTCACTTTGAGGAGGGCGTGCAACATGCACTGTTGGATTTTTACAGTGATAGCAACGAAAAGTCGTAAGCTATAACAAATCAGCTGCTATCTAAACTGGAGATGTCTGGACTAGATGTGAAAAAAATGTCAGCATATGCAGCAGACAACGCCAGCGTTAACTATGGAAAACACAACAGTGTTTATCAGAAACTGAAACAGGCTCAAAAAGACGTGCTCGCTGCAAACTGTTTAGCCCATATTCTGCACAATGCAACAAGATATGCAGCAAGCAACTTGGATATTGACATTGAAAATGTTGTGCTTAAGGTGTATAGCCATTTTAGCATCTCAGCTAGCAGAACGGCGCAGTTGAAGGAATTCTGCGAGTTTGTGGAAGTGGAGGAATGCAATCTGCTGCGGCACGTTGTCACGCGATGGTTGTCTCTGCTGCCATCTATTGACAGAATCCTGAAGTGTTGGAGACCCCTGACCAGCTACTTTCAGAGTCTAGGTGAGGAGGAATGCTCCAAGATTTTGTGGAAATGCTTTGGAGAGGATGGCAACGAAGTATCTGAGATGTATTTTCTCTTCCTCAGTCACATTCTGAAAGTGTTTTCAGACTGCATTGAAGCACTTGAGGCCAAATCATTCAGCATAACCTCTGTGTTTAAGGTAATGACTGAACTGAAAGGGAAACTTGAGAGAAGGTTAAAGGACACATTTGTTGGCTTTGCTGTGAACAACAAACTCAAGCAGCTAACCCCTGATCTGGCTAAGAAATGTGAGGCTGATTTTCTTGTTTTCTATGAAAGAGCCAAGAAATACGTGAGTGAAAGGTATGACTTCTCTGAGAACAGCTTTCATAGTAAAGTGTCAAAGCTTGGCCTCACAACTGCTGTGTCCTATGGAGATCAGTCCAAGCCTGCAGCCTGAAAGACATTGACATGGATGGACTCTATGAGGAATATGGCATGGTGGAAGCTATTCTCAGCTCTTCAGAAATGGAAGGATGCCACAGTGAGGAGCGGTATCTGAAACTGTTTTCCAAAGCAGAAGTCCCACTTGTGAATCTGAGGAAGATCAGCGCCTACATCTTCTCCATCCCATGTAGCAATGCACATACAGAACGTGTGTTCTCAATGATGACCTCAGCATGGAGAAATGAGAGAAATCGTCTGGATGTGGACAGTGTCAAGGCAGAGCTGCAAATTTGTGTCAACTTCACATTTGAGTGCACAGACATGTACCAGAGACTCCTTACAAACAAAAAACTCTTGGAAGCAGCCAGGAAAGGGCAAAAGTATCGTAAATAGACATTCAACTTGTGGTTAGTACACTAGAGTCTTATTGTGTTTTGAGTGTGAAGGATTCAGTGAAGCCAGGATAAAAACTAAAAGATAATCCCAAAGTGTCCTCCTTTTTGGTGTTATGGAAATGGCCACCCTAGTTAAGGGCGAAGCATGATGTAGTCTGCGCCCCACAGGATCCGCCCGGTACTAGAAGCACAGACACACCTGCTCAGATAATAACCCATGCCTATTGCGCCATGCGTAATGGCGCATCGCCGTCCCTGGAATATAGCATAACATGAATATTTTCCATGAGAGGATGAAGGCTGGGAACAATACATACCTGCCGCTGTGAAAAAGTAGAGACGAAGGTCATACTTTGCCCAGTGACAAAAAGAGGGGGAACAGCAGCTCTCTGCATGCAGACAGGCAGGAGAGCGCACAGCTGGATCCCTGACGTCACTCACTCTGACAAGACACTCCGTACAAAATGTGTCAGAGGGAAAAAAGGAAACATCCCTCTCATAATAAGGAAAAAGGGCCGCTCTCCGTGTGCCGAGAGGCAGGAGAGAGGCGCACAGCTGGATCCCTGACGTCACTCACTCTGACAGGACACTCTCTTTTTCACACAATTGTTACTCATGTTTACTCTGCAATTGAAGTGTCTCTTGTGCTTCAGTAACGGTGTGCTGAAGAAAAGAGGGAGCAGATTGTCGGGCCTCCTTTCTATTTATACCGGAAGGAGCCCGAGGGTGGGGCCCACCTTGCGGGTGGGCGTGGACTACAAGTGTTTCAGTGCTGCGCAGGTGCGCAGGGGGATTACCCAATAGCGATAGCCTTAGAGGGCGAAGCCATATACGAAATAGAACATGTACTTCACTTGTTTAATTTACAACTGGGGGGAAAGCACAGTTAGTATATATATATATTAGGGCCGGGACTTTAACGCGTTAATTAAGATGAATTAATTACACAAAAATTAACGCATTAAAAAAATTTACGCATTTTAATCGCACTTATTTTTGTACCGCGGGACGTTTCTCACTGGATGAGTTTCAGGGGTACCGATTATACTGGAGCACCAACTAACGTTCATGACTTCAGACAACAACAAACCACAGTGAACAATAGTCGAATGAAGAAGCTGATGAGACCGCTTTGGTTGGCCCCGTGGATGGGACATTTTGTTTTAAAAAACGGACGGATGGAAGCGTCGATAAGAGCAAGGTCGTTTGCAAATTATGCAAAAAGGAATTTGCATATCACTGCAGCACATCAAGCCTCAAGTATCACCTCAATGCAAAACCTATAGCAGCTAGCGTGGAAGCTAGCGTGGAAGTTAGCCCGACTCGGAGTACAAGGACCCACACCCAATTCGCGTTGATCAAACAGTGGCCTATGCAACAGAGAGATTTTATTTTTCATCAGGATATTGGAAGAATAGGAGGGATTGAGGTCAATCACTGGCACTTTTTTATTTTATTTTAAATGGTACAGTACACTTTATGTTGAACTATTTATTATGTTCTTGGTGCAACTGGCACTTTATGTTGAACTGTTTATTGTTTTGGCCAAGGTTATTGAGAGAGTTGGACTGAAATGTATTAGATTTTTTAAATCAACTGTTGGTAAATCAACAAAGTCTGTTATGGCCTCTGAAGCAACAGAGAGATGTTTTCTAATAGTCGGGGTTTCCAATGTTCTGAATGTACTTGAAAGTATTGTGTTTTACTTCAAAAACAAAGTGTTATAGTTTACAGAAGGTCTACCTACCTATAGGCTACCTGAATCTCTGAAATGTACTATATTCCTAAATATGCTATTGCTACACTTTATGGCCAGTGTACCACCTTGAAAAAAATAAACAATATTTTGTTGCTTAAGCTTATGTATTCAGTCATTATTCAATGGTATACTAAAATCCATGCGAAAAAAATTGCTTCTCACTGTTCTCAGGTCAAATATTTCTATGTGATTAAAAATGCGATTAATTGCGATTAATTAATTACAAAGCCTGTAATTAATTAGATTAATTTTTTTAATCGAGTCCCGGCCCTAATATATACTGTATACCAGCACCTTACATAATAGCTACGTTCAGTGGTGGACTGGGACTAAAAATCAGCCCGGGAATAAAATAAAATACTCCCTCCGTTGCCTTCTGCACAAAACATAGTGCGAGGTGGTTGCCATATCATTATCGGATGTGGACAGTTTAGTACATTTGTAAAGTTATTTAGGCAATGTTGTTGGTGGGAGTTAGGGAGAGACCGCTCCTTCCAGGTGTGTGTGTGTGCGTTTTCGGTGTGAGTGTGGAGGGAGTAGGCCTACGAGACATTTGTCTTCGAGTGTGGGGAAAAGTCATGAGTTTTATACTATTGATTGGTTCTGTAAGGCGTGGCTGTGGCCGTCAATACCAGAAAATAAAGAGAACGTTTTCGACATTGAAGGCTCGTGATGTGTGATCTTCAATAGCGGTGAACGCTACAATATGAACAGGCTCGTGCTTGGCCCACTGTGTTTGTTTATTTATTTTTGAAAATTAACTAGCAACGCCGTGCTGTCATATAGCAACTGCTAAGTTACTGCAGCAAACAAATCCTGGCGCCGCCCATGTGTGTTTCCATTAACATCTTTTTTCGCCGGTCAACATGTCCGTTAAAGTTGAAATCTTCCGGCCAAAATTAGAAAAGTGGCGGTCAAAGGTCTTCTTTGTTATTTATTGAGCTTCAAAACAAATTGATAACGACTCTATATAATAATTAGGGCCGGGACTTTAACGCGTTAATTAAGATTAATTAATTACACAAAAATTAATGCGTTAAAAAAATTAACGCATTTTAATCGCACTTATTTTTGCCCTGCGGAACGTTTCTCACTGGATGAGTTTCAGGCGTACCGATTATACTGGAGCACCAACTAACGTTCATGACTTCAGACAACAACAAACCACAGTGAACAATAGTCAAACATGAACGAAGAAGCTGATGAGACCGCTTTGGTTGGCCCCGTGGATGGGAAATTTTGTTTTAAAAACGGACGGATGGAAGCGTCGATAAGAGCACGGTTTTTGCAAATTAAGCAAAAAGGAATTCGCATATCACCGCAGCACATCAAGCCTCAAGTATCACCTCAATGCAAAACATATAGCAGCTAGCGTGGAAGCTAGTGTGGACGTTAGCCCGACTCCGAGTACAAGGACCCACACCATAGTTGCCCTCAGAAACAGGGAGCATTTCAAAATGCAAAATTCGGGGGGGGGGGGGGGGGGGGCGGGGGCTGTTAGATTAACATTAACATGCTTATTGTAGTTGTAAGTGCACTGCCTTGCGGCCTGTAGCACCGTCCTTGATGGAGCATATGTGTGGACTGGACCTGCATTTTACAGGAAAGGAGTGAGCAGAGAGTAGAGTAGTTGTCGATTCTTGTTCTGTTTTCTGTGAATATCTGCCTCACCCTCTCAGACTTTGAGTTGCGCGCGCTACTAAAGAGACGTGTTACCATGGAAACCAAACAATGGTGTAGCTGTATTAAAGTCCGAGTGGAAACAGTCGTGTGTAAATCTGATGAAATCGGGAGAAATGCGGGAGAAATATGACCCCGGGAGGAAACCGGGAGAGGGCAATGAAATCGGGAGTCTCCCGCGAAAATCGGGAGGGTTGACAAGTATGACCCACACCCAACCCACACTCAACCAGATGAATGGTTTCAGGGCCAGGATAACTAAGTCCACGTCTGAAAAAATAACCAGCTCACTGGATTGCACTCGACTGTAGACCACTTGGAGTGGTAGAAGATAAGGGGCTGCAAAAGGTACTACAGATTGCATCGTCTGACACAACATATGAGCTGCCATGCAGAAAGACAGTGACAAAAAGAATCCAGCAGCTTTATGACAATGAAAAGGAAGACAAAGAGAATTTATTGGAGAAAGCCGAATGTGTTGCCCTGACTGGGTATCATTGGACCTCGGTAAGCAATTCAAATTACCTCTGTGTGACGGCACACTTTATTGACATCTTCTCACTGTTCTCAGGTCAAATATTTATATGTGATTAAAAATGCGATTAATTTCTATTAATTAATTACAAAGCCTCTAATTAATTAGATTAATTTTTTTAATCGAGTCCCGGCCCTAATAATAATATAAGAATAAAAAAAACGGAACCTCTCTTTTCCTCCCCCTCTTCTGACAGCCCGGCAGCAGACCTCTGAGCAGGAGAGGTGGGGAGAGGGAGACGTGGGGAGAGGGAGGCGGGGCTATTTCATCGTTATCAGAAAATGATCGTATAGGGCGTACACACGGAGCCGTTGGCCCCCCCAGAGCGTTCCGTTTGCTGATCTATCCACCTTGGGACCCATTATCGTTTGCGGGGTCCGTTTCTATCGTTTTGTTACGGCCTTATGTAAACGAAAGGGCTATACGCAAGAGAAACTATGCGGATACAACCCGTATCGTCCTCGTGTAAACGGGGTCTAAAAGTGCACCAAGCTCAGTGAGCCAAGTTGTCAAACCAGTGTAGATGTGCATTAATACCAAGTGACCAGAGGGGCTTCACTCTCACCATGTCTCACTGTCTCAGTCTCATTTTCCACTCGGGAGCAGCAGTCCAGTCTACTGCAACGGCAAGTGGTTCCATTCAGTAAACGGGCCGCTCTAGTGGCTTAAGATCAGAACAGCACTTCCTCTTAAGGTTACCCAAGCTCCTGAGTGATGGGAGTGCCCAAGAAGTTGAGACCCCTCCCAACAAAAGGAGAGACTTTCTCAGAGTAGTTTAGGCTCTTTCATGGCCTTGCTTAACCCAATAAGCAAAGTTTTGCCTCTTTGATGCTTTGAATAATTAATTTGTATTGGGATCTCGGAAAAATATTACCTTATTGTGGAAAATAATTTAAATATTTTAGGACCCGGGCACCCCAAAGCAGATTACTAAAACAGAAGGTGGTTCCTCCCAGCAGCCTTCAGTTTTTTTGGTTCCGGTTGAAAGCACCCTTCAGTTCTTTAAAGCCCCACAAAGATGCTTTGAAGAACTGCTAAGCCGCTCTAGGTATTAGATTTTTAAAAATGAAGGATTTCACATGTTATGTAATCCAGCGGCTGATCAAAGTAAACACAAGTCACTCCAATCAAATGCACATTGAAAGATTTTAGGTGGCTTACCCCAGACATTGGTTTGCCATTTGAAAACACGAGACAAACCAAAGCAAAGCAACGGCAGAGAAAAGAAGCTGATGATGAATGTGAGGCTTTAGGTCCCGAGGGAGAGTCATGTCAGGATGATGAAAGCAACAACACACGGCCCTCTGTTCAACTCTCCATCTTTTTCACAAATACTACCGCTTCATCATTTTGACATTGGTCATGAATGTGTTTTTGTTACCTTGAAGTTCAGATTTGGACTGTATGCCATGTAGGCATTATGTATCTCTGATCATCTGAAACAATATCTGCAGGAAAAAATGGTTGAAGACCTCTAATGCTGCGTTCACACCGGACGCGATGCGATGTTTGGGGGCAGCGCGATTACATGTAAAGTCAATGCAGAGACGCGGACAGAAGCGAATTTGCTCCGACGGCGAGCATGAAGGGGTCGACGCGGCGCGAATCACGCGATTGAGGCGATTGAACGGTGCCGCATCAAACGAGAGAGTTCAATTTTTTCAACTCGAGTGTCAAATTCACGTGACGCGTTTTCGCGGAAGCCAATCAGCAGTGAGGATCTAAGCCTGCCGTCACTGACGTTCAACCAGAAAACATCAGCCATTAGCTCTTAGCAGTTAGCACACAGAGATCACAGCTCCTCATATCTGTTCATAAACTAGACAAAAGTTAAACAAGTACAAACCACAGACTGTCTGTGTCATGGCGAATACAGTCGCTGGTTTATTTATGTCTGTAGGCCGTTGTTATGAGTGTGGAGTGAGCATATACAACGTTAGCTTAGCCTGATCGACCCAATCTCCATTCAGAAAACAAGCATTTTAAAAGTATTTTCGCCTGCCGTCTGCCTGCAGACTTGTCAAGCATTAATTCGTGGTTTTTACTAACCGGTATCAGTATGTTGTTACGTCGGCATCATTTAGAAACGTGTATTACAATTTAATCACGGTAAAATAGGTTCATTTTTTTGTAGTTGTAGCTCCCGATTCAGCGCGTCTTGTTTGAATGATGCTAGTAAACACAGCTGGCAGCTGCAGTGAAACTCGAGAGATTAGAGCGAAGCAAATATTTCTATCGCGTCCGGTGTGAACGTACAATTAGACTAGAGCGATGCGATAGGAGCGATTAAAGCGAAGCGAATATTCGCATCGCGTCCGGTGTGAACGCAGCATAAGGGCCTGTGTCCTCTGGGCAGACACTCCCAGCACTTTTTTATTGTTTCTATGACAACGATATCTTTAAAACATATCATCGCTGTTGTGAGACAAACTAGCTTCGCTCCCCGGATTTTATTATCTGGTCGTACTAATATTAGTTTGTAACCGGAGGAGGCCTGCTAGCACACTTTAAATAAATAACCTTACAGGAAAAAGACGTTATGTGCAGCACCTTTTGTCGAGGCGGCGCAATATAATGGCATGTGCTGTTTCGTCATTGGAATTGTCTAAAAAGACGCTGGTGCTCAGAAATAGGCGATGTGGACATGGGCTCTAAATAAGTTACAGCACTTGGTATGGATATATGATACTATTTGACTTTCATCAAGACTTATGCAGAAATATTGGGGGGATTTTAGGGCATCAGAGTTCGATTGAGCCACCCACATTAGTCATTAATGGTGACCAAAACGTTTGAGGCCCACTGAGATAACACTGAGAGAGCCCTTTAGTTCACTGAGTCTCTCAGTCTGACAGGAGAGGACTCTCCTCCACTTTGTTGTTGAAAAAACTCCTTATATCCGTTAGCGTAGCTCGCTAGCACCAGAAGCTAACAACAACGATCTCCGGTACCGTTGCGCTCTCTCTCTGTCGCTCGCGCACGCACACAAAATGGCTCGTTTCACACACACACAGAGCCGAGCTTTAATGAAACCCAGAGACCCAGACGTAATAGTACTGTATCATATTATTTTCGAATCAATAATCTTTCAAATTATGATTTATTTATTTTGTATCTTTTTTTTTTTTTTTAATAACCATTTTTCCTCCTGGTCTCTTGCCCCCCCCCCTGTCATGCCTCTGCACCCCACACTTTGGGAACCACTGATCTAAGCCATGTAATAAAACAATATACAAACTGTGCCTCTAAATGACATCACTGGACTTGAGCTAAAGGTGACATAACAAACTAGATTATAGAACTATAATACAAATAAGCTATAGCGCTTTATGACAACATACTCAGCGTCTCTTGTCTCTTTTAGTTTAGTGAATAAAGCTTTAAAGACATCAATTGGTCGCATTGACAGCAGTTTCTAACCAAAGCGAACCACAACCTGTTTCTAAAATGACAGAGCAAATTATGAATAATATAGTGTCATAAAGATATTGTGTGGCTGTTTGGAGTCATTATAGCGCTCTTATTAAGGCCTATATTTAGCACATTGTTGTGCCATATGGATTTGTGTGTATTATCCTTTTGCCATAAGCTTATCATCTCCTCATCAATTGGCTCTCTTGGTGTCGGCTTGGCAGCTGCAGTGCATGATGAGAGGGAATATGCAGAGCCAATCTTAACTACCAGAAGCAGATATCCAGGCGTTTCCACAAAAACAGAGCCATGTTCAAAAGGTTGAAAGTTCCTCTGAGTGTTGCCAGGTAGGTTTCCATCTCTATCAGTCAGTGAAGTCAAATTGACCGGCAGATAGTACTGGTCCCTGCATGCCAAGGATTAGGAGGCTTCGCTAAGCTGTTTTAGTATTCTAGGATATTTTCACATGTATTTAGCTTGGTAGTAAAAAAAAATTAAATATGTGTTTGACCTAAACTCATTTTAGTTCGTCATGGACCTACACATAAAGCCAGATGTATTTTATGATGCTTGGGCTCAAATGTTTTGCAATGAAGCTGCCAGTAAATGATATTTTATGCCATTATTCGGTAACTGGAAAAACTTAAGCCTAATTATATCACATTGTGTGCAGACTTTATTGAATTGTGCAGTGTGCAGACGTTGTATTCTACTTCTATTATTAGGGAATTAGAAAGTTGGTTTATTCTAGAGCAGCATTTAACACTAACTTGACTAAAACCCTTTTCATGATATTCTAAAATGTTGCATTTTAGGTCATGAAAACACCACCTAAAATATTTAGTAGGAGGGTAACCACTTTTTATTGACAAAACTGGATTAACTAATTCCGTGATGGTCGTTTTGCTGCCCTTTCAATATAAAAATGATGGGTAGCATACAGTTACTATTAGCTAATAAGGTCAAATGTAAACAGGTCAGGTCATAAGAATCTTTAGCTGAAACATGACAAAATATAATCGAAAAATATATTATTCTAAATTAGTTGTTCCCAAACATTTTGGCTCGTAAATTCTTAAAACAAGTAATCACTGCATTCTAATGGTTCGATTTAAAGTGGACCTATCATGCTATATTTGAAACATATATTGTAGGGCCATACCTATATAAAGTATATAAATATAGTTTTCTTTTCAAAATACCAAACAGAACCTGCATTTTAGCCATGCCTCATTTCGCTCTATTTGCTCTTTCCAGCCCTGTTTTTGCAGGGGGCTGATTCTGTGAGCTGCAGCCGACCACGCCCCCCTGCAGGAGAGGGGAGTTGGCAGTTACTTTGGCATTAGGGCAGGGATATCTAGATACTTTCCAAGGTTTGACATAATGAATTGTGCTACTTTTAAAGCAAGCACTATTTTTTAAATCAATAAAATCATTTTCTAAATTCATAAAAGCATTTCAATTAATATTGGGAGTCATGTCGTTACTTTGTTGAGAATGTGGCCGTGTAATAAGCGGGTTAATGTGTAGTGATCGGCCTGTGGGTGTTCTTTTCCCCATAATGACCGCGTCGCTGCACATTATCCCTTACATATGATTATATAGTCATTATTCATTTGTTTTAAAGCAGTAGGCGCAAACGCTTGCCTCGGGGAGGGAGAAAAAGAGCCACAGCGGAGAATAGCTGGCATATGTACTACAGCGTCTCCAGCGCTTTCGAGTGGCAATGGCCGGCCGTGGCCCAACCTCTCATTCCCCTGATAGGTGGAGAATTGACCAATAAGTTGAGCACCCCTTTTCAAATCTGGATCAGTCTGTATCAGATCCGTTGCAGCCCCTTTTTTAGAGATTTGGGTATGGAGAAAAATAGAGAGGGTTGTGTTTTCTGACACTTGGTGAGTTCCCTGGAACACCGGGGACACATATTCAGGTATAAAAAACGTACAACAGTGCATGATAGGTCCCCTTTAAATGTAATGTGAAAATAACCAAGTTAATGGAAATTAACCGGTCACAATTTAGCACTGGTTATTTTTTTTATTTTTTTTAAATGACCATGTTTTCCATGTAATAAGTAATGAATGTAGGCTTTGAATAGATTGATTGGCAATTAAAAAATAAATGACATTTTCAGGTAAAAAGCAGGAAAAAATAAATAAAAGCACACATCTGGCAGTGATAAATGACAATGCTCAGTAACGGATGTCAACGGAGGATTAAAGTTGCTTTTAAATGGAGAGCATGGACACTGCTGCCCCCCCCCCCCCCCCCCCCCCACACACACGCCCACACTGAACAGTTGTTAGTCTGGTGGAATGGCTAATGGAATATTTATTCACAGCATTCTAATTAAAAAAAGTAATTATGATTTATTAAATACTTTAAATTGTATGTAAAAAAAAACAAAGACAATCGAAATGCTGCAAACATTTCCAATTAATTTCTTAAACATTTTTATATCTGGTAAACCATTATTACATACTCGAGGACTAATGAGGAGATGATCTATGGTGCTTATCAATATCCAATAATAAATCAATGTCAGAACAGGACATTGCTTCCTACCAATGAGCCTCCATTAGCAGGTAGCCTGAGCTGGAGTCCCCGTGTGAGCCGAACCTCACCGAATCGTTTCCAGCGCGTTCTGCGCCCTTTTCATTTTCGGTGACTTTGGTTACGTAAGAGATTAAGAGTGTGTGAAGGTGGAGATGTTTGGAGCGGACAGTTTTTCTGGCATTAGGCTGCCTGCACGCACACACCATGAGGCTGCCTGCTAAAGGCTGAAGCTGGAGCCTCGTTCCACCGTGCGTCCTGCTCCGTCAACATGCCCACCTTTTCAGTCATGTATAAAGGAGCCGTCATCATTAGCAGGTAAAAACATCTCGTGCGTGTGTGTGGGGTGTGTTTGTTGGCTCGCTGCTGTCTTCACCCTTTGTTAGTGTGGAGTGTGTTGGTGTTGGTGTCGGTGCTGGAGTGTTGTTTACAGCAGCTGTGTGGAAGTTACAGGTAGAGGCAGGGCCGGTCTTTGGCATAGGCGACATAGGCGGTCGCCTAGGGCGCCAGATCTGGTAGTTCTGGGAGGGAAAACATTATTTTTTTTACTGTTTGGCTCATCCTAATTTTCCGCCTTGATGTAACAACATTCATAATTAAGTCAAGGTAACACCCTTTTCACCCCGGTTACACTTTCCATTTGCCCTGGACGATGGGCGCTGTAAGTGATGAAAGTGGGGGATGTTGACTTATCAGGCGCCCACAGCTCACAGCCAAAGTGCGAGCGAGCCTCCGAGCACATCGGTACCGCGGATTGTTGTTGGATTGAGACTGATAACTACAGCTCAATGAGGTAAAGGACTCTGAGTGTTTAGATAGTTCACTTTAAGTTATCTCAGTGGGTCTCAGACGGTTTGGTCACAATTTATTTAAACACATATTTCCAAGGCACACCTTTATAATTATTAGGATAAATAAAAACAGGTTTGAAATCATTCCAATGTATACTCTATAGACAGTAAACCAAAAATATCGTTTAAAACTGGAGGTATAAAAAAAAAGCATGAATAAATAAAGGATAACTAGGTAAAATAAGATATGAATGAACAACAAAAGTTACATTTATTTGTTATTGGCTATGGTAGGTTATCGGTTATGTTTAAAGTTGTACCCCCTACTGTAGATCTAGTCTCTAGTAATTCTGCTCAAAGTGCACCAGATTGAAGCATTTTACTTTAAAATGTCTAGGACCGGCCCTGGGTAGAGGTTCCCACATGTGTGATGTTGATTTTGGGGGGGGACAGTTCGGGGAATCTGGCGCTGGGTCGGTGGAGCGGTAAACGCGGTGCTGCGCGTGATGGAGTCGCGTTAGTGTCCAAATGTGTTCCATATTGGAGTGCACAGTAACCAATTCTATAAATTCACGTTTGTAGTAAAAACGTGTTAAAGCCCAGGAGAGTGTTTATTTCTGATGTTTGTTCATCATTCCACACACATAGAGCTCCCCATCTGTTGGCTAGCCAAGGCTAGATCTTTCCATTGGATTTTGGAATATTGAAAATAATAAGATTCTTGGCAAACACATTTTTGATACCTACACGTTTTGTTCAGCAGGATTATCTCCGCATTATAAACACCACTTTGTAGCCTTCCAAATAATAATAAAAAAGTATTTAGCTTTTTAATTTAGCTTTAAAAAAGCTAGCCTTAGTCAATATACAAACTACATCCTGTGGCCTGTACTACGAAGCAGGATTTGCGGTTAATGAGGAAACTTCAGGGTTAACTCTGAGTTTCCGGTCCTACGACGCTGGTTCACTTCTTACCGGGGTAGATCTCCATGATAACTAATGCGGAGCAGGTTTGGTTCCAGATAAGAGATCAACTCAGTGAAAGCACCGCTTGCTGACCTCATTGTGCGGAGTTTAAAGTTATCAAGTCATATTACAGGATAAAGGAAATGCAGTTTAAACTTCCGAAGGCAGGGAAGAAGCCGACATGTCGCATTTGTCATTCATATCACATCATAGCCTATATTTCCTTATCTGTGTCAACTTCGCGAGCCGTATCTGGCCGTGCAACACTTACATTGTTACATAGCCTAGGCCTACTGTATGCAGAAGTATTATTTTAAGCAACACATTAAGTTGACGAAATATTTGAGTAATTTAAGGCAGATCCACTCGTGTCTTAGACGGGGCAGTGATATCATAAAACTGTTAATGTACGCATTCAGACACTCTGTATTTATTTATTTTTACCAGCTGTTCTGTATTCACCTTGCATGTGCAGCTATGTGGCTTTTATCCTAGATGATGTGATTAAATCATGGATGTTTAAAGTTTAACTTCTTCATATTTGCCGAACATGATAGTTTACTTTTCATTCATGAAGTATAACGCTGCGCTGTCCGCTTGTCCATGTTTGTGATTGGTCAAATGTTGGGGTGTGTACAGATGTAGCGATTCATTTCAGACAGTTTGAAACGCGAGGGCCGTGATTGGTATGTGATATGCCCTCGCTCAAGGGAAAACCTCCAGCTTGACTTGAGACCGCCCCCGTGATAAATAAATGTAATTATAATGAAGCCAGCTGCAATGGATCATTGATCCACCAGGGGGTGCAGTGGGGTTCCACACTGGAGCTCATGTGAAATAAAGTCAGATACAGTACGCTGGATGTACAGCGGAACTTTGTTAAGATCCATATGTCACGGATATCATACTCTGTGCTAAATAAGAGACATGTAATCATTTACAAAACATCACCATGTTGTTATTTAACAAAATAATGTTGTTTAGTCGAAAAAAACGAACGGGAGGAAATGCAGCCCGGCTCTCGATTTTTAATCCTAATTTAATCATCATCTTCACCACGATCATTTATGTTTATGTTCGCCGAATTGACAAGAAATCACTGACACATATGAATATACTGTATTCAACTTCATTAAAACGTTATTAACGTGCCTAAACTCAGTAATTCACTAAAAATATTTATATTTTAATGGAGCCTCGTCGGCAGATCAGGATGCCAACGCGCAGCGGAGGGATCTTGGTCTGCATGACGGGTGTTTTTCCCCATAAGGAACAAGTCGCTGCAAATTATCCCGCTTATTACATGGCCACATTCTCAACAAAGTAACAACATAACTCCCAATATTAATTTAAATGCTTTTATGGATTTAGAAAATGTTTTTATTGATTTAAAAATAGTTGTATGTATTGATTTAAATTGACATGCATCCGCTAAGAAAAATTGTCCGTTGTTACCGTTTTTTAAACAGTGTGAATGAAACGGCAGCTCTCTCCCCCCTCCCCCCCTGATCTTTCTTCTCCAGCAGCTAAATTAACTGTAGGTTACTCTGAGTGACCATAAACTGTATGTGACGAGCTTACATTTAGTGACGTAACAACACCATAAAAGCTGGTGGGTTGAAAGCAATACGGGAGGTAAAAATAACTACAATAATTGTGATTTATTTATTGTGGCTTTTATGTTTTTAGGTATAAAATGTTATGTCATTCTGGCTTATCGTTCATCCTTCTCTAAAAGCTTTCAACAATGACAATATTCATAGTAATTTAATAAATCCTTCCAACACACATTGTAAAAAATAGCCTACTGTAATTTAAGAAATCCTTCCAATATGTACATCTTCGGATGTAACAACAAAAACATTATAAATAGTAACATAGCTGAACATGGTATTGCACATTTAGCTTTGAGTGTTACTGACCTGAGATGTTTTTATTACATGAATTAAGGAGACTGAGGCTTTGGGATGCAAACTCATCAGGTATGAAAAAGGTGACAAGGATCCGAGCCCCCGGCTCCCCCACCCCACGGAATATCGGCTTTAAAATGAGAAATAACAGAGGATTTTAGCAGTCAGAACAACTAAAGCAGCAGTGTTAATAATAACAGAAACACTAAAGAGTCACATCTAATAGAAATATATAAAAGCATTTATTTTAATTGTGTAGCAGTCAGTTTATAATTTTGGCAGCACTGTTGAGCATTTTCAAAATGTATTTTCATGCCTCTGTGCAAGGCTTAGTCTTTCTATCTTGATAGCCACATGGTGTAAAGTAACTGGGTTCATAAACTCAACAAGTACTATACTTGGGCACAATTTTGAGATACTTGTACTTTATTTAAGTATTTCAATGTTTTGCTACTTTGTTCTTCTACCCCACTACAGTTCAGAGGTACATGGTGTACTTCTACTCCACTCCATGTATTTAATACCTTTAGTTACTTTACAGATGTGGATGAATGATGTGAAATATAATCAAGTGTTAAATCAGACTTTAGTTCCACCTGGAGTAAATCCACAAGCTACCCTGCAGTATACAAAGTCATTCAAACTCGCTGCACCTTTACCAGCTTTGAGAACACTTTCATGATCAATCATTATAAAACATATCATATATATTATTCTGAAATGGACCAATCTGCACAATGACTACTTTTACTGTCGCTACTTTCACTATATTTTGATAATACTTTTCTACTTTTACTCTACAAGATCTGTGTGCTTCTACTTTTACTCAAGTACAAGACCTGAGTGCTTCTACTTTTACTCAAGTACAAGACCTGAGTACTTCTACTTTTACTCTACAAGATCTGTGTGCTTCTACTTTTACTCAAGTACAAGATCTATGTGCTTCTACTTTTACTCAAGTACAAGATCTGTGTGCTTCTACTTTTACTCAAGTACAAGACCTGAGTACTTCTACTTTTACTCAAGTACAATATACTTATACCACCTCTGTTTATAGCCTATGAAAAAAACTATTAGAAATAGAAGGCTAAAGCTAACGTTAGCATAGTGACAATGTATGCTAGCTAGCTAGCTCAACGATTCCTTAAATAATATTGCCACAGAAAGACTTTTCAGTTCACATCACGCTCTGCCGCTCCGACAGGGAGCTCTGCTCTGAACACCTGAACGGCCCGTTCTAACAGCTGTTCACCAGCGGTCCAGTCTGTGCCACATTGACTCCGGAGGCGCAGTTAATATTAACGAACATAACGTAGGTAATGTAGCTGCTGAAGCTAGACAATCATCTCGGAGCAGCAGAGCCTTATTATACATCCATGAGAGCAGAGCCGACAGGCAAGAAGACTCGAGCACACAGGTCGCACTTCATTATATTATATAAAAAAAGAAAACCATGCGTGTCATGATGGCACATAACAGCTCACGGCCGCAGATTACTCCGGGTCCCAGACCCCCGATCCCCAAAAATATTTTTATTGCAGATCTACATGAATCACACAAACGACCTATTTTGGATTCAAAACGGCGAATTTCGCCGAAAGGTGACAAGTTTGCACATCACATCTGAAACGATGTAACAACATAATACACTTGTGGGGATGCAGCTTGGGATGTGAGGAGTGAGGGACACGGCTTAGAAGGGGCGTGTCGCCTGGCAGGACAGGAGAGTGTGTGCACCAGTCTGCCTTGATCTATGAATTCATGTCCGTGACACTCACTGCTGCCCACAGCTGTTTTATAGAAGGAAAACCTCCTTCACTTCATGAAAGTGTTTTAAACACACACACACACACATGACATCACTGACAAATATACTGTATTCAACTTCATTAAAACGTTATTAACGTGCCTAAACTCAGTAATTCACTACAAATATTTATATTTTAATGGAGCCTCGTCGGCAGATCAGGATCAGCATGACGGGTGTTATTTTCCCCATAAGGAACAAGTCGCTGCAAATTATCCCGCTTATTACATGGCCACATTCTCAACAAAGTAACGACATGACTCCCAATATTAATTTAAATGCTTTTATGGATTTAGAAAATGTTTTTATTGATTTAAAAAATAGTTGTATGTATTGATTTAAATTGACATGCATCTGCAAAGAAAAATAGTCCGTTGTTACCGTTTTTTAAACAGTCTGAATGAAACGGCAGCTCTCAGCTGTGTATTTACACAACTAATGGCCCATCAACCACAGCTCTCTCCCCTCCTCCCCCCTGATCTTTCTTCTCCAGCAGCTAAATTAACTGTAGGTTACTCTGAGTGACAAGCTTACAATAGACACAACACTTTCATTGCAAGTGACCCTCAGTTAGTTGACTTTTATGTTCAACTGCTAAATTCGTTACTGATAAAAAAAAAGGGCTTCTACTGTACCTAATTACCTTAACACTAGAACCGCCAGAGGTTTTTGTATAGGCCTACCTAAACCCGTCAAATCCCGCTATTAGAATGCAATTTTTAACAACATAGGGTGCTAAATAACACACTTTCAGGAAAAGTCACGGACTGGGAGACTTTAAGATTTTATTGAAAAAAAGTTACATTGCACACACACAACACACATCACACAAATTGACCCGATTGGTGGTTCTAGTGTAAAATAAACTCACTAATTAATGAAACCAGTTCAATACGCATTACTCTTATTCTTATCATTCTTTATGAGCGCAGAAATAGTCTTAAAATCAGATCTGTTTTAAATGAAATCTGACTGCAGGCAGTTAGCTCTGATCACCTATGATAAATGCGCCACACCTAATCGCTGGCATTCAGCCACAGAGCTCCCTCTATACAAAAATCAAACTGTAGACGGTGTGAAAGCACCTATTATTTTAAATAATGGTCAGAATGTGACCTGTGAGCCTTCTGAATTACCGTGGGACAGCACATTCTAAACTAAAATGTTCAATCAATAAAGTAACATCTTATCTTAATAATATCTTCATATTAATAATAAATCATACAGTATGTGTCCGAAAGGAGCAGGAGGAAGCAAACACAAAAATATACAAAAAATATACTGCATATTAAAGCAAACGATTGTAAAGTAAAAGTATAAGCATAACAAGTAAAGAAGTGTAATGTAAACATTTACATTATTATTATGATTATTTAATATATAAAGACTATATATTATTGAATTACAAGATTAGATATACTTTAGTATAGTATCTAAAATATTGATGTGTTCATATGCTCTTCAAAAACACAACTGAAAGTCCATGAAACTTGTCTTCCTGTATTTGTGAATGAAGCGCCATCTCCTAGGTTAAAACCTGAAATTGAAAATCTGGCAACGCCATCTTGGAAAATAGTGGGAGGGCTTAACATTCCTCTATACTGGTCTTAGGCAGGTCGTAGGCAGGAAACTGTAAGCTGGAGTCTGAAATGAAGTGCTACATCTGTATGTCAAGATAACATTAATGTTTCTAATTCTCAGGATACATTAACAACATCTCACATGAATGTGTCTACAGGTCATCAGTGTGAATAATGCTCATCCTGTGATCAGACTTTATGAAGTATTCTGCGTGTTACCTTCTTCAGGACGTTTGTTTGGAATTGGTTCCCTGACAGCAGTCGGTGGTTGCTATGATGCTCCCTCTGCATCTGAAACATAAAAAACCATCCTTGCCATTTGCTTGCCAACCAGACAGGGTTGTGTAATTGCTGAGATTACATAGATCCAGATTTCCAAAACATTATCACAATAATCTTGTTACGGTGTGTGAAGCAGGCAGGACCCAAATGCAGATATAAACTGAAACACCTTTATTTCAAGGATATAATACTAAACAGAACACTCACCGGAGAACTTAAGTCCACAAAAGACGAACCGACAAAAAAACAGAACTTAAATACACACAAGACTTATCACACAAACAAGACACAGGTGAGGAGGGAGGAGAAAACACAGGGGCCACAGGTGAACACAATCGGGTAATCAAGGAGGGAAAACAGACAGAAAGCAACAGGCAAGACAGGAGGTGAACACTTTACAAAATAAAACAGGAAACCAAAGACAGAAAAAGACAAGACAAAACACAACACAGACAGATCTTGACAAATCTCTACATTTGACAAACTAAGTGTTGCTAATTGTACGTAGAGGTGTGCTCTGGTTTATATTTTATTTGACTCCATCTTTTGTAGTGTACATTCCAAACAAATCAATGTTTATTTGCTATTTGAGCAGATTGATATGATCTATAACACAATTCATACCTTTACAGTTTGCGGTGCACTATTTAATATTAAAAAAAAGGTATTAAGGTATTCCCTTTATTCATAGTTACCACTAAAAGGTTAAAATGCTACTGTGGTGTTAAAACCTTCTGAAGAGAGCGACTGATGATCATTTGGGTCCTCTAAATATTGAATTACACAACCAAAGGAAAAACACTAGGGGGAATCTTCAAGACGATTGTGTTGTATAAATTAGAGAACTGTGCCAAAAGCACAAACACATATAACTGGATTAGTGTTCAGTCAACTGGAGGCAGGGAATCTCAAAAAGAATCTTCCTTATGCGGCTTAATTAGGAGGTAAAGAATACTCTGAATCTGTTCGGGTTGCTCTTGCTTCAGGTCCTTACACCACTCAATGTTTCTCTCACCATCACCATCATCTTCCAACAGCTGTTTTTAGTGCTCTGATATACCCACTGTACACAAACTGCTCTGCAGCTAACATCAGACACACAGTTAGAGCTGTCTGAACGCAGCACAACAGCCGATAACCACCCAGAATATTTATGGTACATCACTATTGTGTTAACAACTGAATGCAG